>NC_052152.1:30319912-30623930 GCF_902713615.1 Scyliorhinus canicula
TCTTTGACTCCGGGAGCACCGAGAGCTTCATACACCCAGAGCTGGTAAGACGCTGTTCGCTTCCTATTTTTCCTGTGAGCCAAACTATCGCCCTCGCTTCGGGCTCCCACTCAGTCCAAATCCAAGGACACACCGTCGCTATGCTCACAATTCGAGGCGCTAGTTATTCAACATTTAAACTTTATGTCCTTTCCTGACCTCTGCGCGCCACTCTTATTAGGCCTGGATTTCCAGTGCAACCTCAAGAGCCTCACCCTCAGCTTCGGCGGGCCCCTGCCACCACTCACTATCTGCAGCCTAGCCAAGCTGCGCATTTCCCCCCCTCCTCTCTTCGCCAATCTCACTCCAGATTGCAAACCAGCAGCTACTCGCAGCAGGCGATACAGCCTACAGGATAGGGTCTTTATCCGATCGGAGGTCCGGCGGCTGCTCAGTGAGGGGATCATAGAGGCCAGTAATAGTCCCTGGAGAGCTCAGGTGGTGGTCGTCAAGACCGGGGAAAAATTTTGCATGGTCGTCGACTGTAGTCAGACCATAAATCGCTTTACGCTCCTAGACGCGTATCCCCTCCCCCGAATTGCAGACATGGTTAACCAGATCGCCCAATATCGGCTATTTTCCACGGTGGATCTGAAGTCTGCATACCACCAGCTCCCAATCCGCCCGGAGGACCGCCACTACACGGCGTTCGAGGCTGATGGCCGCCTCTTCCATTTCCTCCGGGTTCCCTTCGGCGTCACTAATGGGGTTTCGGTGTTCCAACGAGCAATGGACCGAATGGTAGACCAGTACGGGCTGCGGGCCACGTTTCCGTATCTGAACAATGTTACCATCTGCGGCTATGACCAGCAGGACCACAACGCCAACCTCCACCGTTTTCTCCAGACGGCACAGAAATTAAACCTCACTTATAACAGGGAGAAATGCGTTTTCCGCACAAACAGACTGGCCATCCTCGACTACGTCGTGGAGAACGGAGTCCTGGGCGAGCTCTTAGAACTCCCCCTCCCTCATTGCCCCATGGCCCTCAAACGGTGCTTGGGGTTCTTCTCATACTACGCCCAGTGGGTCCCTCAATATGCGGACAAAGCCCGCCCACTCTTTAAGGACACACGATTTCCCCTGTCAGCTGAGGCGCGCCAGGCCTTCAGCTGCATCAAGGAGGACATCGCCAAAGCAGCCATGCGGGCGGTGGATGAATCCACTCCCTTTCAGGTTGAGAGTGACGCCTCAGAGGTAGCTCTAGCAGCCACTTTAAATCAGGCAGGGAGGCCCGTTGCATTTTTCTCCCGTACCCTATCCGTTTCAGAACTCCGACACTCCACTGTCGAGAAGGAAGCACAAGCCATCGTGGAGGCTGTTCGTCACTGGAGGCACTACCTCGCAGGTAGGAGGTTCACCCTCATCACCGACCAACGATCGGTTGCCTTTATGTTTGACAACTCGCAAAGGGGCAAAATAAAAAACGATAAAATCCTTCGGTGGAGGATCGAACTCTCCACCTATAGTTACGATATTAAATATCGACCGGGGAAGCTCAACGAGCCCTCGAATGCCCTATCCCGTGGGACATGCGCCAGCGCGCACATCAGCCGTCTGAAAGCCATCCACGTTGACCTCTGTCATCCAGTGGTCACCCGGCTCGCCCACTACATCAGAGCCCAAAACCTGCCTTTCTCCAACAAGGAGGTAAAAGCGGTCACCAGGGACTGCCCGATCTGTGCAGAGTGCAAACCGCACTTCTATAGACCAGACAGGGCCCACCTGGTCAAGGCTTCTAGGCCCTTTGAACGCCTTGCGATCGATTTCAAAGGGCCACTCCCCTCAACTAACAAGAACATTTATTTCCTCAACATCATAGATGAGTTTTCCCGATTCCCTTTTGCCATTTCGTGCCCTGATATGACCTCCCACACAGTCATTAGGGCCCTGCATAGTGTCTTCACCCTGTTCGGTTTCCTCAGCTACGTGCACAGGGACCGGGGTTCGTCCTTTATGAGTGACGAGCTGCGTCAGTACCTGCTCGACAAGGGCATCGCCTCGAGCAGGACTACCGGCTACAACCCCGGGGGAACGGGCACATGGAGAGGGAGAACGCGACTGTCTGGAAGACCGACCTACTAACCCTCCGGTCTAGAAAACTCCAAGTCTCCCAATGGCACAGGTCCTCCCAGACGAGCTCCACGCAATTAGATCCCTCCTCTGTACAGCGACAAATCAAACTCCTTACGAGCGGTTCTTCATTTTTTCTAGGGGCACTACCACGGTGGTCTCACTTCCAGCGTGGCTGAGGACACCAGCCCCGGTTCTCCTGACAAAGCACATCAGGGCGCACAAAACTGACCCCCTTGTTGAAAAGGTGCGCCTCCTCCATTCCAACCCCCAGTACGCATTGTTGGAGTTCCCGGTCGGTCGCCAGGACACAGTATTCCTTCGGGACCTGGCACCCGCTGGATCCAGCCCCCCCCTACGCCCACTGAGGAACCCCTTACCCCGTTCCCTATGCTGCCGCCCCCCTTGCGCCCCCGATTCCGCAAGCTCGCCCCACCGGTTCCACGCGCCAGCACCAGCCCGCCCCCAGCGCCCCCTGTCTCCGGTTGAGCCAGAGGTGTATGAAGTTTGGACGAGACCCGCCCCGGAGTCTGCCATCGTACCCCAGCTCTCAACACCCACCCGGCCACCGCAAGAGGCTGCAACCCCGGTGCTCCGCAGATCGCAACGAACAATTCGTCCACCGGACAGACTAACTCTGTGAGCCACCACCCCCGCCGGACTTGATTCTTTTCACAGGGGGTGAATGTGGTGAATGAGATTCACACGGTATTATAAGTTACCAATGTCACTCTGTTCCCAGTACATATATGTACCGATATTGTAAGTGCAGTTGCACTACCTGAACACCAGGGGGAGTAGCTCTGGGAGTACTCGAGAGTTTGTACTGGGCTCCCCCTTGGCTCCGCCCAGAACACCTCCCTCTGGAGCTGCTGTATAAAGATCCATGCCACAGAGTCAGCCAGCCAGTTCTCCGAAAGTTGAACGACTAACAGGTTGGCTCTGTTGTAAGTATATTAAAACCGCTATTCTAATCCTACAAGCACGTGTCCGTAGAATTGATGGTTCCATCACCGGTATACATCCAAAGGTTGATTCCTGCCTGTGTTCAGGACTGGTGTCTGCTTACGAGCCCAAATTTTCCAGAAGGTCTCCTCACTGATTACCAGGCAAAAGCTTCTGTGTCCACGTCCATCTTGATTTTCTGTCCATCAACTTTCTGTAGGATAAATTGGCTCTCTATGCCCCAAACTCATATTAAGCATGTCCCCCCCCCCCCCTCCCCTCCTCCCAGCACTCATATTAAACATGTCTTAACTTGCTCTTAGCACCCTGGCACCTCTCCGTTAAATACCCCTTCTTGTTGCACTGGTGACAAACAGCGATAATAAGCTGACAATGGTTTGCATTGAATGACCCTCCACAGCTAAAACACTCCACTGTCTTCACCTTTTTACTTGCAGCTTCCTTCTTTGCTTGATGCAATGCACCCACCTGTGTGCCGCCATTAGCCTTCTGAATATATTTTGAATTATTGGCAGCCGTTTCCATGCTTTGAGAAACTTCCAGAGCCTCCTTGAAAAGGTTAATGTGGCTTCTCCCAGCAATTGCCGCTGAATGCTGTCCTCGTTGATGCCTGAAACTAGTCTGTTCCGGAGCATATCTTCCAAAACTGTCCCAAACTCCCAACATTCAGAGCTGGCACAATTCAGCAACACTCTACACCTGCTTCCACCACCTCCTCCGGCAGCGAGTTCCAGGCACCCACTACCCTCTGTATAAAAAAACTCGCCTCGTACATCTCCTATAAACTTTGCCCCTCGCACCTTAAACCTATGCCCCCTAGTAATTGACCCCTCTACCCTGGGAAAAAGTATCTGACTATCCATTCTGTCTATGCCCCTCGTAATTTTGTAGACGTCTATCAGGTTGCTCCTCAACCTACTCGTTCCAGTGAGAACAAACCAAGTTAATTCAACCGCTCCTCATAGCTAATGCCCTCCATACCAGGCAACATCCTAGTAAATCTCTTCTGCACCCTCTCTGAAGCCTCCACATCCTTCTGGTAGTGTGGCGACTCCAAGTGTGGCCTAACTATGGTTCTATACAGTTGCAACATGACATGCCAATTTTTATACTCAATGTCCCGGCCAATGAAGGAAAGCATGCCGTATGCCTTCCTGACTACCTTCTCCACCTGTGTAGCCCCTTTCAGTGACCTGTGGACCTGCACACCTAGATCTCTCTGACTGTCAATACTAACAACCCCCTCCCCCCAAAATAACGGCATGATCATTTTGTCTACCTTGTGGAAAGGGGCCGTGGGGATGCAGATCGGTACGGACCTAAAGAGGAAGAGGAACCTCGGCAGTACGCTCATTTTGACCATCTGCACCCCGGCCAAGGAGTGCATCCCATCTCTGTAGGTCTTTTTAACTTCCTTCGCCAGACTGGCCAGATTCCACTTGTGGAACTGTCATGAACTATCTGGATCCCCAGGTAGCGGAATTTGTTTTGGCTAGTTTGAATAGTAGAGCCTCCATCTCTGTCTCTCCCCCATTCGGGTTCACCGGGAGTGCCGCGCCATTGCCCAGGTTGGGTTTGTAGCCTGAGAAGGCGCCGAACTCTTCCAGGAGTTGCATAACTGCTTTCAGGCCGTTCTTTGGGTCTGAGACATGGAACAAAACAAAGACAAAGAACAAAGAAAATTACAGCGCAGGAACAGGCCCTTCGGCCCTCCCAGCCTGCGCCGATCCAGATCCTTTATCTAAACCTGTCCCCTATTTTCCAAGATCTACTTCCCTCTGTTCCCCGCCTGTTCATATATCTGTCTAGATGTATCTTAAATGACACTATCGTGCCGGCCTCTACCACCTCCACTGGCAAAGCGTTCCAGGTACCCACCACCCTCTGTGTAAAAAACTTTCCACGCACATATCCCTTAAACCTTCCCCCTCTCACCTTGAAATCGTGGCCCCTTGTAATTGACACCCCCACTCTTGGAAAAAGCTTGTTTCTATCCACCCTGTCCATACCTCTCATAATTTTGTAGACCTCAATCAGGTCCCCCCTCAACCTCCGTCTTTCCAACAAAAACGATCCTAATCTACTCAACCTTTCTTCATAGCTAGCACCCTCCATACCAGGCAACATCCTGGTGAACCTCCTCTGCACCCTCTCTAAAGCATCCACATCCTTCTGGTAATGTGGCGACCAGAACTGCACGCAGTTTTCCAAATGTGGCCTAACCAAAGTCCTATACAACTGTAATATGACCTGCTGGCTCTTGTACTCAATACCCCGTTCGATGTAGGCAAACATGCTGTATGCCTTCTTGACCACTCTATCGACCTGCGTTGCCACCTTCAGGGTAAAATGGACCTGAACTCCCAGATCTCTCTGTACATCAATTTTCCCCAGGACTCTTCCATTGACCATAGAGTCCGCTCTTGAATTAGATCTTCCAAAATGCATCACCTCGCATTTGTCTGGATTGAACTCCATCTGCCATTTCTCTGCCCAACTCTCCAATCTATCTATATTTTGCTGTACTCTCTGACAGTCCTCCTCACTATCTGCAACTCCACCAATCTTAGTATCATCTGCAAACTTGCTAATCAGACCATGTATACCTTCCTCCAGATCATTTATGTATACAGTAGTCCCCCGTTATACCGCGCTCCGCAATACCGCGGTTCGCGATATACCGCGGGGGGGCTGATGGACCCCGACTGTCAGTTGTGTCAATTTCAGCGGCCGGCTCCGGAGAAGGAAGCTGCTCTCACTGAAATAATCAGCCGGCCGCTGAAATTGACACTGCCCGCTGCTCTCTCCCTCCAATCCAACTTTTAAGTTTTAATGTTTCTGATTGGAGGGAGAGAGCAGCCGGCAGTGTCAATTTCAGCGGCCAGCTGATTGTTTCAGTGAGAGAGCAGCTTCCCTCTCCGGATCAAAGTGAGCCGTCCGCTGAAATTGACACTGCCCGCTGCTCTCTCCATACAATCAGAAACATTAAAACTTAAAAGTTGGATTGGAGGGAGAGAGCAGCGGGCAGTGTCAATTTCAGCGGCCGGCTCACTTTGATCCAGAGAGGGAAGCTGCTCTCACTGAAACAATCAGCTGGCCGCTGAAATTGACACTGCCGAGGGGGGGGCGGGTGTTGGGGGGGGAGAAGAGGGGGGGCGGGTGTTGGGGGGGGAGAAGAGGGGGGGCGGGTGTTTTTGGGGGGAGAAGAGGGGGGGCGGGTGTTGGGGGGGAGAAGAGGGGGGGCGGGTGTTGGGGGGGAGAAGAGGGGGGGCGGGTGTTGGGGGGGAGAAGAGGGGGGGCGGGTGTTGGGGGGAGGAGAAGAGGGGGGGGCGGGTGTTGGGGGGGAGAGGAGGGGGGGCGGGTGTTGGGGGGGAGAAAAGGTGGGGCGGGTGTTGGGGGGGAGAGGAGGGGGGGCGGGTGTTGGGGGGGAGAGGAGGGGGGCGGGTGTTGGGGGGGAGAGGAGGGGGGGGCGGGTGTTGGGGGGGGAGAGGAGGGGGGGCGGGTGTTGGGGAGAGGAGAGGAGGGGGGGCGGGTGTTGAGGGGGGGCGGGTGTTGGGGGGTAGAGGAGGGGGGGAGAGGAGGGGGGAGAGGAGGGGGGAGAGGAGGGGGGAGAGGAGGGGGGGGCGGGTGTTGAGGGGGGGGCGGGTGTTGAGGGGGGGGCGGGTGTTGAGGGGGGGGCGGGTGTTGAGGGGGGCGGGTGTTGGGGGGGGAGAGGAGGGGGGGCGGGTGTTGGGGGGGGAGAGGAGGGGGGCGGGTGTTGGGGGGGAGAGGAGGGGGGGAGAGGAGGGGGGGTGGGTGTTGGGGGAGAGGAGGGGGGGCGGGTGTTGGGGGTGGAGAGGAGGGGGGGCGGGAGTGGGGGGACCCCCCCTGCGGGTGTGGGGGGGACCCCCCTGCGGGTGTGGGGGGGACCCCCCTGCGGGTGTGGGGGAGACCCCCCTGCGGGTGTTGGGGGAGAGAGGAGGGCCCTGCGGGTGTTGGGGGACGGGGGGGGGGAGAGGGGGCGAGCCGGAGGGTGTGAGGTGGGTGGGGTGGGGGGAGGGGAGAGGAGGAGACAGAGCCCAGTGGGTGTTGGGGGAGAGGAGGAGACAGAGCCCAGTGGGTATTGGGGGAGAGGGGGCGAGCCGGAGGGTGTGGGGGGAGAGGGGTCTAGTTGGAGGATGTGGGGGCGAACCGGAGGGTGTGGGGGGAGAGGGGGGGAGAGGGGGCGAGCCGGAGGGTGTGGGGGGAGAGGGGTCTAGTTGGAGGATGTGGGGGGAGAATGGGGCAAGCCGGAGGGAAAAAAAAGAAATTGACACTGCCGGCTGCTCTCTCCCTCCAATCAGAAACATTAAAACTTAAAAGTTGGATTGGAGGGAGAGAGCAGCGGGTAGTGTCAATTTCAGCGGCCGGCTGATTATTTCACTGAGAGCAGCTTCTCTCCGGATCAAAGTGAGCCGGCTGCTGAAATTTTAATTGGATCCACGATGGGGGTTTTAAATTTATTTTAAAATCTATGCTAGCGCTTCCCATTGTGAGTCTACGGGGGTCTGACCTCTCCCCCCGCCCCCCGTAGACTCACAATGGGAAGCGCTAGCATAGATTTTAAAATAAATTTAAAACCCCCATCGTGGATATCCGCGGCTCGGTTACAACGCGGGTGGGGGTCTTGGACCCCAACACCCGCGTTATAAAGGGGGACTACTGTATCACAAACAACAGTAGTCCGAGCACGGATCCCTGTGGAACACCACTAGTCACCCTTCTCCATTTTGAGACACTCCCTTCCACCACTACTCTCTGTCTCCTGTTGCCCAGCCAGTTCTTTATCCATCTAGCTAGTACACCCTGAACCCCATACGACTTCACTTTTTCCATCAACCTGCCATGGGAAACTTTATCAAACGCCTTACTGAAGTCCATGTATATGACATCTACAGCCCTTCCCTCATCAATTAACTTTGTCACTTCCTCAAAGAATTCTATTAGGTTTGTAAGACATGACCTTCCCTGCACAAAACCATGCTGCCTATCACTGATAAGTCTATTTTCTTCCAAATGTAAATAGATCCTATCCAACAGTTTGCCTACCACTGACGTCAAACTCACAGGTCTATAATTCCCTGGATTATCCCTGCTACCCTTCTTAAACAAAGGGACAACATTAGCAATTCTCCAGTCCTCCGGGACCTCACCCGTGCTCAAGGATGCTGCAAAGCTATCTGTTAAGGCCCCAGCTATTTCGACCCTCGCTTCCCTCAGTAACCTGGGATAGATCCCATCCAGTCCTGGGGACGTGTCCACCTTAATGTCTTTAAAAAGTCCACCTTAATGTCTTTTTAATGACGACTTGACTGAGAGTATTTAAACATCCATCTCTAGCCTCAACATCCGTCATGTCCCTGTCCTTGGTGAATACCGATGCAAAGTACTCATTAAGAATCTCACCCATTTCCTCTGACCCACGCATAAATTCCCTCTTTTGTCTTTGAGTCGGCCAATCCTTTCTCTAGTTACCCTCTTGCTCCTTATATACGAATAAAAGGCTTTGGGATTTTCCTTAACCCTGTTAGCCAAAGATATTTCATGACCCCTTTTAGCCCTCTTTATTGCGCGTTTGAGATTCGTCCTACTTTCCCGATATTCCTCCAAAGCTTCATCAGTTTTGAGTTGCCTCGATCTTAAGTATGCTTCCTTTTTCATCTTAGCTAGTCTCACAATTCCACCCGTCATCCATGGTTCCCTAATCTTGCCATTTCTATCCCTCATTTTCACAGGGACATGTCTGTCCTGCACTCTAATCAACCTTTCCTTAAAAGACTCCCACATTTCAAATGTGGATTTACCCTTAAACAGCTACTCTCAGTCCACATTCCCTAGCTCCTGCCGAATTTTGTTATACTTGGCCTTTCCCCAATTTAGCACTCTTCCTTTAGGACCACTCTTGTCTTTGTCCATGAGTATTCTAAAACTTACGGAATTGTGATTGCTATTCCCAAAGTAATCACCGACTGAAACTTCAACTACCTGGCCGGGTTCATTCCCCAATACCAGGTCCAGTATGGCCCCTTCCCGAGTTGGACTATTTACATACTGTTCTAAAAAACCCTCCTGGATGCTCCTTACAAACTCTGCTCCATCTACGCCTTCAACACTACACGAGTCCCATTCAATGTTAGGGAAGTTAAAATCTCCCATCACAACCACCCTATTGCTCCTACATTTTTCTATAATCTGTCTGCATATTTGTACCTCTACTTCATGCTCGCTTTTGGGAGGCCTGTAGTAAAGTCCCAACAATGTTACTGCACCCTTCCTATTTCTTAGCTCTACCCATATTGCCTCAGTGCTTGAATCCTCCATAGTGCCTTCCTTAATCATAGTTGTGATATCATCTCTGACTAGTAATCCAACTCCTCCACCCCTTCTACCTCCCTCTCTATCCTTCCTGAAACATCTATACCCTGGGATATTCAGTTGCACATTCAGAGGAGCAGGTTATCTGCATAGAGCAACACTCTGTGCTCTCTGCCCCTCTTTGTCTGCCCTGCCTCATGTCTCGCAAAGCGATCGCCAGGGGTTCACTTGCCAAGGCGAACAGGAGTGGAGATAGGAGGGATCCCTGCCTTGTGCCTTTGTGCAGCTGGAAGTACTCAGAGCTGGTGGTGTAGGTCTGAAAGCTCGCTTGGGAGCGTTGTGCAGGAGTTTCACCCACAAAGTAAACTGCTCCAGTACCTCAAGGAGGTACTTCCACTCGACTCTGTCGAAGACCTTTTCTGTGTCTGGGGAGACGATCATCTCTGATGTTCTCTTCCCAGATGGGGTCATTATTACATTGAGTAGGGCAGCACAGTGATGCAGTGGCTAGCACTGCTGCCTCACGGCACCGAGGCCCCAGGTTCGATCCAGGCTCTGGGTCACTGTCCGTGTGGAGTTTGCACATTCTCCCTGTGTTTGCATGGATTTCACCCCCACAACCCAAAGATGTGCAGGCTAGGCGGATTGGCCATGCTAAATTGCCCCTTAATTGGAAAAATTCGCAGTTAACTGCCTACTCTTGACAAAGCACATCTGGTCTTCTGCACCCACCTCCGGTACGCAGTTCTCCAGTCACTTGGCTAGGGGTTTCGCGAGTATCTTCACGTCTACGCTGAGCAGCGAAATTCCATCAGGTCTTTGTCCTTTTTGGGTATCAGAGATATCGTGGACTGTGTTAGTGTTGGAGGCAGGGTGCCCCTTTCTAACCAGTCTGTGTACATGTCCAGTAAGTGTGGGGCCAGGACTGGTGCAAATTTTTCTAGAGGTCTGCCAGGAACCGGTCAGGTCTCAGCACCTTCCCCGCCTGCATGGAGCTGAGGATCTCCATGATCTCTCCCAGTCCTATTGGTGCTTCCAGTCCGTCCCCCCCCCCCTCCCACCTATTGTCCCCATGACTGGCATGTCCAATCCATCGAGGAACATTTTCACCACCGCATCCCCGTCGGGGGGGTCATAAGGTTTCAAATGCCCGGCTGACCTCTTTTGGTTCGGTTTACCAGTCTGCCTCTGCTATTCGTCACCTGAGCTATCTCTCTCATGACTGCCTGCTTTCTCAGCTGGTGAGCCAATAGGCGGTCAGCCTTTTCTCTATGTCCATAGGAGGTCCCCCGTGTCTGGCTGAGTTGGTGCACTACTTTCCTGGTGGACGGCAGATTAAACTCCATTTGCAGCTTTTTCTTCTCCGCCAGAAGCTCTACGGTCAGGGCCTCAGAGTACTTTCTATCGCCCTCCAGGATGGAGTTGATCAGTTGTTGCCTGGCCACCCTCTCTTCCCTGTCTCTACGTACCTTGTAGGCTATAATCTTTCCCCTAATCACAGCTTTGAGTGCCTCCCAGAATGTGGTAGGTGAGACTTCCCCGTTCTGGTTATTAGTAATGTACTCGCCTATGGCCTGTGATGTTTTCTGGCAGAAGACCTTCGGCCAAGAGGTCCGTGTCCAGCTCCACGTGGGGTGATGAGCATGGCCCTTCTCCAGCCTCACATCCATGTCATGTGGAGCGTGGTGGGAGATAACTATTGCAGAGTATTCCGCCCTTACTATTCCTGGAAGCACCGCTTCCTACTGCAAAGAAGTCTATCCTGAAATATGATTTCGCACCGGCAAAAAGAATGATAAGTCCTTTGGGCAGTACGGTAGCATTGTGGATAGCATAATCGTTTCACAGCTCCAGGGTCCCAGGTTCAATTCTGGCTTGGGTCACTGTCTGTGCGGAGTCTGCACATCCTCCCCGTGTGTGCGTGGGTTTCCTCCGGGTGCTCCGGTTTCCTCCCACAGTCCAAAGATGTGCAGGTTAGGTGGATTGGCCATGATAAATTGCCCTTAGTGTCCAAAATTGCCCTTAGTGTTGGGTGGGGTTACTGGGTTATGGGGATAGGGTGGAGGTGTTGACCTTGGGTAGTGTGCTTTTTCCAGGAACCGGTGCAGACTCAATGGGCCGAATGGCTCATTGCACTGTAAATTCTATGTGAATTCTCTCTGGGGTGCAGGAACAGCCATGGGTCCACTGCCCCATCTGTTCCATGAATGCTCCCAATTCTCTAGCCATGCCTGTCCCCGATCTTGGGTTTGTTCGGTCCGTCAGTGGGTCCTGTACACATTTGCAGTTGCACCCCCCCCCCCCATGATGAGTGTGTCAATGTCGGAGATTTCCGCCTTGGTCTTTTCTATGAAGTCTGTGGCGTCCCAGTTGGGCGCATACACATTTACCAGAAGCACCGATGCCCCGTCGAGGACACGGCTGACCGTGATGTACGTCCGCCTTGGTCCATAACCATCCTTGTCGCTGTAAACCTCACCCTCATGCTAATCAGTGTGGCTACTCCCCTAGCCCTCGTCCCGTAGCATCAGTGGTACATTTGTCCCACTCAGCCCTTTCTTACTCGCAGTCGGTCCGTCTCCCTCAGGTGTGTCTCCTGCATGAAGACTATGTTGGCTTTCAAACTTCTTAAATGGGCGAAGACTCTGAATCTTTTCACTGGGCCATTAAGTCCCTTGACGTTCCAGGTGATAATCCTGGTGTGGGGGGAGGGTGTTTCTCCCTCCTTCCTGCAGGATCAACTATGCTTTCCTGGTGGACGTGCCCCTGCACTCTAGGGTTTCCCTTTGTTAGTAGGCCATCCAAAATGGCTACCAACTGCGTCTACGCCACGTGGGTGCGTCCCTGCACTCCGAGGTTTCCTTTTGTTTAGAGACCCTCCAAAGTGGCTGCTTGCGGCGCCATCTTGTCTCCTCAGCCTGCACCTTACCTGCAAAGCCAATCCAAAAACCAACTCTTATTTTCCAGTCCTGTTCCTTTTGTGATCCTTTTGCCTCCCCCACCCCCCATCCCCCCTTCCTGCATCGCCGTTTCCCCATCACCCCCTATGCGACCGCCCTCCCTGTCCCTGTGCCCCCCCCCCCCCCCCCCGGCCAGGCGCTCCCTCCCTGCCGGAGGCACGCCGCAGCCCCCCTTGCTGTTTGTCTTCCCATGCTAGCTACCCCTGCTAGTGTGGTGAATCCCCTCCGGGGCTGGTCTAGCCCCGCTGACTGCCTGCTTTCTCTGCCTATACCCTCACCTGCATTCCCCTGTCCGCGCTCTTTCCTGTGACCTGGTCTTACTGATCAGAGCGAGGCAGCACAGTCCTGCGCACACATATTCACTGTCTAATGAGTCTCTGTTCCTTTACTGATTCTCCTTTGATCAGCCTTCATCATTGTCTTGTCTGCCCCTTGTCCAGGCCATTGGCTCGCACAAATTGTTTCGCCTCTGCCAGGTGTTAAAATAATGCTCTTTGTTCTGGTGCGGGCAGCGTGACCCACAGCCTGGCTGGGAACAGCATAACAAATCGCACCCCAATCTCGTACAGACCCGACTTTGCCTCTGTCACCGCCACCTTGACTGCCTAGCCTGCCTCTTTCATGGTGGTCAGCTCCTTCATAAGAAGGTACTTCCATCCATCTCCAGGCGGTGGGGGACGGGGGCGGGTGAGGCGGATGCTCGGGTTGTTGTTCTCGTTCTCTCCTGGATGCCGAGGCCCCTTCACCTCGTGCTTCCACCATCTCGTCCGCTTGCTGCTTGTGGCCCTTTCCATCACTCCTGCCGTCACTTCGACCCCTCCAGCTCCCGTTTTCTAGCTTTATGATGTGGTTGCTTTCATTTCGCCGTTGAGGTAAATGTGCCTTCGAATTTTGGAGCAAAATTCACCTTAAAGTACCAGGTTCCGATCTGGAGGAGAGCCATCATATATGGGTCCGCTCAGCACATCACCATCATCAGAAGTCCGAATTAGTGAACTTTTACCATAAACATCCCCCAAATACTGGGCACAAGGGGCTGAAAATAAAGTACCATAGCAAGAGCCACCCCGTGTGTGACTACTCCCTACATGCCGCTACCGGAAATCCCTTTTCTTATTTTTACAACTAATTAGTGGTCCTGTAACTCTGTTCCTCCATGTTTTATATTTCAAAAATTAAAGCCAGGGTTCCATTCTGGGATCTTCCTGTGTAGGTATAATATCAACTGGGATTGTAACAGCTAACAGGTGGCCAGTAACATTTGCATCACTTAAGTGCCAGCCAATGTTCACCCTCATCAGGAGAGAATCGAACAATCGCCCCTGGACATTCAATGGCATACCATCGCAAAATTCAACATCCTGGAGCTTACCATTGACCAGAGGTTCAGCTCGGCCGGTGATACAAATACTGTGACTAGAAGAGCTGGTCAGAGGCTAGAAATCCGGCAGTGAGGAACTCACTTACTGACTCCCCAAAGCCTGTGCCACCACCTACAAGGCACAAGCCAGTGGTGTGATGGAATACTTTCCACTTACCTGGATGAGTGCAGCTCCAACAACACTCAAGAATCTTAACACCATCGAGGATAAAGCAGCCCGCTTGGTTAGTGTGGTGAATCACAATCTAGTAATTCACACTGTGTATACTGTATGTGTTGTGTTCTTGTAAGCTCGGTATACGAGCAGTTGCGCGGCTCTGCCCATAGGGGGAGATGAGGAGTTTGTACTGGGCTCCACCCTTGGCTCCGCCCATGGTTCCGCCCATGGCTCCTCCCACTAACCGGAAGTATAACGCTTTGCGGTCGTGCGCCTGCCTGCCAGTTCATCTCACTGCAGGCAGGCTCTGTTGTAAGACTATTAAAACCACTGTTCACTTCCAACACGTGTCTTGTGAATTGATGGTCACATCAATTTAATAGTCTTAGGAAACTTGAAGAAAACGACTATGGAATCAGCCCTCAAACCTGATCGACTAGAACTCGACCCGCAGGCTGCAGAGACGAAAGAAATTTTTCAACACTGGCTCCGATGTTTCAAGGCCTACCTGGCTGAATCATGCACATCAGAAACTACAGAGGAGCAGAAACTCAGTCTACTGCACGCAAGGGTGAGCCACCTTATATCTACTCAACTTAACAGTACTACCTTGTATACGGGGGCCCTAGCCATTCTAGATCGAAAGTACGTGAGGCCCATCAACGAGGTCTATGCGCGCCGCATTTTTACGACCTGCCGCCAGCGCCCCGCAGAGTCGTTGGATGAATTCCTGCGGGAATTAAAGACTTTAGCTCTGGACTGTAATTACCAAGCTGTATCAGCCGAACAGCATATGGAGCTCGCCGGCAGAGATGTGTACGTCCCAGGGCTCAGGTCAAACTATGTGAGCCAGCGGTTGCTTGAAAAAGGGGCCCAGAATTTGGAGGACACTGTAGAATTGGCGACTACCATGGAGGTCTCGTTCCGCAGCCTCACCTCATTCCCTGCGGACCAAGCGACCTCATCCTGGGCACCCGACCAGCGACTGCCCCAGGCCTGCGCCGCGCGGCCATCCACCCACTACGCAGCCCCAGTGTGCCATTTTTGCGGACAGCACCAGCACCCGCGGCAGCACTGCCCAGCCTGCAACGCGACCTGCAGCAGCTGCGGTCACAAAGGACACTATGCCCGGGTCTGCCTGGCGAAGAAATCGCTCTCTTCAAACTCTCCCGCAGCCCAGAGCACTCGTTTTCAAAACTCACAGGCCCGCAGGCCCCGAAATGCTGCGGGCTCTACTCCGACTCCACCCCCACCTGACACGTGCGACTCTTGGGGGCCGCCATCTTGGCAACACCCCTCCACGCGGCCCGCCACGTGCGACTCATGGGGCCGCCATCTTAGGCACCATCTTCCTCGCCGCCCGCCATGTGCGATCCACTGGGGTGGCCATCTTGGGATCCATCCTCTTCAAACTCTGAAACACACCTCGACGACTACTCAGAGGGCAGTCATCACGGGGCCACTCCAGCACAGCTGATCGAGCCGCCGACTACCCGCAACTCAGCGCGGTCACGTTGGACCTGTCGCGTCCAAAGCACCTCCGCAACTCAATGATGACCGTTAAAATCAATGGGTACAGGACACCGTGCCTTTTTGACTCCGGGAGCACCGAGAGCTTCGTACACCCAGATCTGGTAAGACGCTGTTCACTCCCTATTTTCCCTGCACGGCAAACTATCTCCCTCGCTTAGGGCTCACACTCCGTTCACCTCCAAGGGCGCACCGCCGCGACCCTAACGATCCAGGGCACTAGCTACGCTAACTTCCAGCTATACGTACTCCCCGACCTCTGTGCCCCACTCTTACTGGGACTCGACTTCCAGTGCAACCTCAAAAGCCTCACACTCAGTTTCGGCGGGCCCTTGCCCCCACTCACTATCTGCAGCCTCGCTCCGCTAAAAATTGACCCCCCTCCACTCTTTGCCAATCTCATGCCGGACTGCAAACCTGTAGCCACTCGCAGCAGGCGATACAGCCTGCAGGACAGGGTGTTTATCAGAACCGAGGTCCATAGGCTTCTACGTGAGGGGATCATAGAGGCCAGTAATAGCCCCTGGAGAGCTCAGGTGGTGGTCGTCAAGACCGGGGAAAAATTCCGAATGGTAGTGGACTATAGCCAAACCATTAATCGGTTCACGCTCTTCGATGCGTACCCCCTCCCCAGGATTGCAGACATGGTGAATCAGATCGCCCATTATAAAGTCTTCTCCACGGTGGATCTGAAGTCTGAATACCACCAGCTCCCAATCCGCCCGGAGGACCGCCACTACACGGCATTCGAGGCCGACGGCCACCTCTTCCACTTCCTCCGGGTTCCCTTTGGCGTCACGAATGGGGTCTCGATGTTCCAATGAGCAATTCACATTCCAATGAATGTGGTGAATCACAATCTAGTAATTCACACTGTGTTATATTGTATGTGTTGTGTCTATGTAAGCTCGATATACGAACAGTTGCGCGGCTCTGCCCATAGGGGGAGATGAGGAGTTTGTACTGGGCTCCACCCTTGGCTCCGCCCATGGTTCCGCCCATGGCTCCTCCCACTAACCGGAAGTATAAAGCTTTGCAGTCGTGAGCCTGCCTGCCAGTTCATCTCGTCGCAGGCAGGCTCTGTTGTAAGACTATTAAAACCACTGTTCACTTCCAACCACGTGCCTTGTGAATTGATGGTCACATCAGTTAGCACCCTATTCACAAACATTCACTCCCTCCAACATTGACGCACAGTAGCAGCCATGTTTACCATCTACAAGATGCAGGAACTCACCAAGGCACCTTCAACAACCTTCCTCACCCACGACCACTGCAATCTAGAAGGACAAGGCCAGCAGACGCATGGGAATGGGAGCATCACTGCCTAATGTGAGTTTGCAGACATTCACCCAGCGACAGTGAAGGAACAGCGATTTCCAAGCCACTCACCACCCTGACTTGGAAATCGCTGTTCCTTCACTGTCGCTGGGTCAATGTCTGGGAACTCACTGCCTAACAGCACTCTGGGTGTACCGACACTACACAGACTACAGCGGTTCAAAAATGCGGCTCACCATCACTTTCTCTAGGGCAATAATGAATGAACAATAAATGCTGATTAAAGCCCACGTCCCGTAACCAAATTTTTAAAAAACACCACCTGCGAGTTTCTCTGCAAGCCACAAACCTTGCTGATTTGCTGACCTAAGTCTTTGACCAAGCTTTTCGTCAGCTCTCCTAATATATCCTGCTTTGGCTCGGAGTTCATTTTTATCTGATATGTTAAAGGCATAGCACAAACACAAGTTGTTTTTGATGTGACCTGAAAGGTAAATTAAAATAAGTCATGTTTAAAAGGAGTACAAACTCTTGGATGGCTTTTCTGGAAGTTTCCATTTACTTTCACCCTTTCCTTGGGGGCATGAATAGCCTCATCCTTCCTCGCACAAAATGAATGTAAGGGTTTTTGTGGGAAATAATTTCCTGCCATTTGTGAAGTTCAGGAAGCAGTTAATCCCATGCTTCTAGCTATGGCCATGACTCACTGTTTGAATTTCGGAAACAGTAGATTACGGTCCCGAAACCTGGTTTTGCAACTCCGTACCTTTGGGATGAGCTAGTCTAAGAACATGTCAAACTAAGCAAACAATTTGAAAACTGAATTATTCGGCTAAAGTCTAAACATTAACGACTGTAATATTTTCTCCAGTATGGTCGGTCCTGATGCCATCCTTAAAATAATTGACACCTAGAATTCACAAAGTCTGGCACAGTGGTTAGCATTGTTGCCTATGGCACTGAGCACACGGGTTCGAATCCCAGCCCTGGGTCACTGTCTGTGTGAAGTTTGCACATTCTCCCCGTGTCTGCGTGGGTTTCGCCCCCACAACCCAAAAGATGTGCAGGATAGGTGGATTGGCCACACTAAAATTGCCCCTTAATTGGAAAAAATAATTGGGTACGCTAAATTAAAAAAAAAATTCACAAAGTTTGTCATTAAGCAAATAGAAAAGTGCAACACTTCCAACCTTTCTTTTTTTTAACATATAAATAGCCTTGTGCCAAACACAAGACGCCAGGAATTCTATTTACACCATACTTGGAACAGGCTCAATACAGGACTAAATTCTTTGTTCGCCCCCCGCCCCCACCCCATTGGCAGAAATGCTGCTAATTTGGATCAAATCACTCAACAATTGCAAGCAGAGACAATATATTTATATATTTCCCACAGTTGCACATAACCATATTGGTAGCTGGTAATTAGTTTTTGATAATGCACAAGAAATATACTCAGGATGCTTAGAGCTGCAGAGGAACACACGTACCATTAAAATAAAACACTGGCCAGGTTAGCTCTCTGCAAACAATATTGCTTCTATCCTTAAAATTTACGTTTAACAGTGGGCTTAATGTATTGATTCAGTGTGACATGCAATGCCACAGACTGATGATTCCTGTGACTATTCGTACCACAGTTAGCATTTTTAACACAACTGTAAATAACATGCTTACTATTTCCTCAACTCATTTTCTATTTTTGTTAAAAAGTAACCTCACCATCAGTATTCTTTTTAAAGAGCAGTTACTAAAAAAACATGCATGATGTAATATGTTGGAGCACAGGGCAGAGTGATGGCATGTGGGTTCATGTCTGTTATCTTCCATGCCCAACTTACCCTGCCCCGTGTGGGAGTTGTGGTTGAACGCTTCCCTACAGAGAAACCCGGAAGGACAGTCATTCAAAGTCTGGTCTTGGCTGCTGCTGTACTATATTTACAGTACAGTGTGCTGCTGGGCCAAGATCCATTGCTGGCTGCACCATGCTGTCATGCTATCCAGGATAGTGAGCTCTGCTGATGTGTAATAGGATCAGCTCTCCCAAATGGCTAATTTTTAACATTAGGTCAAAATGAAAAATGGGGTGGGGAGGGAACATAATATATCTACCATTCCATTAATGCTGGAAAATAATGTCATTTGCAGATGTAAATGGGTGGAACAAGTGGCACATGTGCCACCCACTGGTACCTAATCAGTTGTTCGTACTGGTACTGCTGCAGGCCACAGCAAAAACATGGCATAAATCACGGTGCAAGTAATGCTATTCCTGGCCCCACAGCTACTCAGTTCCAATCATCGCCCCATGATGATCTGCCCAGCCTCTCTATCAAAATGAAATTGCTAGTTGGATTCAGCAAATGAGTTGCCTGCCATCTTTGCACCGCTCTCCATTGGCAAACTACCTGTCATTAATCAATTAATGCTTGTAGCTCCATTATACATTCAAATGAGTCTTAACCATGAAAGTAATTCAGTTCTCTGGTTATCGTAATCAAGTGGCTAGTTTGATGCATTAAAATTTAGCCTATGGTTTATTTCATAACATTTAAAGCCAAGCATAGAAACAGGGGCGGCAGTGTGGTACAGTGGTTAGCACTGCTGCCTCACAGCTCCAGGGATCCGGGTTCAATTCTGGTCTCGGGCGACTGTCTGTGTGGAGTTTCCACTTTCACTCCGTGTCAGCGTGGGTTCACTCCGTGTCTGCATGGGTTTCCTGCGGGTGCTCTGGCTTCCTCCCACAGTCCAAAGATGTGCAGTTAGGTGGATTGGTCATGATACATTGCCCCTTAGTGTCCAAAAAGATTACAGTAAGAAGTCTTACAACGCCAGGTTAAAGTCCAACAGGTTTGTTTCAAACACTAGCTTTCGGAGCACTCCATTCACCTGAGGAAGGAGCAGTGCTCCGAAAGCTAGTGTTTGAAACAAACCTGTTGGATGTTAACCTGGAGTTGTAAGACTTCTTAATGTGCTCACCCCAGTCCAACGCCGGCATCTCCACATCATCCAAAAAGATTAGGCGGGTTACGGGGATAGGGTGGAGGAATGGGCTTAAGTAGAGTGATCTTTCCAATGGCCGATGCAGACTCGATGGGCCGAATGGCCTCCTTCTGAACTGTAAATTCTATGATTTGCTCGGATAAGTGCAGCTCCAACAGCACAAGAAGCTCAAAAGCATCCAGGAGAAAGCAACCTGCTTGACCAATGCCCCATCCATCACCTCAAACATTCACTTCCTTCACAAACAATGCAGAGTGGCAGCCAAAAGATGCACTGTGAAAAGTGTGACATTTCTAACCTGCTTACCGGTATGTATAAATTAACTTTATGCTAAACACAGAACATTTGGATTTCTATTTGTACCATGCTTGGAACTGGCTCAATACAAGCCCAAATTCTTTGTTACTCCCACAACCCATTGGCACATTTGCAAGATGCATTGCAGCAACTCACAAGCACCTTCCAAACTCACAGCTTTTACTACATAGAAGGACCAAGTACAGCAGCAACATGGGAACATCACCACCTGAAAGTTTACCTCCAAGTCACACACCATCCTGACTTGGAAATATATTGCTACTCCTTCACTGTTGCTGTTGGCGAAACCTGGAATTCTCTCCCCAACAAGACTGTTACACCACATAGACTGTACCACTTCAAGAAGGTGACTCGCCACTGTCTTCCCAAGGGAAATTACAGTAAGAAGTCTTACAACACCAGGTTAAAGTCCAACAGGTTTGTTTCAAACACTAGCTTTTGGAGCACTGCTCCTTCCTCAGGTGAATGAAGAGGTATGTTCCAGAAACATATATTATAGACAAATTTAAAGATGCAAGACAATGCTTAGAATGTGAGCATTTGCAGGGAATTAAGTCTTTCCAGATCTAGAGAGTCTTGCATCTTTGAATTTGTCTATATATATGTTTCTGGAACATACCTCTGCATTCACCTGAGGAAGGAGCAGTGCTCCGAAAGCTAGTGTTTGAAACAAACCTGTTGGGCTTTAACCTGGTGTTGTAAGACTTCTTACTGTGCTCACCCCAGTCCAACGCCGGCATCTCCACATCAAGGGAAATTAAGAAGGGGCAATAAATGAGGCTGGTTTAGCACAGTGGGCTAAACGGCTGGCTTGTAATGCAGAACAAGACCAGCAGCGCGGGTTCAATTCCCGTACCAGCCTCCCCGAACGGGCGCCGGAATGGGGCGACTAAGGCCTTTTCACAGTAACTTCATTGAAGCCTACTTGTGACAATAAGCGATTAATGTTATTAAATGGCAGCTCTGCCAAAGTTGCCCACACCCCTTGAAAGAATAAAGAAAGTTGATGGATTGGGAGCAAATGGGTTATGTGTTTCCCAAGTAAACCTTGGAATATTGAACAATAAAAAGAGAATCTCAAAAATCAAGAGTTTATTTTAGTATTCTAAGATTTTTTTTTAATGCTGACAAACCCATTGTGCTGGCATGGCCAGCAAAATAAAAGTATTTACAATGTCAACATCACCATGGACATTTATTTGAACAAAAACGATACACATGGAACCCCTCCTCGCTATTTTTGAGCTCATTGGTGATGACACTGACTTCAATTTGGGATGGGGAGGGATGACGCTCCTCTCCCTCATCCAGCTTTCCCATTCTAAGTGCTTCCTGATACAATCTCCAGTTCAGTTTCCAACTTCTTACAATTTATCCATGGAAAACTATTAAACACAGTCGACGTGCGCCGACTGGATGAACAACGTGACTGTGTATTCCTTACTGACAATAACAATTAGTAAAACGCTCCCATGCATGGCAATAAAGTCCCATATAAAACTGAAACAGATATTTGCAGCAAATGCTGAAACTCTTGATTACATTACTACCTTGCGATCATTGTCAATTTCCCACTAGTTTCTGGGTAACGTTATGTTCTCGTACCTGAAAAGATGCCTGAAGCGTCCATCTCTCTGGTCCAGGTCAGTAGAATGTAGATCACAAGCACTGGAATCTGCCTCTTTTGACGTCCATCGAGCAGGGACATGATGTATGAACAACCAGCAGTTCACATCTTTTTAAATCCTTCCCTGCACGCCCATTCCGAAGTGACGTCCTTCTCGGGCGTGTGGACCAGGGACCTGGAAGAGCCGGGCGGGAAAACAGGGACTGTCACCAAGCGTCCCTCTGAAGAAGTAACGAAGGGAGGACACGCCGATAGGTTAAGCACTCACTGGCCTGAGGCGAGTGATAGCCCAGGGGCAGGCGGGGTGTACAGCACAAGACCCGAGGGGCACAGGGACAGAATAGACCCCCCCCCCCCCCCACACCCACCTGAGGGGCACAGGGACAGTATAACCCCCCACACCCATCTGAGGGGCACAGGGACAGTATAACCCCCCACACCCACCTGAGGGGCACAGGGACAGTATAACCCCCCCACACCCACCTGAGGGGCACAGGGACAGTATAACCCCCCCACACCCACCTGAGGGGCACAGGGACAGAATAGATTCACCCCGTCCCCATGCACAGACACCTGAGGGACTGTACAGACCCTCATCCTTATCCTGTATAGACCCTCATCCTCATCCTGTATAGACCCTCATCCTCATCCTGTATAGACCCTCATCCTTATCCTGTATAGACCCTCATCCTTATCCTGTATAGAACCTCATCCTTACCCTGTATAGACCCTCATCCTCATCCTGTATAGACCCTCATCCTCATCCTGTATAGACCCTCATCCTTATCCTGTATAGACCCTCATCCTGTATAGACCCTCATCCTTATCCTGTATAGACCCTCATCCTCATCCTGTGTAGACCCTCATCCTCATCCTGTATAGACCCTCATCCTCATCCTGTATAGACCCTCATCCTTATCCTGTATAGAACCTCATCCTTATCCTGTATAGACCCTCATCCTGTATAGACCCTCATCCTCATCCTGTATAGACCCTCATCCTCATCCTGTATAGACCCTCATCCTTATCCTGTATAGACCCTCATCCTTATCCTGTATAGACCCTCATCCTCATCCTGTATAGACCCTCATCTTTATCCTGTGTTAGACCCTCATCCTCATCCTGTGTTAGACCCTCATCCTCATCCTGTATAGACCCTCATCCTTATCCTGTATAGACCCTCATCCTTATCCTGTATAGACCCTCATCCTTATCCTGTATAGACCCTCATCCTCATCCTTTGTTAGACCCTCATCCTCATCCTGTATAGACCCTCATCCTTATCCTGTATAGACCCTTATCCTCATCCTGTATAGACCCTCATCCTTATCCTGTATAGACCCTCATCCTTATCCTGTATAGACCCTCATCCTTATCCTGTATAGACCCTCATCCTTATCCTGTATAGACCCTTATCCTGAGGGAAACACGGGAAGGAGAGGACCCACCCCCAGCCCACCCCGAGGGGCACAGGGACAGTATAGATCCAATACCTGAATGGGTGCGAGCTGAGGGGCAGGAGGATTGACAGGGGCAGGCGCGCCCAGTTCAGGCTGCGAACCAACGCTGCTGCTGTTCCGCCGTTAAATTACCGCCAGTTTTACGCTTCACCGTTGAGGCTCCAGTCCTGGATGTGCCCTTGTTTTCAGGCTGCAATTTTTAGTCGCCGTTCCTGCTCGCGTCTGTCAAATGTTCTCAGATCTCAAGTTATAATGCAAGCGATTTCCTTCCTCAACGTGCTACCGCCTCCCATTGCCAAGAGCCACCCGAAAGATTGCCACCACGAACGGTTCAATACTGTTCTCCCTGCTACAGCAGCCGTTCTCACTGCTTTACTTGCCTTCCTTGGCATGTATGTGTAAAGTTTCGATTCCACGCCCAGATAGCTCTTAGCAGGAGAGGAGAGGTAACATTTACTCTCTATTTACGTGGGCCATCTAGAATCCTTCACGCTGTTATTCCCACAGAGGAACGATAAATCCTTTCAAAAACGTCAATGTAAATGATGTTTGTTGAAAAACTCAGTTTCACGTTGCGTAATCCAGGTATTCTCCGCTGCCGACAGACAGGCAGATGCTGCTGCTGGGAGATGATTTAATTCTGGCAACCTTTTCAAATTTATAATCCTGGTGTGTTTGAGCCTCAAAATCTCCTAGATTTAGGGGGGGAAACTTTCAGTTGTATCTTGATCCTTTTGGGGAGAGGGAGAAAAAAAAACCCTTCAGGTCCTTGTCCCATCTTCATTCCCCAATGGGAGGAATATTTTCCTGCAGTACTATTTTTTCCATCATGTATCCATCCCGAATCTTTTTTTTTTGTTTCTCTCTGTGCCTGTGTGTGTGAAGGCGACGAGGCTTCCCTTGTAGCCAGAAAGAGCTTTTGTCACTTTCACTACATGCTGGGAAACTCCTTACTTCCTCGTCCCGGCTGCCCTCCCCGGTTTGTTTTCTGCCTCCGCCGGTTTCTGGAGAGGTGTGTGTGTTGCAAACTAACCCTGTCGATCCCGGCTCCGGGTTGCAGCCGCTCTATGCAACTCAAGCACCCAGCAACCGGTAGCGAAATCTACACACGTACATGTAAACAGTTACACCAGTATCTTCCCGATTCCATACATCGTTAGACTTTTCCGCATTCTGGCCATCAACGTATTGTCAAAATAAAAAATAAACACGTTCGACTAAGTTTTGCAAGTGTGTTTTGGTTGCTGAATTGACAACACCAGAGCGTCACAAGTTGTGGGCGGGGCCCAGTGGCGAACCTGCTCTCCTCCACTCGCCCTAACTTAATGGAGGCTTGCAACCTTTCTGTCCCGGTTCCTTGTGCACCAAGGACGTGAACAGGATCCAAGCGCCGGAGCCCCAGAAGGATATTTAACATGTATTCAAAGTGTAGTCTTGTCATGGTTCGTTGTGCAGACTCCTGGGAGGACAGTGAGCAGCAAACACAAGGCGCTGGCCAGGCAGGCAAGGAAGGTGGCAAGAAAGGTGAAAGCCAGCTCCTAATTCTGTGAATAATTCATCAAGAAGCAAAGCGACGCACCTGTGACGTCCACTGTATCGTTGCTTTGCCAAGAAAGGGAAGTATTCTCAGCGGAGTGCCGAATACCCGGGCTTTCGCGGGGGGGACGACCTTTGCTTAGCCACTTGTGTGAGCATCAACACTTGACCACTCTTATTTCAATGCAGCTTGGCCTGACCATTTGCATTGCAAATTAAA
The DNA here is from genome assembly GCF_902713615.1 of Scyliorhinus canicula. Classification (NCBI taxonomy): domain Eukaryota; kingdom Metazoa; phylum Chordata; class Chondrichthyes; order Carcharhiniformes; family Scyliorhinidae; genus Scyliorhinus; species Scyliorhinus canicula. Next base: position 30,344,797 of record NC_052152.1, read on the forward strand.
ACCCCAATGCCGAAATTACAGCTCGCATCTTTTCAAATGTCGACTAGTGTAACATGTTTTCAGGTATGTGAGTGCATGTACTTTGAAAGGAATCACATTGCAGTGCGGCGAGCTCCCTCTCCTGGATGCTTCAATCGGAATTGACCAAGTACAGTATCACATTTCTGTCCGATAGCAGGGATCAGCTCGCCCCCTGGTGTTCTGCATCTTTCTTTACCACCCCTAAATGTCACTTTTTAAATTATTTCTCAGGGCAGCACGGTAGCATTGTGGATTGCATAACTGCTTCACAGCTCCAGGGTCCCAGGTTCGATTCGGGCTTGGGTCACTGTCTGTGTGGAGTCTGCACATCCTCCCCGTGTGTGCGTGGGTTTCCTCCGGGTGCTCCGGTTTCCTCCCACAGTCCAAAGATGTGCAGGTTAGGTGGATTGGCCATGATAAATTGCCCTTAGTGTCCAAAATTGTCCTTAGTGTTGGGTGGGGTTACTGGGTTATGGGGATAGGGTGGAGGTGTTGACCTTGGGTAGGGTGCTCTTTCCAAGAGCCGGTGCAGATTCGATGGGCCGAATAGCCTCCTTCTGCACTGTAAATTCTATGATCTATGATCTAATATCCAAGGGCGACTATGAGTCATTCTTGGGAATCCAATTTATGATGTTTAATTATCATGTTTCCTGAAGTCCCAATAGAATCAGACTCGACGAGACAGATTACACTATTTGACGTTATTTGAGTGACTGCTTCGCCACAGTACTCCTTATATCAAATATTGCCAGTCTAGAACATAAATAATACAATTGGGGAAAAAAAGGTAAGGCGGACTATGGGGCCCACTGTTCTTCCCCCTCACAGAACCTCTACAATCCATCCTATCGTGAACTAAAAACAGCTTGTCTTGTGGGAAAGTTTATCAAAAATAAATCCTGAAGAAATATTGGGGTGCTTTTCAACACCGTGTCTTTTTGTGTACATAGAACACACAGTGCAGAAGGAAGCCATTCGGCCCATCGAGTCTGCACTGACACACTTAAGCTCTCACTTCCACCCCATCCCTGCAACCCAATAACCCCTCCTAACCTTTTTGGTCACTAAGGGCAATTTATCATGGCCAATCCACCTAACCTGTACGTCTTTGGACTGTGAGAGGAAACCGGAGCACCCAGAGGAAACCCATGCAGACTCGGGGAGAACATGCAGACTCCACACAGACAGTGACCCAGCAGGGAATTGAACCTGAGACCCTGGCACCGTGAAGCCATAGTGCTATCCACTTGTGCAACCATGCTGCATGTGCTATTGAAGCTAGGTCTCCTGGAGGCCATATTCGGGGTTTCAGACCTGCCGGAGCTGCAGATGGAAGTGGGGCAGACGATTTAGCCTTCGCCTCGTTGATTGCTCGCAGGCGCGTCCTGTTGGGGTAGAGGTCAGCTTCTTCCCCCCCCCCCCCCCCCACCCCCCACCCCCCACCCTCACCCCCCAGTGCCTCAGTGTGGCTGGGGATCTAATGGAGTTCCTGTATTTGGAGGTGAAATTTGCTCTCAAAGGGGCAGATGAGGGGTTCCAGAAGAGACAGGCTTGTTTATTTTTCATTTTGGAGACCTGGTTGCTGTCAAGAGGTGGGGTTCGGGGTGGTTGTGTATTGTAAAAATGTCGAAACTTTGAATAAAAGTATTTTTCAAATAAAAAATAAATAGACCCTGGTGCACGAAGTTGACAATGACATTGGCAACTCAAAACTTCACTAATGCTGCAATATTTTAACTGAACTTTCACAGAGATTTGCCGGAATAATTTGAACTGCAAAGAGGCATGCTGAACAATGCTTCAATATTGACATGTCTTTGATTTGGTTTCGCTTTAATGCTGACAAAGCTCATTTCAGACAATCCTCTTGCAGGATTTAAATTCATACCAAATGGTTTTAAGGCAATGCATGGGGAATCCAACTCTATCAGAGATTTTAAAAATCCTTCATCCTGAGGTGACTATTTTAATCCAAGCCCTTCCATTCCCTCTTTCTAGAACATCCTTCACCTTTACAATCCTCCCTCTCTCCCACACAGCAAATTGCGCCCCACACAGCAAATTGCACCCCAAACAGCGAATTACACCCCCTCCCCCACACAGCAAATTGCACCCCCTCCCCCACACAGCAAATTTCACCCCCTCCTCCACACAGCAAATTGCACCTCCTCCCCCACACAGTGAATTGCACCCCCTCCCCCACACAGCAAATTACACCCCCTCCCCCACACAGTAAATTGCAGTCCCTCCCCCACACAGCGAATTGCACCCCCTCCCCCACACAGTGAATTGCACCCCCTCCTCCACACAGCAAATTGCACCACCTCCCCCACACAGTGAATTGCACCCCCTCCCCCACACAGCAAATTGCACCCCCTCCCCCACACAGTAAATTGCAGTCCCTCCCCCACACAGCGAATTGCACCCCCTCCCCCACACAGCGAATTGCACGCCCTTCCCTCACACACCAACTTGTGAACCCCCATCCCCACACAGAACATTTGGCCCCCATCCTCTACATAGCAAATCCATAGAATTTCGAGAGTGCAGAAGAAGGCCATTCGGCCCATTAGGCCTGCACCAACCCTCTGAAAGAGCACTCTACCTCGGCCTACTCCCCTGGCCTATCCCCATAACCACAAGCTTTTATCATGGGACACCACCCTAACCTGCATATCTTTGGACTGTGAGAAGGAACCGGAGCATCCGGAGTAATCACACGCAGACACGGGGAGAACGTGCAAACTTCACACAGTCACCCAAGGTCGGCGTCGAACCCCGGTCCCTGGTGCTGTGAGGCAGCAGTGCTAACCATTGTGCCACCGTGGCGTCCCCTCCTGCACACGGTAAATTGCACCCCCCCCTCCCCCACACAGCAAATTATGCCAGACAAAGGGTGGTGATTATGGGATTGGTCGCGCCTCTGTTCAAGGAAGCAGTACAGCACCCACAGGGCCATCTTTGTTGGATTGGCGGTGTAGAGAAAGTAGCCATCCATTGTGAAGGGGGAGCAGTTAAGGCCAGGAAATCGGGAACTGTTAATGCAGTAGAGGACACTGGAAGAGTCACAGGTGTCGGTCAGAAGAGACTGGACAAGGGGAGAAAAATTAGATTTGAGAATGGAAGAAATACGTTTTGTGCAACAAGAACAGACTGAAACAGTTGAGCTAACCTGGACAGTCCTGTTTATGGTTTTGGAAAGGAGGTTGAATGGGCAACGTAAGATTGGGTTCTACCAGATTGGAGGACATCGTCAGAAGAGATTAGGTCAGTGCTGATCTGTGAATCAATGGCTTGATATTGGTGGGGCCGTGGAGCAGGAGATATAAAGGAGGTGTTGAGTAGAAGGCTTTCAGTTTCTGCAACTTAGAGGCTGCTCACCGAATTACAACAGTGCTGCCTTGTAAGCATGGTCATGACAATGTTAGGGTTGGACCTGAAGGAAATGAATTCACCAGAGGCAAATAGTTATGCTGAGTGATTGAAGCAAGAAATTGAGACCATTGATGTCATGCTGATGGTTCCCAATGAAAATATCTAGAGAAGTAAGCGGCCTGAGATGTTTTTATGAACATGCGGAATGAAATGGAAGCTAAACCCCCTTACTTTCCCAGTTGAATGTAAAATATCCCATGTCACTAATACAGTGCGATTTCTGGTAACCTGCCCATCTACACAAAAACAAATTGGAGGAGTCAGTGGCGTAGTGGTATTATCGCTAGACTAGTAATCGAGAGACCCAGAGTTATGTTCTGGGGACCCAGGTTCAAATCCTGCCACTTCAGATGGTAAAATTTGAATTCAGTACAAATCTGGAATTACAAGTCTGAAGGTGACTACAAAACCATTGTTGATTGTTGCAAAAACCCATCTGGGTTACCTGGTCTGGCCTACATATGCCTCCAGATCCACAGAGCAATGTGGTTGACTCTTAAATGTCCGCAGCAGTGGGCAATAATGCCCACCCCATGGACAAATAAAAACAAATTTCTGTTCATATATCTTTGTGTTGTAAATTCATTGCCTCCTTCCACTTCATTGCAATAGTAAATAGGCTTAAAAAGTACTTTATTGGCGGTGAGACACTTTAACATGTGTTAAGTTCGTTTTTTATTCATAGAGCTGATTAAGCGGTTATAGTTTGATGCAGAGGAGAACATAGGAACAGGAGTAGGCAATTCAGCCCCTTGATCCTGTCCCACCATTTAATGAGATCATGGCTGATTTGTGGCCGTACTCCATATACCTGCCTTTGGCCTGTATCTCTTAATATCTTTGCTCAACAAAAAGTTATCTATTTTAGATTTTAAATTAACAACTGTTCTAGCTTCAACTGCTGTTTGTGGGAGAGAGCTCCAAACCTCTACAACCCTTTGAGTGAAGAAGTTCTTCCTAACGTTGCTCCTGAATAGTCCATCCCTAATCCACTCAATGGTTGTGATGCCACCAGGAAAGGATCTCTCTGACGTGGAACACCTGCCACAATTTGAACTATTCTTCATCCACTTTTTGTGTAGCAAGTGACCACATTTTCCCAGGCCCATCTTCGAGAGGTTGGGAGTTGCCCAGAGACCTGTGGAAAATTGAAAACTGGGGCTTCATTCCTGTCAATTATCAGTTTGTTTTTGGCGATTTGCTCTTTATTGGCTCACTGGCTGGGCCAGCATTTATTACCTATCCCTAATTGCCCTTGAGAAGTTGGTGGCGGGCTGCCTTGAACCGCTGCAGTTCACATGGGACAGGTACACGCACACTGCTGTCAGGGAGGGAATCCAAGGATTTTGTTTGCAGTCAACCAGGAGTTACCCCATGGGGGAGGTGAGGCTGTGGTCACTTTGTCAGGTGTGTGTGTGTCTTCCAGCACACCACGGGATCACAGTGCATGTGGGACTTTTATCATGGGCAGCATGGCAGCACAGTGGGTAGTACTCTTGCTTCACAGAGCCAGGGACCCGGGTTAGATTCCTGGCTTGGGTCACTGTCTGTACGGAATCTGCACGTTCTCCCTGTGTCTGCGTGGGTTTCCTCCGGGTGCTACGGTTTCCTCCTACAAGTCCCGAAAGACGGGCTTGTTAGGCGAGTTGGACATTCTGAATTCTCCCTGTGTACCCAAACAGGCGCCGGAGTGTGGCAACTAGGGGATTTTCATAGTAACTTCATCGCAGTGTTAATGTAAGCCTACTTGTGACACTAACAAAGATTATTATTTGGAGGAAATGCTGCTAATGTAAATGGGGACTCAAAGAGTCACACAGACTCCAAACGTTGGCTCCCTTCTCTCTCCCCAGATGCTGTCAGACCTGCAGTAATGGTCCAGCATTTCCTGTTTTTGTTTCAGATTCCAGCATTCGCTTTGGTCGTGCAAATGCAGGAGTTTTGAAAAAGACTTTCTCAATCAAACTACAAATCCCAGCAGACATCCCGTCTGCTCCCCGAGCCTGAACGTAGCGCCGTGGTCTGGCGCCGCCCTCCTGCAGTGTAACATTAGGAAGCTGGGCCGCGAGCTCGGGGACCATTGACAGTGTCCCCGGGATTGGAACGTTGTGTCAGCGAGTGCCGGACTGTAGCAATGTCCCAGCTTGTTGCACTCTCGGCGCTCAGTCGCTGCGGAAGCCGCTTGGCTCTGAGCAACGCTGGAGGAGCCGCCGCTCGTCGTCCCTTCTCGGGCGCCAGACGGTTCACCGGCGGCTTCTACAAGCCGTTCCTGCTCGGCAGCGCCGCGCTGGTTGGGGTTACCGTGGCCGGCTTCGGGCTCAACCGCAGCCGGGCTGTGCTGGCTGCGAAAAGCGTGCCGGCCGAGCGGGACCAGCGAGAGCCGAACGAAATCTTGCAAAAATGCAAACACTTCATGTCGGATCCGGTGACCGACATCAACAAGCTGCTGGAGAACAAGGATGACATGAGGACTAAGATGGAATTGCTGGTCATGGATGTTCAGGCTGATGTTTGCAAAGCCTTGGCTGAGGTGGACGGTGGTCAGTCAATCAAAGTCGACCGATGGCACCGCAAAGAAGGTAAACATTTCTCAATGCGTGTATGTCTACGTGCAAATGCTCATGTTTTATTGAACACAATCGAGGAAGTTGTGGCGCAATACCAGCTGTCAGTGATGCTGTCCTGGTTATGTGAGTGAAACATATTGACAAATGCATGCTCGACTTTTCAGGGCAGTAAATAAACCTTGATTACTGTGGCTATTTGGAGTATGTTCAATTATTTTTGCATCAAATCATAGTCGTAGAGGTCTCCTGCACAGAAAATGTCCTTCAGCCCATCACATCAGCGCCGGTCAAAAACAACCACCTATTTATTCTCATCCCATTTTACAGGACTGGGCCCTTGTACGCCCTGGCATCGCAAATACACATCTAAATACTTCTTAAATGTTATGAGGGTCTGCCTCTACCACCCTTTCAGGCAGTGAGTTCCAGACTTCCTCCACCCTCTGGGTGAAAAGGATTTTGCTCACATCCCCTCTAAACGTGGGGCAGCACGGTAGCATTGTGGATAGCACAATCGCTTCACAGCTCCAGGGTCCCAGGTTCGATTCCCGGCTGGGTCACTGTCTGTGCGGAGTCTGCACATCCTCCCCGTGTGTGCGTGGGTTTCCTCCGGGTGCTCCGGTCTCCTCCCACAGTCCAAAGATGTGCAAATTAGGTGGATTGGACATGATAAATTGCCCTTAGTGTCCAAAATGGCCTTTAGTGTTGGGTGGGGTTACTGAGTTATGGGGATAGGGTGGAGGTGTTAACCTTGGGTAGGGTGCTCTTTCCAGGAGCCGGTGCAGACTCGATGGGCCGAATGGCCTCCTTCTGCACTGTAAATTCTATGAAAATAAACCTCCTGCCCCTTACCTTAAATCTATGCCTCCTGGTCATTGATACCCTCTTCCCCCCCCCCCCCCCCCACCAAGGGGAAAAGTTTCTCCCTAAAATTTTGCTCCTCATAATTTTAGACATCTTAAGTCTCCTCTGTTTCAAAGAAAACAACGCCAGTCTATCCAATCTCTCTTCATAACTAAAACTCTCCAGCCCAGACAACATTCTGGTAAATCACCGTTGCTCCCTTTCCAGTGCTATCACAACACTCCTATAAAATGGAATCCAGAACTGCACACAGTACTTGGGGCAGCACAGTAGTATTGTGGATAGCACAATCGCTTCACAGCTCCAGGGTCCCAGGTTCGATTCCGGCTTGGGTCACTCTCTGTGTGGAGTCTGCACATCCTCCCCGTGTGTGCGTGGGTTTCCTCCGGGTGCTCCGGTTTCCTCCCACAGTCCAAAGATGTGCAGGTTAGGTGGATTGGCCATGCTAAATTGCCCTTAGTGTCCAAAATTGCCCTTAGTGTTGGGTGGGGTTACTGGGTTATGGGGATAGGGTGGAGGTGTTGACCTTGGGTGGGATGCTCTTTCCAAGAGCCGGTGCAGATTCGATGGGCCGAATGGCCTTCTGCCCTGTAAATCCTATGTAAAACGATTGACAACAGCTTGCTATCATAATTGCAGCGGAGGGGTTATAGGAAAAGCAGGTCAGCACCTCTTCTCGCAGTTCATTTCAAGAAAATCTAAATTGGAGTCTCTTTGCATACGTCGATTCAAGGTATGCTTGGCTGAGAGCTCCTGTGCGTGTATTTTGTACTTTATTGAAAAACCTGGCCTGGCAGTGATTGACTTTTGTTTGAGTTTTACACATTTTTTTATTCATTGCAGGTGGTGGTGGCATAAGCTGCGTACTTCAGGATGGCAAAGTATTTGAGAAAGCCGGGGTCAATGTTTCTGTTGTGTTTGGCAACCTTTCGGAGGAAGCTACTAAACAGATGAGGAGCAGAGGAAAGTCATTGAAATCGAAAGACGGTAAGGGAGTAATCACCGACTGAAAATCTGCTGGGCATCAGAAGTCCCTGCATTTGCCGTTGCCATATGTTATTTAAAATTCTCTTTCTTTCTCGTGCATTCAAACTTGCTCGTACTTTTTCCCTTTGATGTTGACCATCTTAATGGAGAAATGCATTTTTGATTGTGGCTATAAAAACCAGCATGATGTGTTCCCGAAGTCCTATTCTCAAGAGTGTTGTCCCCTCCAGTTCATTGTTTCCTTGACCGTGGGCTCCACTTGCCCATGGACAGGAGTCTCTCCATTCTTGGGGTTTAAACTCCATTGCTAATGGGCTTGTATATTGTCTCTATTTAAACTTTCATTATAAGACTCCAGTGACTGTGAGCTGGATCCTGGCGTTTTAAGTTGTTAAACCAATGTTCTATAGCCCAGTGGAGTACCAGATAAAATTAGACAAAGGAATCTCGGAATTTAAATTTAAAAGACAAAAGGTGCTTTAGCGCAACTATTCACCATTTTTCCAAGCTCTCATCAGTTGGAATTTAATACATCAATGGAATCATGCACTCTTCATTCACATCCCTTTCAATCAGGAAAGTAGGAAGTCCGCACTATTGAACCAATATTTCCAGTTTTACACAAAACCTTAAGTCAATATTACTCCTAATAATTTCAAAATTCTTTTCACCTGAGACATTTAGCCATTTCACGTGGGTTATGACTTGGGTGAATCCTGTCCTCTTGATGTTGCCACCTTCACCTCCTCTGTTTCTTTATTACTTTATCTCTTTCCCTCTCGCTCTCCCCTTCCCTCGTTCTTCCCTTCCCTCCTTTCTTTCCCTCCCTCCTTTTGCTCTTGGGTAGATTTATGTCCTTTCAGGTTGGGGCACTGAGCTCATCAGCAGCTCCCATTTCAATTGCAGCACGATACAAATAGTGTCTAAAATCCGCCTGTTCACAAACTGTCTAAAAACCAGACACTTTTAGAATGTTTCATGCATTAATTTTAACACAGCTGGACAATTCAGCTAAGCGCTGTATTGGTGCAATGTGGCACCAGACTACACATGCTGCTCTCCCACTTTCCAAGCGACCCTTCACTCCACCTAACCCGGCTTGACCCCGTTAAAAATTGGCAATATCCGAAAACTGGCATGTCCTCAGTCCCCCTGTTGCCAGCTTTGAGGTTGTAATAGGAATGATTCAATGCTATTGGTTCCAAAGCAGAAATCAAGCACCTCGAAGGGTGCTATTCGATTCTGTTCATCGCAAAATTCTGCAGTTTATTTTCTGGCCATGATCACGTGGGTCATGTGGAGGGATTCCTCTGTCACTGGCTTGTTCTCTCTTGCAAGACCGGAGGGTCCAATAACCTGCCACAGTTCCAAATTTCAAACAACTCCACAGACGTAAATTTGAACTTGTGCCGTTGTAAGATTTTGGCTGCGGTGTAAGAAAGCTGAGTTCTGCAGCCCCAGTTTACCAAATATAGTTCAAGAAGTACCTTGAAGGTTCGAACTCTGCAGGATATGGAAGCAAGCATTTAATTGGTACTGTAAACATAGCTCTGTCTCTTCACCGCATGGTGTGTTGTTTTGGGATGCAGGGAAGCTGCCATTTTGTGCGATGGGAGTGAGTTCAGTCATCCATCCCAAGAATCCTCACATTCCAACCATCCATTTCAACTACAGATACTTTGAAATTGAAGAAGCAGATGGTAAGTGCCCACTTCACATGTCCTATATGTTCAATAAACAGTAAATTACTCTTTTATGTAAGAATGCAGCAAAACGGTTTCTAGAAATATTGTACGCATGGGTTGCTTTCAAGGCAGCAAACTGGGGCAAAAGCATGATGTGAATTTAATGAGCGACGGGGACCTGATGTCTACCACCCAAAACGGGAGCATCTGCTCTCCAGGAGTTGAGGCATTCAAATCCTTTAATTGGTAGTGAGAACTCTGCCGCTGATGCCCCCACAGGACATTGCAGGACTTTGCCCAGTCAGGCAGCAGCCCCGCCCTCGAGAGCTGCCAGCTAGTGGTCGCCAGCTCTCCCCTACCAGCAGTGTCAGCAGGAGTGAGGTCTTCACAGGGATTCCTGGAGGAAGGTAACTGAGGGCGGGGTAAGGTTGCCGGTGAGGGGGATGGGAAGAGGGTTGAAGGAAAAGGCCTGGGGGATGGCTCTCAAAGGGCAGCCCATCCCGGCGCTCAGTACCTTTGAATGAGGTGCCTCTGCCCGGTGGTCCCCAAGTGTGCAAAGGTCAAAAGGTAAAGAGCAAGATTACACATTCCATGTGTGGGAATAGGGAAAGGTGTGGTTTAACGCTAAAATATTTAGGATCATGCATTGAGGGTCAGACAAACCTACCAATGCATCATTCATATCCTTGGAATTAAATCAACTACCGCCGCCTCGCCCTCAAAAAAGCTAATTTTGTCGCTCTAAGCTTTTTATGGACATTGTTTTTAAACTTAGTTTGTCTCCAAGAGAGACGTATAATTCAATTCAGTTTAAAATATCTCCAGACAACTAACAAGTTACAGGAATACATAAAGTTCCAATTTTATTTGTTTATTTTTTAAACTTTGCAATTATATATAAAGTCTGTCTGTTGTGTTCTTTCCTGGAGCAGATTCTAACTCTAGTCTCGTGCATGAGATTCCGGAGTCACTTTACTAAGCAAGAGGAGTTGAGATGGTTTCACATTGCCTTGCCCTTTTATTTTTTGCCATACCTGCTCCCAAGTGGGCTGTAATGAGGGTGGTAGGGCTGCCACCTCAACCATTCAGACTCAGCTATTCCTGCTGGCTCTCACTACAGTATTCCTAGCCAACAGTATTGTTAGCCAATCTTCCCTCACCCAAGACAGTCAGGAGTTGGCTCAAACTCAACTCTTGAAACTCTTTTGAGGTGGGAATGCCGCGGAGCTAGTCCGCACTCTGTCCTGAATGAACTGCCCCACCGGCGGTCACTCTTTTACTATTTAGTGCTCTATCTCTAGTCTACCTGCTGGGGCAGACTATAGAGGCTTGAGCCATTCAGCTGATGCCTCTGGTGAAATTGCTGGTACAAAGTCAAAGGTTCGCTCTCACAGAATGAATAATAATGTAAATATTCTTTCTGTCCAGCTACAGTTTAAACTTATGCATTCTTATTTAATAGGTCACAAATCATGGTGGTTTGGTGGAGGAACGGACCTTACCCCTACCTACCTGAATAAGGACGATGCTATACATTTTCACAAGACCCTCAAGGAGGCCTGCGACAAGCATGATCAAAGTTATTATCCAGCTTTCAAAAAATGGTGAGACACGTGGAAGATGTTGCGTCTTTTTTCCGAAACGATAAGGTAGCCTTGTTTGGTCGTTTTGAAATTCACTCTGTGTCTACGTGCAGAGCTGGCAAGAAGTATTGGTGTGTTTCTGTGCAAAATTAATCAAAACTTGCTGTTCAGCTCTGGCCTTGTGCAGGATAGAGTAGCATAATCGAGAGACTGTGAGATTCCACCTTGAAGATAAGTGACAGCATGAAGCAAAAATTCTTTCAATAGGCATACGGACCAGTTGGCTATCTTTATCGGGGTTGAGGGTAGGGCGGAGAAAAAAGCAGAAAGGCAAAGATCAATAAATTAGCAATCAGTTGTGGTGGCATGAGGAGGAGTGGCAGAGTCATTCGGTTCAAATACAAGTACCTTGTGGGTTTTATTTGTGAACACTTGATTTACAGATTTTTTGATCTTTTGGACAAACATTTAAACTTTTTTGACGTGGTCGTTTTATGGTTCAAAGATATTTTCCCCGTTAAATGTATCAGAGAAAGATGGGTGCCTTCAATCCAGTGTGTCTCGTCACACATTTAAAAATGTACTTCCACCGGAATGGTCAAGCCCCAGCCTGCTCTGGTCGCCCGTGCGTTGCAGCGCAGAGTCATCGAGACAGCAAGGCTTCTGGAAGCACAGCAACTTGATATTCTCATCCCACTGAGGACAGCAACAGAACATGCTGGACAGACGCAGCAGGTCTGGCAGCATCTGTGGAGAACAAGAATGAGTTTTTGATCCCTTGAAGGGTCAAATGGGATCAGGGCAGCACGGTAGCATGGTGGTTAGCATCAATGCTTCACAGCTCCAGGGTCCCAGGTTCGATTCCCGGCTGGGTCATTGTCTGTGCGGAGTCCCCGTGTGTGCGTGGGTTTCCTCCGGGTGCTCCGATTTCCTCCCACAGTCCAAAGATGTGCGGGTTAGGTGGATTGGCCAGGCTAAATTGCCCTTAGTGTCCTAAAAAATAAGGTTAATGGGGGTTGTTGGGTTACTGGTATAGGGTGGATACGTGGGCTTGAGTAGGGTGATCATTGCTCGGCACAACATCGAGGGCCAAAGGGCCTGTTCTGTGCTGTACTGTTCTAATAAAACATTGAATCTGCCGGACATGCTGAGTTTATCCCGCGTTTTCTGTCTTTATTTCAAGATTTCCAGCACCTGCAGTATTTTGCTTGTATTTCACTTTGAGGATATGTGGGGTGGGATTTACTGCCTGTTCACGCCGGCGGGCAATTCCAGTCCCACACCAGGTTTCCCAGCGACGAGGGGTGTTGTCAACGGGAATATCCTTCGTCGCCGGGAAACCTGGTGTGGGACTGGAATTGTCCGCCGGCGTGAACAGACAGTAAATCCCACCAAACGGAAATCCCGTTGACAACGACGGGACTGGTATTTCTGGAAAACACGTTGCATGATGGTCAGTAAATCCCACCCGTAGTTACTAGAAGTTGCTGTCATATTTGTAATTTAATTACACTCGGTAGTGTATTATCAATACCTCTACCTTGTTTCCTGAAAAGCTGCTGTCTTTAAGTCTGTTTAAAATTCAATGCTACATTTGCAAACTGAGGAATGTGCGATGTGGAGTTTTGCAACCCAGTCACAGTAATAATAGTCAGCTTGAATGACTGAACACATTTTTTGTGACTTGTAAGATTATGCCTGAATCTTGTATGTGAAGTCAGATCACAATGTCTTTGGACTGAGGGGCTCTTATCAGGGGCACACAAAAGGCAATTCCTGGCATTTTTATCAATTACTTGTCATTTTGCCGTGGGTGGATCACTCTGTTTAAACCTGATTGCTTCACTCACAATAACTGGTGACAAACCAGTTAGATGGTTTTCGTGCACCTCGTTGTTTGTTTGCGAAGCGTGGACTCCAAAGCTGGGATTTTTTGATTGTGCCCACCCGACTGGAAAGATTGGCAGAGTTTCATGATGCCAGGTCCCTGCTCCCTACTGCGTCCTCTCCAAATTCTACCATTGTCGCTGATGGCTGCAGAAAATACCTAACGAGTTTTGGGCAATTCACTGCAAATAAAGAAAAAAATAACATCCAGTGCACTATTTTTCTGTAACTTCCATTTTTGCTGCCTTGTTTCTTTAGTACCAGACACCCAGGTGTTCTGGTGATGGCAGAAACCAATTTAAGAGCCCACCGTAAGAATGACTTGCCTCTTCCCCTCTCAACTATCACAATATCTGCCTTTGTACGATCTGCTATTGACTTGATCTGTTTGCCCCAAGACATTTTGGAGAGAGGGCAAAAGGTTTCACATTGGGAATCTCCCTGTACCTTTTGCCTTTGGGAGGCAACGGAAGAGCAGCAATGGAGGAAGGTCTATCTGGTCAGTCAGCATTGGAAATGTATCGTGCTGGACTGCAGGTGCCCCTGCACTAGAATAGACAGAAGCGTACAGGTTGGCATTTTTTTTTTAAAAAAGGAACTGTGTCTGCGGAGACTTGATTTACAGTTGTACTGTAGTATGGGTTTTGGTACAACTGGATCTATGGTTGTGCAAAAATAATGTGGGGACACTAGCTTTAATGCCACAAATATAAGCTGGTCAAGGAACCTCTTTATCTGGGATATGCTACCACTTGGTGTGTTTGAGGCGATAGCATTGAAGAGGATGTTGGTTAAGTACATGAAGGAGCAAGGAATAGAGGGAGATGAAGTAATGGAAGAGGAGGCTCATGTCAAGCACACTCCTGTTGGGTTGTAAGCCCTGTTTCTATGCTGTCAAATACTTTTGTAACCACAATTTGCACAAGAAGCCGTATTATGTTTATATCCGTTCCATGGTGCTTTCCTTCGGGAGCAGTATTTGAAGAACAGTCACTGTGGGACCTGTGCAAGAATAGATTTCATTAAAGTTTGCGTTGTAGCTGAAGAAATGGTCTTTACGGTGTTCAAATTGTCCTGCAATAATTGAGAATAAATATCAAATATTATTTTTAATTTTACTGCTGTTCCTCAATACCCCAGGAGTAAAAACAACGATCGGGCTGTACACCCTGGCCTGATGTGTGACATTTTTGTGAACGGAAATTCAGAAAGATATATTAATGCCTGTATTAACAGTTTGGCTTCCCTCCTCCCATTGTCCCAAATAAAGGTGTGATGATTATTTTACAATCAAACATCGCGGAGAGCGGAGAGGAGTGGGTGGCATATTCTTTGATGACTTGGATTCTCCCTCGGCAGAAGGCCTGTTCGGATTTGTACACAGCTGTGCCAAGGCGGTGGTTCCTTGCTATATACCCATTGTGAAGAAGCACCTGCATGACCCCTATACGCCTGAAGAAAAGGCATGGCAGCAACTTCGGAGAGGCAGGTAGGTTAAATGAAATCTTTTCTTTTTAAAAAAAAAAAATCACCTATGGCAGAAGCTGGTCGTTTGTTCACTTTGTGGTAACTTGAGGATGGGGTTGCCACCCACAGGGGTGAAGGATAAAATCTATTAAAATTGTCCAAAGACAGTAACTTCCACTGCTGCAGAGAACCAGTGTCATGGCAACTAGTGCGTTATGCAATGAAAGTGTTGTAAATATGTGTTTTTAAGTTCATTGGACGATTGTTTTCTGGAGAATTTTTAGTTGCATATCTAAAGTTGCCAAACTCTAGGAGAATTAATCGATGACATGCTTCTCACTCTCCCCAGCACCCCACACATCTCTCTTAGGAAAACAAACTCATCAGGAACTGCAGAGAGAATTCCACCCGATGCCGTTTCTGTGCCAGGAAACTCATTTTGAGGTTAAATTTCACATCTAAATTCAAGTCTGCTCGATCACCCCCTCCTGTCCACCGCCATTTCAACCTCCAGGCTTCAGAAAGGGTTCAAAATGTTTGCTACAGGCAGCCAAAGGCCCTGTTAATTGCACAATGCTGACACCCCCCATTGTGGAACTAGGATCCCAGTGTGCTTATAACCAAGGGTCAGATCCCCAGCTGGGGATCCACCTCCATCCTTCTCAAAGAAGAGGCTTACTTGTCTGGAGTAACCCAAGAGATGTCGTGCATGAGCTATGATTTACAAGAGTGGACATTTTGCATCATGCACAATTATCTAACCATACTGAACGTGGCACTGCCAGTGACTGTGACGATCATTCGGTCACTGCCCGATGTGCCTCTTGCTTATTCTATCCAGGCACTACCATATAATGAGGGCACCACCAAGAGAAAAACAGGACAACATTTTAGTGCAGTGCTGAGGGAATACTTCATCGTCGTAGGTGCCATCTTTTAACATGGATGAGATATTAAACTGTGGTTACAGGTGGTTGATCCAGATTCCATAGTATTATTTGAGGTAAGGCAAGTTTTCTTTGTGCCTTTACCAATATTTGCCATCAAAGCGAATAAACTCTTCATTTTTTAATTTGCCAACTTTGGGGCCCTCGCAAATTGGTTGCCGTGATTCCCTGCAAAACATCAATGTCTACACTGCAAAAATAAATTAATTGGCATTGAAAATGTTTGGGATGTTCTGAGGATGCTACAACCTTTTGACATTTTTAGTCAGGAAAGGGGGCAGGAGTGTGGTGTGGTGTGGTGATGCCGTGAGTAATCTGGGCGTGAGCGACCGGCACAGCTCGGCAAACCGTTGAATGAAAGAAAAGTTTGCAACCGTATAATACCTTTCCTGACGTCACAAAAACCTATTTTCAGCCTTTGAAATACCTTTGAAATGTAGACACTGTTGGGCATCAACAAACGAAGAGCGATTTTCTTTCTTCACATCAGTAATGACTTGAGTTATTTTCCAGTAAGTGTGCATAAGATGGAACTGTTATTCGTAATCCCAAATCAAACTAAAGAAGAATGACATCAGATTTTATTCTGAGTTGTCCCTCTTTCCTTGCTGTCGCCATTTCCAGTCTCCAGTTATCCTTCGTCTCTCTGCTTTGTATTTTTTCCACCGGATTGTTGG
Source organism: Scyliorhinus canicula (assembly GCF_902713615.1). Lineage (NCBI taxonomy): Eukaryota > Metazoa > Chordata > Chondrichthyes > Carcharhiniformes > Scyliorhinidae > Scyliorhinus > Scyliorhinus canicula. The sequence continues at coordinate 30,360,920 of NC_052152.1, forward strand.
AGATTTGTCTTTGCTGCAAATGCCCTCATGAACGTACGTACAACACTTCCTTTTTGGGTCATCTTCCTTAACATAGGCAGAATAATCCTGTCCAGCAACGGAGTCAGAGCCCCTCAGTCTTGCGGTCATCTCATTACAACTTTCCCACAGCCCGTTTCTGCCTGCCTCCCTGTGCAGCCCTGTTTCTGAAACCCAGACCACCACCTTGGTATCAATGCTCAAAAAGCCCCCTCGCAGATGTTTTCTCACATATTAGCATGTGATCTCTTTCAGAATATTCCAGGTGAAATAACGTACTGTGAGAAACAACATTTCACTTTGTACCACCTATCGTTATTTCAGAAACTTATGGGAATGCACATTACTCCTAACATTATAATAGCCTTTCAAAACTATCTTGGAAAAGTGGGTGTAGAATCCTGAAGCATAACATATGGGTAATGACTGGCTCAAAATGTATTACAATTGGGTTTGTATGTGGCCTGATTTGAATGATGGTTGAGGCATTACCAGTAATACAGATTTTTTTCTTCTGAATAAATATCTTTTACAGTTGAAACAAAAAAATGTTGCTGTTTGCAAGAGGTTTCCAAAGTTTTCTAGGTACTGATGATATCTGCTGTTTCCCAGAATGTAGGGAGTTGTCACACCATCCTTTACATTTCTATTTGCAAGTCATTAAGTCCCATCGGTAGCCCTTCAGTTGAACTGTTGTGACCAGCCTTATTGGCTGAGGAAGGAAACTGAAACACATCATATGTAATAAGGAATGTAACTTATGCCCTTTAAACAATTTTGTTTAGACTTTTCTGCATCAAGCTTGGTTTAGGCTAGTTCTTCATGTGTAGATGCAAAACTAACCAATCGTGCACTGAACTGACCAGATGTAATTTACATGAGTAATTATTAATAGTTGCCTCCACAGCAAGCTGCCCTAATAGGGGACATTTCATAACCCAGCTGTCAGGGCAAATATAAAGGGGTGTGAGCACATAACGGTGAGTGGTTGTCTGTGGTGGCACACATTGATTTGGGTAGTTTAGTTTTTCTTTTGTAGGGTTTTTCGAATGGATTTTGAGGGCCAAAGCACTTTGGCAAGACCGTAGGAAGAGAAGGAATGGCAGGAAAAAATGAATCCAGATGGCTGTGTAAAACACAAATCACCAACAAACCGGTGATCATTGTTGGGGGGGGGGGGGGGGGGGGGGGGGGGGGGGGGGTGAAGAGAGAGAGAATGCTGGAGTACCCAACTGGCTGTTCGATGATTGGCAAAGCACTTTAGGTGCTCTGCTCCAGGGAAAAGTAGTGCACAGTTCTGGAAGCTGATGGTGATTGGGGTTAATTCTGTACAAACGATCAACAGCACCTACAGACAATGATCTCTCTAAATTTCCTTTGTTTTATTGAACCTGTTTGCTTCAATACGTGGTACTGGAGGGGATGTCACACTGATGGAGGTGCCGACTATCTGTCGGGACATTGAAACCGAATTCCCGGTTGCTCCTTCAATGGCGGGTGTAAAAGATTCCTCGGCACTATTTTGAAGAGGAGCAAGGGAGTTATCCTTGGTTAATATTGGTTAGGGGCAGCAGGGTAGCATGGTGGTTAGCATAAATGCTTCACAGCTCCAGGGTCCCAGGTTCGATTCCCGGCTGGGTCACTGTCTGTGTGGAGTCTGCACGTCCTCCCCCTGTGTGCGTGGGTTTCCTCCGGGTGCTCCGGTTTCCTCCCACAGTCCAAAGATGTGCGGGTTAGGTGGATTGGCCATGCTAAATTGCCCGTAGTGTCCTAATAAAAAAGTAAGGTTAAGGGGGGGTTGTTGGGTTACGGGTATGGCCCAGAGGACATCAAACTTTTAAATAAGGTGGACGGCAGGATGGATAAGGTGGCTGAAAGTTTGCTTCCAACCTCACTTGAGAAGCAATGAATTGTAGACCATGATCAGGTTGGATTACACCAATGTTTACTGAAGTAGAAAATAACCCCACTAACCTTTTTCCGTTCGCCTTCGAGACTACAGCGTTTCTTTCTCCTTGTGCCTTTTGAATTAAATCCTGATTGGAAAAATGCAGAGGAGTTCCAGTAGGTGGCACTATTGGGCAATCATTTGGGCAGCTGCTTCTTCGTGCCAGTTTCCACGGTTCAAATTTGTGTAGCATGCTTGCGATTCTATAACAATGGGGGCATTTCAAATCTTAGCTTCATCTACCAGTAGTAGAAGGAGGAAGGTAGAGAAAGGCCCATGGTGGTCCAAAATGCCGCTGATTTATTTTGAGCGAGTCACTTTTAAAGCTACGCTATGTTCTCGTAGGTTTTAGGTATGTTGTCCATCACCGAGCAATCACGTGTATGCAATATTGTAATGCTAACTTTGCATTTGGCTTCAATCTCACAACAGCAGAATAGTGCAGATGCTGGAAATCGGAAATAAAAACCTGAAACGCTGGAAAAACTCAGGCCGGACAACATCTGTGGAGAGAGAGAAACAGAGTTGACTTTCTGGGTCAGTGACCCTTCTTCTGAAGGTCAGGCCCTGTTTCTCTCTCCAAAGATGCTGTGGACCCGCTGAGCATGTCTGACATTTTCTGTTTTCAATCACAATGACGCTACCTGAACTGGCTGAATTCCCTTCCTGGCTGTCAATACCAGCTCTTTACTTCCCTGTGGCCTCTCTTTCAGATATGTGGAATTCAATCTGGTCTATGACCGAGGCACAAAGTTTGGCCTTGCAACTCCTGGATCCAGGATAGAAAGCATTCTGATGTCTCTCCCACTGACAGCAAGGTAAGGGGTCACCGCACAGGAACTCATATTTTCACCATGACTTGTCTATTAACCTTTTGATATTGTACTGAGATCTGGTGACATAATTTAAACCAAGCGATTAGATCCATGATGATGGATTAAGTGAGACTGTGCTGGTTTCGTTTATCCGTGTTACCTATTTCCACAATGTATACTCTCCAAGATTCTGAAAGATTAATTATTTTGAATTATAACGAAATGCATACCAATTTTACTATTTTTCCCTGCTGCGTCCTCTTATTCCATCCCATAGGTTTATTCTGCATCATATGCGAAGCCTAAGGATGATTTTGACATTTGTTGAAGTGGGTTTGTTTGTGAAAATATGCTTTCCTTCTGCGAGCAATAGCCCTCCCCATTTCTTTCCTCTACTTTCCTTTGACCTGTCTCCTCATTAACATCTTCTCAGTTGCTCTTACTAACGGGTAAGTTATGTTCTCCAGCTGTGCAGAAATGACTATAAGACAGTGGCCGGAATTTTCTGGCCGTTCACGGAAGATTCCGCCAACGGCACGCCCCTCACCGCGGGGTTGCCTGGCGATGAGGGGTGCATTTAACAGGAAGTCCCATTGACGGGCGGGGCCAGAAGATGCCGCCAAATGGCGGGCCCCTTCTGCCGCAGCGAAACACGTGGCAGGCTGCGGGGAAGCTCCCGCCCGCTGTTTTCGAGTTGTGGAGGCGCCATGACAGATACGTTCTCCCAATCGGTGAAATCATTCTCAGTTGGGAGCAAGCAGAAAGTGAATTGTGATGCAAACCCCAGGCACGGTGATGGAGGCTGGAGATGAGAGAAAGAAGACAGGAAACCAGAGGACCCCGTCACACAGCCAGAAAGATACAATAATGCGCTACATTTGTGTCCTGCCTTGATTTAGCATGCAAGTTGCCTTTTATGGAGAGAGATGAGGATGAAGGCCAGATCAAACACTATTATGAAGTGAGAAATTGTACTTTCAGTACCATTTGTCACACTTTTTGTTTGCAGTATTGGGCCATAATTTGCTGTCGAAATAATGGTGAGGCTAATTGTGAGGGTTTATTTAAGTTCAAATGCCACAACAACTTCAGGCGAGGGCGAACTTGCAATAATCAAGAAGTTATCATCGGCAGTGCACCATTTTCCTGGTGAAAGCAGCACCTCGCTGTCTGTCTGACTTCCCACTCAGATGCATTAAGCCGTGTGAAGACCCTTTACTTATCTATAGTTACGATGTAAACTCGCCAATGAAGTTGCCAGTACACGTCTACAGACTCTTTTCACGAGATTGTAAGTGTTAATTACTGCCAGTTAGCTGCCCTGGCATGCTGAAAATTAATGATTACAAGAGCGGATTCCCCCCCCCCCCCCCCAAATGATAGGACTGCACTTTATTGTTCCATGTTTGTTTTTGTCCCGCAGATGGGAATACATGCACGATCCTGTCAAGGGCACAAAGGAGGCCGAAATTATAGAGGTATTGAAAAATCCCAAAGATTGGGTCCATTAATGCAGCTAAACAAGATTGCTCCATGTTCAACCTGAAAGCAGAAGAGCTTTCAATTTTCCTTTTTGCTTCGCTGTTCCGTAAAATTAAGAAAATATGTGTAACATCGAGTTTAACGCAGTGGCTGTATATTCCCTGTCTTTTTTCGTATCAGAAAAATGTGTTGGGATTGTTTCCAGCAGGATTGGATTCTGTTTAAACTGTGTATACAGTTGAATGAAGTAGAAGTATGTATTTATTTTAATACCTTTCAACTACCGTTTGAGGTGATCAGAGGCGGACAAAAAAACAGTTTCTGAAGACGACATAATAGTCAAGAGTTTTACAGCACAAAAAGAGGCCCTTCTGCCCATCGTGTCTGCACCAGCTATCAAATACCCATCAATTCTAATCCTATTTTCCACCACTTAGTCCGCAACCTTGTATGCTACGGCGTTTCAAGTGCTCATCTCAATGCAAAGACATGGCCACAGACTTTTTGTGCTGTTTTCATTGAAAGGGTTCAGAAAGAAGAGCCATATCTCCGTCAGTCATTTAAGAGGTCTCCGAACACAGCATACATGCTGCCTTAATACAGAACAAAGTCAGAATCCTGTATGCCACCCTTGCAAAAATCGTTTTTGTGTATTGTAAATATTGTCAATTTTTAAAAGCGTCTGGACTTTTTTTAATATAATGGCAATATCAATGGAATTGTGACAACTTTAATATGCTGATGTTGTTGTTATTTCTGTAATGTTGTTATTTTCCACAAAGTTAGAGTTGGTTTGTATTTATAAAAAGTGGAAAATATTAATTCCAATATATGACAAACTGAGATTCAAAATGTTTATACTCTAAAGTCAGTGAAATAAAACATTTACAATAGAAATTGAAAGTGATGTTATTTGAGAAACTTTCGTGCATGCATTATTTTTATATTTTTTGATTTGTTGACATACACTTCAGACAGTGGGATTTTTGGATGTTACATTTATTATTATTACTGAAATGTTAATTATTTCTGAGCCAAGGCCAATAACATTTGATACTTTGTGTGTTACACACTGAATGTAATAAACAGAGTCATTCTGATTTCTTCCTTTTTTGTACCTTTGATTTTGTGAATCTTGCCTTTTTTGTTTTTAAACGATTAATGTCTTTTTTGTACTTGATTAGACTTCAATCACTGGTCCGAGACCATTACACTCTCCCGGGCAATTTTGTCCTGGTTTTGTATGTTTTGGTTATATATTATTTTGTTTTGCTGTTTGCCTGACTTATTCATATAGTTTTTTTAAATTTTAGAGTACCCAATTTTTTTTTCCAATTAATGGGCAATTTAGCATGGCCAATCCACCTAACCTGCACATCTTTGGGGTAATGGGGGTGAGACCCACACAGGCACTGGGAGAATGTGCAAAATGCCTGACCATTAAAAGCAAGATTAGTGTTTTAGTTAAATATGCTTTGGGTAATCTGTTTGGGAGTGGCTAATAAAATGGCTGACGTTTGTGAAAATTGAGGAATTCTTTTCTACACCCAATCATTATTTTTCCAATTAAGGGGCAATTTTAGTGTGGCCAATCCACCTAACCTGCACATCTTTGAGTTGTGGGGGTGAATGTGCAAACTCCACAAAGACGGACCCGGGGCTGGAATCGAACCCGTGTCCTCAGTGCTGTAGGCAGCAGTGTTAACTACTGCCCAACTGTGCCTTCCTGATATTGGGGGAATTCTTGTGTGTTTGTGCCACCAGCCAAGTTAAAGAAAACTGCGGTTGGAAAAAAGGCATCAAAACCAGGATTACATTTTGCCTATTAATTAAAATAAAAGGCTATGCTAAACATAGATTTGTGCACTTTCCCTACCATTCTTCATAGACACAGTAAGAAGTCTTACAACACCAGATGAAGGAGCTATGCTCCGAAAGCTAGTAATTAACCTGGTGTTCTAAGAATTATAGAATTTACAGTGCAGATGGAGGCCATTGGCCCATCAAGTCTGCACTGGCCCTTGGATAGGGCACCCTACCCAAGTTCACACATCCACCCAATCCCAATAACCCCACCCAATCTTTTTGGACACTAACTGTAATTTAGCAAGTCCAATCCACCTACCCTGCACATCTTTGGACTGGGAGGAAACCGGAGCACCCTGAGGAAACCCACACAGACACTGGGAGAAGGTCCACACAGACAGTGACCCAAGCCGGAAATTGATCCTTGGATCCTGGAGCTTTGAAGCAACTGTGCTAACCACTATGCTACCGTGCTGCCCAGAGTAAGACTCCTTACTGTGCCCACCCCACTCCGCCATTCATTCTGATCATGGCTGATCCAACAGGTTCAATACCCTGATCCAGCCTTCCTCCCCCCCCCCCCCCCCCATATATGCCTTTAGCCCCAAGAGCTATGTTCTTGCACAACATTTTGCCCTCAACTACTTTTTGTGGTAGTGAATTCCACGGATTTACCACTCTCTTGAGTGAAGACATTTCTCCTCACCTCAGCCCTAAAAGGTTTACCCCTTATTCTCAAATTATGACCCCTAGTTCTGGACTCCCACCATCCGGAATGTTTTTCTGAATTTGCCCTGTCTAATCCTGTTAGAGTTTTCTATGGGATTCCCTCTCACTCTTCTAAGCTCCAATGGATGTAATCTTTTACCGACCCACCATCCCAAGAATCAGCCTGGTAAACCTTCACTGCACTCCCTCCATAGCAAGAACATCCTTCCTCCGATAAGGACACCCAAACTGCACATAATACTCCAGGTGTGGCCTCATCAATGCTCGATACAATTGCAGTAAAACATCCCTATTCCTATACAAAAATACCCTCACTTGAAGGCCAGCATACCATTTGTCTTTACTGCCTGCTGTACCTGCACGCTTACTTTCAGTGACTGATGCAAGAGGACATCAATGTCTCGCTGAGTATCCAACTCTTCCAGTGTACAATGTACACCTTTTAAAATAATCTGCCATCCTATGTTTGGTACCAAAGCAGATAACCTCATTTATCCACATTGTAGGGCATCTGCCATGCATGTGCCTGTCCACTGAAGCATCTCTGCATCCTCCTCACAGCTCACCCTCCCACCCAACTTTGTATCATCTACAAACGTGGAGATAATACATTTAGTTCCCTTGTCCAAATCATTTTCTACATTACAACAATGACTACACTTCAGAAGTATTTCATTGGCTATAAAGCATTTGGGATACTTTGAGGTAATGATAACTGTTATATAAATCTTCCTTTCTCATTACCCCCCCACATTGATTCTGGATACACCTCCCGCTGCCTCAGGAAGGCAGACAGCATTATCGGAGATCCCTCCCACCCAGGCAGTACCTTCTTCCCAACCCTTCCATCAGGCAGTAGGTACAGAAGTCTGACGACCCGCACATCCAAACATAGGAACAGCTTCTTCCCCACAGCTACGAGACTCGATGACTCCCACTCGGACTGATCTGTTCCCTGTAAGAACACTTCACAACGCCCTATGCTGCTCTTGCTCATATATTTGCTTTGTTTGGCCCCTTGTTCCGCACTGTAACCAATCACTGTTCGTCGATGTACCATTTGTCAATGTTCTCTGTTGATTATACTTTTTGTCTACTATGTAAGTACTAGGGCAGCCCGGTGGCACAGTGGTTAGCATTGTTGCCTACGGCGCTGAGGACCCGGGTTCAATCCAGGCCCTGGCTCACTGTCTGTGTGGAGTTTGCACATTCTCCCTGTGTCTGCGTGGGTTTTGCCCCACACAACCCAAAGGATAGGTGGATTGGCCATGTTAAATTGCCCCTTAATTGGAACAAAATAATTGGGTACTCTAAATTTATTTTTTAAAAATGTACGTACTGTATATGTTCCCTCGGCCACAGAAAAATACTTTACACTGTACTTTGGTACATGTGACAATAAATCAAATCAAATCAAATTATTGTACATTGGTGTGTTGCACAGGGTGTTCAACCCTTCCTGCTTAATGGGAGCAGTGCAGAGAGAAAGTGAAATGGAGGGCTGCATTTCTTACTCTGTTCCTGATTTTTATATCGGCTGATTTGGGTGGGAGGTGAGGTGCCTGCCACAGACTCCCAATTAATAAACATAATGGGGTCAATTCCCTGGCTTCATTGCGCTCTCACTCGAACGAAATGAGGTTGGTGAATAGTGGGAAAGGCCGAAAACTAAATCTGTGCCAGTTGCCAAACAGGTTGCGATGCAACCGGCCTGCTCCCGTGGGTGCTATTGGGATCCCATTGTAGCGTGGTGAGAAACCAATTATCACCACTTAAGCCTCATTTCCATACAATCAACGGAAGCCAACCCATATCCCATGGCCTCCCGTGATTCAGCGGTCTCCCCAGCAAGTGGTCATGCTGGCGTCGATTAGTACTCCTTTTTAAAAACATGAACCAGGCAACAGGGCTTCCGTGGGGAGCTGAGGAGGTGAGTAGCCATCTTTGCTCACAGGCAATGATGGGCTTGCCACCCCAGTGCTTGGGGGGGGGGGGGGAAATTGGCCACCATGGGAGGGTGGGGGGTGCCACAGTGTGTGCCAACTCCCACACCGTGCGTATCCGTTCTGGGGCGACCCTTGCCCTTATCCGTCTGCCCCACCAACCACCCGTAACCCCCGCCGACTGCCAAGACCTTTGGCCATGTGACTGAAGGCTACTGCTCATAGGGAATTGGCAATCGCGGTTAAGTGAGCACTTTCATACAACCCAAGTGGATTCCCGTGGATGGGCGGGTCATGTAGCATGTGAGAGCCATTGCCTAGCATCCCAATCAGACCGTGATGCCTGGACACAGCAGGAGGCAACAGTCAAACACCCAGGGGTGGGACACAGCTCCAGGGACATGTTCATTGGCGGAAGGTGGGTGAGTACCACGGAGTGGGAGGATGCTGGAGAGATGGGCCATGGGTTCAGAGGTTAGCCCGCATTGCAGAAGAAAGTGACAGGCATTATACTAGTTGTGCACAAGGGTGTTCATTGTGTGTATCAATTCCATCAATTGGGTCCTGGGATCCAGCAGGACCACTCTATCCTCAGCCACCCCAGTCACCTCCAGGGACTGCTCCTCGTAGGAGGTGAGGATTCTTATGTGTGGCACACCTCCGCCAGTCTGGGCCCTCTCCTGGCGATTGTGGGAGAGCTTCTCACGGGAAGCACAGAGAGGGCATCATTAGCCACACGAGTGGTTCACAGTGATGGGAGGGGGGTTGTGAAGGAAGGGTTGGGAGTGTTGTAGAGAGGGGGGTGGTTGGGGGGCAGTGCTCATTTGGGGGCGAAAAGATCTCGGGGGGGGGGGGGGGGTAGGTTGGGCGTTGGTGTCTACTCACACGTGCTGCCCGGAGTAGGTCGTTGACATTTTTCCGGCACTGGAGGCCAGTCCTCCTGGACACACTCCCAGCGTTCACAGCTGCCGCCACCTCATTCCAGGCAGTACTGACTGCCCTTTGACTGACTCTCCGGGACCCTCTGGGGGAACAGGGCATTCCTCCTGTCCTCCACTGCATCTGGGAGCCTGGCCAGATCTGCATCCCCAATCTTGGGGCTGGTCTACTCGGTGCCATTGTTGCAAGCTGGCTGGGATTTGCTGAGCAAGTGCAATTTAAGTGTTGTTCGACCTTGTTATCGGGGGCTGGCGAGCGCTGTGCCGTTGAATCGGCTGGCGAGCCTTAATTTGCAGCGATAAGCCCTTGAGGCCTCGTTAAGTGGACCAATTAACGTTGAATAGCATAGCTGGCCTGATGAGCGCTTGGAAGCTCACAGCAGTTACCACTCTCTACCACACTTCGAAATCTTTCCGGATGGGAAATCTTTCCGCCCAATGGGACCCCCAATGGCATTTTAACTGCCCCATCAGGTGAACTAGTTTGGAGGAGGTGGGGGGGGGGGGGGGGGGGGGGGGGGGGGGGGGGCATTAGGTTTGCGTTGCGAGTCCCATCAAGATAACTTTCAAACATAAATCTCCCCTGTGGGGCTCAAGGAATCATGAGTATCCCGATGCATTCCGCCCGTGTGCAGTTCTGGACATTATAGGAGGAATGTGATAGCACTGGAAAGGGTGAAGAGGAGATTTACCGGGATGTAATAATAATAATAATCTTCATTGTCATAAGTACGCTTACATTCACACTGCAATGAAGTTACTGTGAAAAGCCCCTAGTTGCCACATTCCTGTTCGGGTACACAGAGGGAGAATTCAGAATGTCCAAATTACCTAACGAGCACGTCTTTCGGGACTGATGGGAGGAAACCGGAGCGCCCGGAGGAAATCCAAACACAGACACGGGGAGAACGTGCAGACTCCGGTGACCCAAGTGGGAAATGAACCTGGAACCCTGGCGCTGTGAAGCAACAGTGCAGCCTGTGCCTGTGGAGGAGTTTTAGCTATGAATAGCTATTGCTGGAAAATGAGATTAGAATACTTAGGTGGTTGTATTTGATCAGCAATGACGAAATGGGCCTACAGGCCTTTTCTGTGCTGTCGACCGCTCCATTTCTGATGCTAACTGGCAGATCTGGACTGTCTGATTTTTCTCTTGACCTGCTGTCCAGCTGCTGTTTCCTAGATTCATATTGCGTCCATAAATATAAATCTGCTGAGTCTTTGATTCACTCCCAAGCAGGATTTCAGTCCACTTCCAGCTGCCACCCCTCCACCGCTGTGGTCCCTGTTGTGTAGGTACACCCACAGTGCTGTTAGGGAGGGAGTTCCAGGATTTTGACCCACTGACAGTGAAGGAACAGCAATATGTTTCCAACTGGCAAAGGTGCGTGACTGGAAACCTAAGTAGGTTTTAAACCTGCTTGGACATGCTCTCCCGCGCTCCTGGCATCTAATGGCTTCCCCAGGGAGTACCCAGCTTGGCTTGTTTCAGTACTGGTCCACACAAACATGGACCAGGCGGAAGTCCCCCGAGCCATCAGAGGCCCCTGAGTGGTCAGGGACAGGGCAGGGTGATCCACTGGCCCTCCCCCTTGAACATGGGCACCTTGGCATTGTCAGGCTGGCATTGCCAAGGTGCCCAGGTGGCATTGCAATGCCAACAGGAGCAGTGCCAGGATGACACTGCCAAGGGTCAGGGCCTGGGGAGCCATGCCCATGAAAGACGGGTGGAGGGGGTTATGAAGGGTGGGGGTGGGCATGTAGGGTGGGTATGATGGGGCCTCTGGAAGGTTGGTGAAGGGTGGGGGTCGTGGAAAGGGCTGGGCCATCAGTGACCCTATAGCAGGGTGTTATCACTTGGGGATGTGTGGGATGATGCCCATGGTGTGTGGGTGTCTTTGCCCATGAGTGGGGGGTGAGTCCTCTTCAAGGCACCCTTTCAAAATGGTGACCCGATCACTGAGGAGCTGGTCTGGCCAGCGTGCTCAACTCCCTAGTGATAAAAATAATTCTAAGTCTGGGCTTGACCGGGCAGGAACTCCCCAGGGCCCCCAAAAAATGACTAAGTATGGTTAGATAGCGCTGGGGAACCGGCCGACAGAGCCGATGGGTAACTACCAGCAAAACCCACTACAAATGACACTGAGAAACGTTTTCATTAGTTTGTGGCCAAGAATTCTTCTCATACCCGTCCTGGATGGTGTTAAGCTTCTTGAGTGTTGTTGGAGCTGCACTGATCCCAGACAAGAAGAGATTATTCTGCCACACTGCTCATTTGTGTCATGTAGGTAGTGGACAGGCTTTGTGAAGTCAGGAGATAAATTACTCTGGTCTCGACCACATCCAACAATCTAGCCAGATAGGCATCCCCGAATTGTGGGGCTGGTCTCCTCAGTCACATGGCTGTGAGCTGTGTTGGGTTTGCACTGCAGGGGCAGTTTAAGTGCTGCCCGCCCTTGTTGGCAGGGAGCTGACGGGCGTGATCCCAGCGAATCAGCCGGCGGGACCATGATTTGCGCGTGAAGCCCATGGGGCCTCGTTAAGTGGACAAATTAACGTTTGATACATGTGACGGCCTTGCCACGCCAAGCGCCGGGAAGCTCGCGGCAGTTCCCGCTCGCTACCACACTTAGAGACTTTTCCAGTAAATCACACACATTGTATTATTCATGACATTGGGGACAGAATCATGAGGTTACCGATCACAATTCTACGAATAGAAATTCCACCCAAATCTAAAGAGCTCTGATGCCGAGACAAAAAGACATTGCAAATGGTCACCCTGTTGATACTAGTTCTAGCATATTATACATACTGGGAGGTCTGTGAGAGGCCAGATCAGAAATGCGACTTCCCAGACATTTGTCAACATACAACAGAGATAATGATTATGTAAAAGCGCCCAGTACTGACTGACATTTTGATGATGCTGGACAACACCAGGACTGAATTTATTGTTCACAGGGACTGGATGAGACGGTGTGATTTGATATACCCAGCATTTTTGCTGAATAGAAACTGCGGCCTCCCTACCCCTATTGCGCAAGGAAATTCACATCTTGCAGACGCATGTAGCTTTAAGGATCTATCTGGGTGATAATTTGATTAAAAGTAATGACAGTATGTGGTGAGCAATTGAAATTGTGATATTTAATATGGAGCAATTAAAATTGTGATATTTAATATGGAGCAATTAAAATTGTGATATTTAATATGGAGATATTTAATAGCTGCTGTAAATCTGTTATTTGGCAATAATATGCCATTCTCTGTGAACAGTTTCAGTGAGATTGGTCTGATTATACTTTGCATCATTTTTGGGGTTCAGGGGATTCGCACAAGCCTGTTCTTGTTGAGTTAGACAATGCTTTCCACAAATAGTTAAATGTGAAAAGATGGAGAATGCTAGGAAAGCATAGCGAGGCAGTAAGTATCTGAACGGGAAAGAGATTATGCTGGAGCTATTGTCATAGAACATAGAACATACAGTGCAGAAGGAGGCCATTCGGCCTATCGAGTCTGCACCGACCCACTTAAGCCCTCACTTCCACCCTATTCCCGTAACCCAACTACCCCTCCTAACCTTTTTTGGACACTAAGGGCAATTTATCATGGCCAATCCACCTAACCTGCACATCTTTGGACTGTGGGAGGAAACTGGAGCACCCAGAGGAAACCCACGCAGACACGGGGAGAACGTGCAGACTCCACACAGTCACCCAGCTGGGAATCGAACCTGGGACCCTGGCGCTGTGAAGCCACAGTGCCAATCACTTGTGCTACCGTGCTGCCCTGTCAGAACGTGCAAGCTCACACCTGAAATGTGAAACTCCCTTAGCCGAAGATCTGTGGCCGTCATGTCAGACTCAGGGTGCACTGGTAACTTTTGAGACTGCATCTCATTTGTGTAGCTGCAAGATGTCCTGAGGGCTAGCTGTTCCTCCACCTGCCTCCATTGAAGTTGACATGGCAGAAAGACAAGAAGGACAATGCCATCGGCAAGGATTTCTGCCAGTTCCATCTCTGGTGCCTTGAATGTATGGTACGCCCGTATGAAGCAAATGTAAGAGGTACAACTAACTGTATTACCTAGTGGCACCAGGCTGTGGCTCGAACACCTCCCACACACATTACAGATGTGTAATCTTATGAAGAGAGATTGGGCAAACTGGACCAGTATTCTCTGGAGTTTCGAAGAATGAGAGGTGATCTCATTGAAACCTACTAATACTTAAAGGAATAGACAGGGTAGATGCAGGTATGATGTTTTCCTTGGTTGGGGAATCTAGAAGCAGAGGGGCACAATTTCAAAAGAAGGGGGCTACCACTTGGGACTGAGATGAGGAAAAATGTCTTTGCACAGAGGATTGTGAATCTTTGGAATTCTCTAACTCCAGAGGGCTGTGGAAGCACAGTCGTGTATGTTTGAGGTGGAGATTGATAGATCTCTGATGAACAATAATGTAATGGGTTATGGGAATGGTGTGGGTAAAAGGCATTGAAGTGTCCGACCAGCCATGATCATACTGAATGGTGGAGCAGACTCGATGGGCTGAATGGCCTACTCCTAGTCCTATGTCCCAATGTTTCTTTCCTTTGATTCAACCCTGTTTTGGTACTCTTGCTGAGTCAGAAGCTCTTCATCATTTGCTTCCATACCCAATAATTGAACAGTCGATCTATCTCCACTTATGCTACTAATTCAGGTGAGAGAATTCTGTTCCGCTCCCGACATTTGCATTATCGCTACTGCTCCACCTTCTTTGGTGAAGTGGGCATTTCTTCCACTCATTCTAAATATGGATTTGGAAAATTGGATTTGATTCTATTATAACAAAAGAGCTCAATCAGAGCTGTTTAAAATTATGAAAGATGGAAAAAGAGTAAATAGAACCAGTCTGGGGGGGAGGGGGGTGAGCAGTTGGTGGTGGGGGGGGGGGGGGGGGGGGGGGGCAGTGCATAGATGTAAATTAGCTTTGAAAGATTTATGACAGAACAGGTTTTATACAGGGCTGTGTGTTTTTGCTCCAATGATGCATTGCCCATTCCTGGTGAGAGATGTGAGAAACTGCACGATATTAAACTTTATGTTCATATGGCAGCAAAACTCTAATCTGTTTCTGCAGAGACATTACAATTAGCTTCTTAATCTAATTTCCAACCTCCGCCCCCTCAGAATTCTGCAACTCTGCTGCCTTCAGTACAGGCGATTCAAACACCCTTGTGTGTTCTGCCCAAGACCGTAAGAAACTACAGGGTCGTGAACACAGCCCAGTCCATCACGTGAACCCGCCTCCCATCCATTGACTCTGTCTACACCTCATACACCTCCCTTTGCCTTGGGTAAAGCGGGCAGCATAATGAAAAACCCCTCCCACCCGGGGTTATTCTCTCTTCCATCTTCTTCAGGAGATACAAAAGTCTGAGAACGCACACTAACAGATTCAAAAACAGCTTCTTCCCCACTGTTACCAGACTCCTGAATATGGACTGAACTGATCTCTTCACACATCTTCTCGACTGAGTAGTACTACACTCCATATGCTCACCCGGTGCCTGTGCCTATGTATTTACATCATGTATTTATCGCATGTCCTATGTTTTTCATGTATGGAGCGATCTGCTTGGACTGTGCTCACAACAATACTTTTCACTGTACCGCAGTACACGTGGTAATAAATCTAAACTCTAAACTCTACCATGTTCATTCTGGTATAAAATTAGTCCAGTGAGCGGAAGAATATTTCTGATATTCGATTAAGCTGGTTCGTTCAGCATACATGATAGATTTTGATACCTTTACTGATCATGCCCTGAGTAGAGTTACAAATATATATGGAACCAGTGTGTTGTGTGTTGTCGGACACTAGGGTATCCAAACATTTGAAAAATAGCAATAATTATACCCGTGGAGTTTGAGCATCAGAGCAGTTTCACTCAAACTGTTCACAGAGAATGGCATATTGTCGCTAAACGACAGATTGCAGTCGTCATTAAATATCTCCGTAAGGCTGAATTTGCTTCTCCCTCCAGCACAGTGTTACATAGAAATTCTAAGCAGATTTGATCCCGCAGTTTTGTTCAAACTATTTATTTTCATGTAAATAGTATTGCAGATGGGTAGAAAGGAAAGGAACTTTTCTTTTCACGCAATTATCGGTTTGCCTGTCACCCACTTTCGGTTCACTTCAGTTTTCTTGTCAAGCATGCTGGGCTAAAAATTAGCCTGTGCCGTTTTTGTGCACAGGGCCTATGCCTGCCTGTTCCCATTGAGGCAGACGGCACTTTGTGGGAGCAGGTGGCAAGGCAGGGCAATGGAAGGAGTCTGCCCTGAGGACCTGGCAGCAGTTCTACAAGAAACCTAATGCCTTTTTGCAGATAGTGAAGGTCAGTGAATGCACCATTGTAATGCCTCCTCATTCCTATGATCGCGGTGTACAGTGTAATCCCTGTGGCTAGCTGGCTACATGCAAACAGGGAGCTAACAGCCTGTGAGGCTAGCAGATGTTGCTAGCTCTTAAAGGCAGTTCATCCATTTTAAGGGGAAGCTGCACTGAGCCACAGGAGACTGCTGCTGGCTGATAATAGAGCAATTTTATAAAAGGGCAGAGAAAAGACTCCCAGGCATGCCGATGTAGTACTAGAGCTCTGAGTAATGGAGGTGGTAATGAGGAGAGAGAACATGTTCCGGAGGGGGCTTGGAGGGTCACACAAGTGACAAGGCAGGTCAACGCAAGGAGCCTGGCCCCAAGAACCCGGCATTATTATTGCAAGATGTTTAATGATCTCACTAGGGTAGTCAAGGTCAGTGAAAGCACCTTCGCACAGCATATTGTACCCACCAGCCTCTTGTGGTGCTCTATACACTCCACCACCATCACTCACCTCTAACCCTCACATACCCCACTCCACCCTCATACACCTTCCACAGATGCCAGCCTTACACCCATCTCCACATATCTCCAACTATTCAGTTGTGGCAGGAATAACACCCAGTCACACGCTGTGAAATTATTCCCTCTCTCTTGCAAGGTGAATTTGCTCACAATATATGGGAGAAAGGGAGGGGAGTACATTGTGTGATCTGTAAGGAATGAGAAGCAGAATAAGTGGGCGCATGGATTTGCCAGGATTGTGGAATCACCAATGGTGTGGGGCCCCTCATCAATGGGGAGAAATATAGGAGCTGCAGGGGCTACCATTCCATCAATGTGATGCTGGTGTGTAACCCATGCACTGTTTCGTTGAATCATTGGCATTTCGTTGGCATCTTGGCATTCTTTCTGAAACAGTCAGCCACCCCGCCATTTTTGAAACTCCAGACAAAAACAGAGGGGGCTGTTCTGTGCATGTGGCTCATATACCGCCCCCCCCCCCCCCCCCTTTCTAATCAAACCATGAGAGGACAGCAGACAGGTACCAAGAAGCACAAAGCCATCATACACATTATGGAGCAGACCATCGGTGTGCTGAAGAAACACCTCTGCTGCTTGGGCCACTCAGGGGACTCACCCAGTACAGGCCGGAGTGGGTCGTCAGGTTTGTGGTGGTCTACGCTGTCATCGCGTAAGTGCTGCCTTTGCTATCAGGCCACCTCAGGAGGGGGAAGAGAGGAGGCGGCATTGAAGTACCTTTACTCTGGTTGCTCTGTCCTACAATGCCCATTCAGACTCTGCTTCCCATATCACTACTTCCTTTAATCACCGTGGTTTCACTATTCATCGCCTCACTAATGAACTGGGACACCCCTTCACATTGTCACTTTGCCAAGATTCTACAATGAAAGCTAACATTCCATTAGCCTTCCAAATAGCTTACTACACCTGCATGTTAGTATGGACAAGGAGACCCAGGTCCCATTTAGGAAATACTCTGCACATTTGCCCCTTCTGTCAAAGTTGATTGCCTCACATTTTCCCCCATTATATTGCATCTGCCATGTTCTTGTCCACTCACTGGCTGAAATCTTCCATCCTCGTTTCCGACTGGGATTTTCCCGTGCTGCTGAAAGAGAATGGAGTTTTGGTTGGAACTGCAAATTTTTCGTTCTCGCTATCAATGGGTCCTGCCACAGACATGACCGGAGCATCCCGCCCACTTTGTCTGTCCAAATCCTCCTGTCGCCCCTTTACATCTTCCTCAGAACACACATTCCCGCCTTGCTTTTTAGTTGGAGGTATGAGGGGCGGAACTTTCCCCCAAAATCCCAAAACCGAAACCCGGCCTGTTTCTGTCCTGAGCCGTAGTCAACTTTTCTGAACAGATCTTCTAAAACCCTGTTAAACATCAATAGGGGAGCAGAATTTGTGCAGTCACTCAAGTGGAGCAGAATCCTCATACAGAGCCGGCGAGCCCATCTACACAGAGATCGGGGCGTCATCTTTAAAAAGCACCCTGATCAACGGACAAAATAAACTCCCTCCAATCCCCCCTCCCCCATCCAAGCTTCAGGGTGCCCTGTCCCCAACCACAGAACTAACGGGGGCTTGCTCCCACTACTGCGTGTTTGTCGGTACGTTACCCTCGCCCCCCCCCCCCCCCCCCCACCACACATAAAGGGAAGCCCCACTCCCCCAATGGGCCCCATAGCAGTGTCCCCTGCCAGGACAATGCCAGAGAGCACTGCCAGGGTGCTAGAGGGCAATGCCCAGTCTCAGCCCTGAATTCTGGAGCCTCCAGGCACATCCGCACTCCCACGGCTGGTTTTCGTTTTCTTTTTTTTGTATAAATTTAGAGTACCAAATTCTTTTTTTCCAATTAAGGGGCAATTTACATTGGCCAATCTACCTACCATGCACATTTTTCTTTGTTTTTTTTGTGGAGGTGAGACCAATGCAGACACGGGGAGAACGTGCAAACTCCACACGGACAGTGACCCGCGGCTGGGATTGAACCCAAGTCCTCAGCACCGTGAGGCAGCAGTGCTAACCACTGCGGCACTGTGCCACCCCACTGGTTTTTATTTTCAAGCACCAGGAGTCATTTGCGCCGCTGTGACGTTGTGCTGCCAGCGGGAGCAATCCACGGGGCTGGACACTACAACATAAAGCCATTTAATGATATTCAAAGGTATGTAAATTAATGGTGATTATGACTGCACTCTTCTGGGTGTGAACCTGATCACGTCATTGACGAATGTTGGGGGAGGGGCAAGATATCAAGCCGAGCTTGTTTCCTTGTAAATCCCGTTATGGTCCTCTTGCGTTATTTGGCGGCCATAACGGCATTTGCGCCCGTGGTTAACGGACATGAAAAATCACAGTCGGGTAGAATCAAGAGTGGATCAGACGGTAGCACCTTTGGAAGTTATGTGTGTGAGGTGGAGAATTTGTATTGCGTAAAAGCTTTGGTTTAATAATTACCGTGATGTTTAGTCATGTGTAATGACCAGGCAACCAAAGTATATTAATCACTTAATCCAACATTATATTTTGCTGAACTGTATGAATGGGTGGTATACCAGCACAGTGGTTAGCACTGCTGCTTCACAGCACCAGGGACTCGGGTCCGATTTCGACCTAAGGTGACTGTGGTGTTTGCATGTTCTCCCCGTGCATGGATTTCCTCCGGGTGCTCCGGTTTCCTCCCACAGTCCAAAGATGTGCAGGTTAGGTGGATTGGCCATGATAAATTGCCCTTAGTGTCCAAAGGTTGGGTGGGATTATGGGGATAGGGCCGGGAGTGGACCTGGGTGCCGTGCTCTTTCAGAAGGTTGGTGTGGACCCGATGGGCTGAATAGACGTCTTCTGCACCATGGGGATTCTATGAATACAGACACTGGTACATAACATGACTAGACCCTTGTTAAAAGTCAAATTCACACTTGACAAGTGAGAGACACCATACGGCCCTAAGCTCATGTTGTGTAAAGCCAGTCAGTCAAGGCTGATTAGATTAGAATGTAGAAACACATCGTCGCAATTGAAACTTATCAGTTTGTATTCCCGGAGATTCAAAATATTATTGGGCAAAGTAAATCAACTGCAAGATTTTAAACAATTTGTCAGGACTAGTTTAGTCTTTTTAACTTGTTGCGTTGTAAATATGTAACCATTCAGTTAAGTTCTGTAATCAATTTTCATAGCTATAATTTTTCTGACCTTTCATTCTTTATGAACATGCAATATATTCCGATATATCTTGTGCCTGTATCTTTTCACCTTAAGTTTAACGCAGCAGGAGGGCAGCACGTGGCGCAGTGGTTAGTACTGCTGCCGACAGCGCTGAGGACCCGGGTTCCAATCCTGGCCCTGGGTCACAGTCCGTGTGGAGTTTGCACATTCCCCCTGTTTTGTGTGGGTTTCACCCCCACAACCCAAAGATGTACAGGTTAGATTGATTGACCACGCTAAATTGCCCCTTAATTGGAAATAAAAGAAGTGGATACGCTAAATTTATAATTAAAAAGTTTAAAGCAGCAGTCATCCCTAGACACTGATTTTTCTACATGTTTACATAATCTTTATATAACGTCTGTAACTTTGTAATTTCTGCCAGGCTATGTATCACTCTGTACTCCTTTACTATTTTTTGAATTAACTTCTACCAAACACAGGCAGATAAGAATTCTGCAAAACACCAAGATATCAATTAAATGTTAGGGTTATTGAGTCTAAATGTTAATCAGTCATGCTAGACATCACGTCCTCTTATCACAAATAAGCAAACGCCGAATGTAAAAGCTGATTCTGGAATGACCTTAAGGCTCGTAATCTCAGTAGAAAGTCACAGGCCTCACGGTAGCATGGTGGTTAGCATCAATGCTTCACAGCTCCAGGGTCCCAGGTTCGATTCCCGGCTGGGTCACTGTCTGTGTGGAGTCTGCACGTCCTCCCCGTGTGTGCGTGGGTTTCCTCCGGGTGCTCCGGTTTCCTCCCACAGTCCAAAGATGTGCGGGTTAGGTGGATTGGCCATGCTAAATTGCCCGTAGTGTAAGGTTAATGGGGGGATTGTTGGGTTACGGGTATACGGGTTACGTGGGTTTAAGTGGGGTGATCATTGTTCGGCACAACATCGAGGGCCGAAGGGCCTGTTCTGTGCTGTACTGCTCTATGTTCTACAACATTTAATAAAACAACAGGAAGATGGACTGTTAATGAGAGATGGACTGATGAGCACTTAACCTAATAGATGATGGTGATGCACCAACTAATCTAATCAGAAATTGATCATGTACTGACTGAGCCAATCGGAATCCAAAATGGGACTAATGATGCACATGGATTGTGGTTCGGAAATCTTGGGCGGGATTCTGTGGTCGTTGACGTTGAAATCGCGTTCGCCGATCAGCCGGAGAATACCCGTTTCCGACCAAATCAGAGGTGGCACCACTTTTGCGATGCTCCGCTACGCCAGTGCGCCACGCTGTAACGACGGTCTCAGGACGTTGCCTGAGGTCCTACCCCCCCCACCCTCCGATGCTCTGCCCCCGATAGGCCGAGTTCCCAAAGGCGTCAGTTGGGTGTGCTATCATCTGTCGGGAACTCAGCTGGGCGGCCGTGGACTCAATCCAACGCTGCCACAGGTGGGGGAGAGCCGATCTGCGGCAGGGGGTACTTTGTCAGGGTCTGGGGGCACTGTTGCGGGGTGGTCCGGGGCTTGCGAGCCGGCCAAAGGGGGGGGAAATATTTTTCAGGCCGGGTCAGCTTGTGGCCAGCGCCATGTTGCACGGTGCGACCACTGCAGGTCGTCGCTGTGCGCATGTGCGAACACGGACCCGGCAGTTCTCTGGGCCATATCGGCAGCTTGAGCCGGGTAATCTATGCTGCCAGCATGCTAGCCCCGAGCCAAACAGAGGATCGGTGGCCGTTTTGCACCAAATGTTCGGTCGTAAAACGCCACTGTTTCCAGCCCCTTACATCTTAGAGTTTGCCGCAAAGAGAAAAGGTATGGAGGTGACCACACTCTGTATTCTTCCAAACACGATGAGAGGTTTTATCAGGAGATGTTGCTCATGCAACATAAGCTGGAGAACTCAAGCCCACGCAAATACGCTGTGTACGTCACTACAGGTCAAATGATGCTTCACTAGCAGGGGTACATCTTCTGAAACGTAACAGGAAATAAGGAAAAAGAACCAGCTTTAAGCTGTTGGGGCGGCATGGTGGCACAGTGGTTAGCACAGCTGCTTCATAGCGCCGAGGTTCAATTCCAGCCTTGGGTGACTGTCTGTGTGGAGTTTGCACACTCTCCATTTCTCTGCATGGGTTTCCTTCCAGTGCTCTGGTTTCCTCCCACAGTCCAAAGATGTGCAGGTTAGGTGGGGTGGCGGGGTTAGGGCAGGGGGGGTGTGGGCCTGTACAGGGTGCTCCTTCAGAGGGTTGGTGCAGACATAATGGGCTGAATGTCCTGCTTCTGCACTGTCGGGATTCCATGGATTTAACCAGGCGCACTGAATTTAAAACCTGTAGTGAAGTTAGCTTTCCTGCTGGGAGATGACAACTCAGAACTGATAGTGAGAGATAGAAGACCATGTGTCACCTCACACCTCAGCTGAATCAGGGAGCAAGTACCAAGTCGAGCCAGTTTATTTGCTGCTAATTTGCTAGGTACTATTTTTGTTGCTTAATAAATGTTCATGAGTTGCATCATTAGGTTGTTTCCTATTGCCTAAATGGTTAATGGCTCAAAAAAATAAATTAATATTTAGTGGATAGATTTGTAGGATTGAGACCTGAGTGCCGCTGGATGAGTGATGGTGGGTACATTGAGCACTGTGGATGGTTGGGTGGAACAGTTAGTATGAGATCCTTTGGAGATACATTCACTGAGCTTAATAACACTCGCAAGGTCGTTAAACTTCTTTGGCACTCAGGTCTGCTGGGCCTGACTCCGGGAGTTAGTCCCACTGGCCACCTTCTCCCATTCCCTTCAAAGTGCAGTCCTTAAGGGCGTCCTAACTCCCCATGGAAACTTGTGGCTCTCCTCTTGTTCATCGGTGGATTGCAGAGCCAACTCACTTCCCCAGTGTTTCATTTCCCTTCTCTCCAATTGCAGTAATGACAGTCAACATTAGCTTCCATTGATTCAGAGCAACTTCCCTTCAACAGGGACACACTGTACTTAAGAACTGGAGGCTAGTTGGAATATGTACTTGTCCCCACATGTTGTCAGAGCCCCTGTTGTGAGTGCAACCAGCCTGCAACGCCAGTCGCACAATGCTGCATGTTGCAATGATGCAAACAAGGAGATGGCATGATGTTCACATGCTGCCTACCTCAAAGGAAGTGGGTCTGGGCAGATTATGAGTTTGCTTTTTGAACTTGCTGTGTTTTTTTATGAGAGATAGGTTGCAGTTTTAGGGGTAGTTTACACACATGGAGGCCCCAGGAGAAATCACAACTGTGCACGTTATGGAGGAGAAAAGTAAGCAAATTAGGAAATACTGAGCTCTGCTGTCAGGTTCTCTTTATGTACACAAGTAAAAATAGAAGACAAGTAAACATAACTCCATCCAAGGGATAAAAGAATATCGAGCTCAGATCAAACATATACAAAGATATAGACAACAGAAAAAAACACAGTCCTGCTCACAGATGAAAGCACTGGAAACGGGACAGAAGATAAGCATGAGGTCCGTGAGAGAGGAGAGGCCTGTATGGGGTGATGTTGTTGGGGATAGTCTTAAAAGGATGCAAAGCCCAAAAAGAAGAAATTTACAAAGAAATTACAGGGATAAGTTATGAGGAAAGACTCTTGACAATAGAAGGAAGAAGGTTAAGGATATGTTTGAGGTGCTTTTTGACAGATACGTAGGCAAGAACAATTTTTACTGGTTCACAAGATAGAAACTAAGATGTGTATGTTTAAGCTCATCGCCAATTGAATTAAGGATGAGGTTAGGAGAAATTACGTTTACAGAAAAAAGAGAAAAAGTAATGCCCTATCAGTAAGTGACGGGCAAAGAATGAGTAACAGATTTTAAAACCAAAGTGGAAAATATTTGAAGGGCCGTTTAAAAGATTCTCCCCGCATCTATGTTAGTTTCCTCTCAGTGCACCGGTTTCCTCCCACAGTCGAAAGATGTGTATGTTAGGTGGATTGGCCATGATCAATACATGGGATATGGGTTGTGGGGATAGGGCGGGGATGTGGGCTTAGGTAGAGTGCTCTTTTGGAGTGCAGATTCAATGGGACGAATGGCCTCCTTCTACAGCATAGTAATTCAATGGATTATGAGGAAATTGGAGCATGAATGGGACTAGAATGGGTACAAGGGGCGAAGTGGCCTCTTTCTGAGCTACAATATTCTACAAATGAGGTAAGCATGTTTTCCTAATCCATTTGTGACCTTTGCATCAAGTACATACTCACATTCATGACTGACTTGGTTGCTGTGTGCATTGCAGCAGAGATAATCAAGTCTGAAGGGCCTGGCAAGATGATTTAGCTCTTTTACGTTATCGAGAACCAATATACAAATGAAGAGAAGTGGCCCATCAGCTTTCAGGATATCCTCCAATGGTGATCTTGTGACCTGCCAAATTTTAATCGCCCACCCGCCTGGGTTCCACTGACCAGCTCAGGTCAAAATTGCCTCTGATGGCATAAAATGTCTGCAAAAGAAAAAATACAGCCTACAAAATACAGCTGGACAGAAAATGGCGAGAATGAATCTGGTGTGAAGCATGGCTAAAGACTGCTTGCCCAATTTTCTAATCCGCTCTGTCCTTGTATGAATGATTATAAAATCCACATTCTGGGCAGTGTGAACAGATTCAGTCTAAGCTCAGTGTTGCACTGTGAAAGGTTAGTGTGAAGAGAGTGCAAGAGAGACTGCCCCATCTTTCTTCTTTCTTCCTGGCGATAGTTTAAAGCTTTGGATGGTAACTGTTCGAGCGAAATGATTTATTTCCCCTGGCACTACCCATAGGGTAAAGGGGATTTCTCAAAT
Organism: Scyliorhinus canicula; assembly: GCF_902713615.1. Classification (NCBI taxonomy): domain Eukaryota; kingdom Metazoa; phylum Chordata; class Chondrichthyes; order Carcharhiniformes; family Scyliorhinidae; genus Scyliorhinus; species Scyliorhinus canicula. The sequence goes on from NC_052152.1 coordinate 30,385,492, forward strand.
ACCATCAATTTTGTTTTTTTTACAGCAGGTTAAGTTTCACATCCTGCGAACCCAAGGCATTTGTGGAATTCTGTTTCTATGTAATCCTATTCAGTCCTGCATGTAATGCTTGGAAAAAAAACTCATAGAAAGTCATCTAGAATTACATCATATGAAATGTACTTCTACAGCAACTGTTAAAGGGGGCTTTGAAAAGATTTCTCCTTATTTGAAGTTGTATGTGGCTGTTTCTTTGTTCTTCTTGATATTGGATCTAAACAGACTCGAAGGTTCACACTGAGCAACTCTGTTTTTGGGTGCAGGAATGCCAGGCTGAAAGTTTGCCTGTCAAACCACATTGCACAGATCATTGTCAAAAAAAACAACCCCCCAAAGTATTTGGGACAAATATCTTTGCAATCCACAAGGGCTGACTTAATAACGTTAAAAATTATCTTTATGAAGAATGTCCCTGAAGTTTCCTTCAGTATCTACGCTACACAGAGCAATAGTCTTACATATTAGGACTTTGCTTTTCACAGTAACTTTTTTAAAATATAAATTTAGAGTACCCAATTAATTTTTTCCAATTAAGGGGCAATTTAGCGTGGCCAATCCACCTATCCTGCACATTTCTGGGTTGTGGGGGCGAAACCCATGCAAACATGGGGAGAATGTGCAAACTCCACACGGACAGTGACCCAGAGCCGGGATCGAACCTGGGACCTCGTCGCCGTGAGGCAGCAGGGCTAACCCACTGTGCCACAGAGCTGCCTCTCCGACTTTTGTTCTTGAGCTGTACTGTGTTAGCTGATCTCAACCATGCAAATAGTAAATGTTCTGCGGTTGGCTCCAGTGTCACTGAGTATGCTATATAATGTGAGTGCTTATGAAGCTAAAATCTAAGAGTTAATGGTGACAATATTAACAGATGACCACAAATATTTTTCTGCTGTTTTAACATAGACGTTGCTTTCTATACCGGTGCAGACGCAATGGGCCGAAGGGCCTTTTCTATGCCGTTGATCTCCATGACTTTTTATTTTAAATGGTTCTGGTATAATAGCAGATGAAAAAATATTATGCAAACAGAGTAAGCATTTGGCCATTAATATGAGCAACAGGCCATCTCCGGAGGTCCCCAGCATCACAAATTCCAGTTTTTAGCCAATTCGATTCACTTCACATAATATCAAGAAATGGCTGAAGGCACTGGATACTGCAAAGGCTAAGGGCCCTGATAACATTCCAGCAGTAGTTCTGAAGACTTGTGTTCAGAACTTGCCACGCTCCTAGCCAACATGTTCCAGTACAGCTACAACACTGGCATCTACCCAGCCATGAGGAAAATTGCTCAGGTGCCCTGTGCATAAAAAGCAGGCCAAATCGAACCCAGCCAATCACCGCCACATGAGTCTACACTCAATCAGTGAAGTGATGGAAGGGATTCGTTGACAGTGCTATCGAGCAGCACTTACCCAGAAACAATCTGCTCTCAGATTCTATGTTCTATGTTCAGATGCCGAGTTTGGGTTCTGCCAGGGCCACTCAACTCCTGGTCTCATTAGAGCCACTGTCCAAACATGGAGAAAAGAGCTGAACTCCAGGGTGAGGTGAGAATCAAGACTGCATTTGACAAAGTATGGCATCAAAGATCGCTCGCAAAATTGGAGGAATGGGGAAAATCACGGTGAAAGCTCTCCACTGGTTGGAGTCATACCTGGCACAAAGGAAGATGGTTGTGGTTGTTGGAGGTCAATCATCTCAGTCCCGGGGCATCAATGCAGGATTTCCTCAGGGTAGTGTCCTAGGCCCAACCATCTTCAACTGCTTCATAACAAAACCCTCCCTCTATTATAAGGTGAGAATTGGGGATGTTCACTGATGATTGAACAATATTCAGCACTATTCCTGACTCCTCAGATGCTCAAGCGATCACATTTGCAGCAAGACCTGGACAACATTACGGCCTCGGGGGCAGCACAGTGGCCTAGTGGTTAGCACAATCGCCTCACGGCGCTGAGGTCCCAGGTTCGATCCCGGCTCTGGGTCACTGTCCGTGTGGAGTTTGGATATTCTCCCCGTGTCTGCGTGGGTTTCGCCCCCACAACCCAAAAATGTGCAGAGTAGGTGGATTGGCCATGCTAAATTGCCCCTTAATTGGAAAAAATAATTGGGTAATCTAAATTTTTTTTAAAAATACATTAAGGCCTCGGCTGATAGGTGGCAAATAACATTCATGCCACTCAAGTGCCAGGCAATTACCATCTCTAACAAGAGAGCATGTAACCATCTCCCCATGATATTCAATGGCATTACCATCACTGAATCTCCCAGTGGCTATATCCTGGGGATTACCATTGACCAGAACCTGAAGTGGACTAGCCATATAAATACTGTGGCTACAAAATAAGGATGGAAGCTTGGAACTCTGTGGTGAGTAACTAATTTCCTGACTGCTCAAGGCCTACCCACCACCTACAAGGCACAAGTCAGGAGTGTGATGGAATACTCCTCACTTGCCTGGATAAGTGTTGCTCCAACAACACTCAAGAAGCTTGACATCATCCAGTGAAAAGCAGCCCTCTTGATTAGCACCCCTTCCAATACTATCAAATCCACTCCCAACACCACTGGCGCCCTGTAGCAGCCATGTGTACCATTTACAAGGTACACAGCAGCAACTCACCAAGGCGTCACCTTCCAAACCCGCAACGTCTACCATCTAGAAGGACGAGGGCAGCAGACACATGGGAACATCACCACTTGCACGTTCCCATCCAAGCCACCCACCATCCTGACTTGGAAATATGTTTCTGTTCCTTCACTGAAGCTGGATCAAAATCTCCCTAACAGCACTGTGGTGTGTACCTATACCACATAGACTTCAGTGGTTCAAGAAGGTAGCTCAACTCCAACTTCTGAAGGGCAATTGGGGATGGGCAATGGATACTTGCCTAGCTAGTGACACCCATGTCCACTGAAAGAATTTTTAAAAATTAGCATCATAGAGCCAAGTAGAATATTCTATGGGTGGGATGTTCTGCTCACACCCACCTCTCCATTGGAAAATCCCACCGAAGGTATGTTTAACCGGTACCTCAGGCTGTCCGTCCCGCCTGAGACAATTCCCGCGGCAGAGGGACTGGAAAATTCATACATAGAATTTCATAGAATTTACAGTGCAGAAGGAGGCCATTCAGCCCATCGAGTCTGCACCGGCTCTTGGAAAGAGCACCCTACCCAAGCCCACACCTCCCTATCCCCATAACCCGATAACCCCACTCAACCAACACTAAGGGCAATTTTGGACACTAAGGGCAATTTAGCCTGGCCAATCCACCTAACCTGCACATCTTTGGACTGTGGGAGGAAACCTGAGCACCTGGAGGAAGCCCACGCACACACGGGGAGAACGTGCAGACTCCGCACAGCCAGTGATCCAGACGGGAATCAAACCTGGGACCTGGGAGCTGTGAAGCAATTGCGCTAACCATTATGCTACCGTGCTGCCCAATACATTTCTATTCTATATATATAACAATTCTGAAAAAGAGTCATATCAGACTCAAAACATCAGGGGGAATTCTCCGGTCTCGCCCATGGTGGGACCCGTTACGAGGGAGAATGGAGAATTTGGCGTTCCAGCCAAAACGCCTTTTACTTTCAGCATCACCAGACAGTCCCAGCCGTGAACAAGGCCAGAAGGTTTTGGCCATCAACTCTGTTTCTCCCGCCAGACCTGCTGAGTTTTTCCAGCACTTTCTGTGTTTATTTCAGATTTCCAGCACCTGCAGCATTTTAATTTTGTAGGACATTTATTAATGATTACAGATAAATTTCAGGATTTCAATTTCTAAATTTGTTTCCAATTACTACTTCACTGCAAACAAAGCCACTTAAAAACTGTGCCATTTGTTTATGCTCATTGAAAACAATATAAGGCGGTCATGTGAGACCAAAGACGTGGGGAGCGTTGCAAACAGATACACTAACGGATCTCCGGGAACATCAGCCAGCACACCGGGAGTCAAAGAATTTCCCCGCAGGGGAGAATCAAATACACACACACACACATAACTCTTGAAACCAGTTATACAGCGAGAAACAGGGAACAGGTTGTACGCTCAGCCTCTAAGCAAGACAAATGGTGCACAGTTGAAATTGGAGGGATGAGTAATCTTTTATGGTTTTTAAAATTTAGAATACCCAATTATTTTTTCCAATTGAGGGGCAATTTAGTGCGGCCAATCTACCTACCCTGCACATCTTTGGGTTGTAGGGTTGAGACCCAAGCAGACACGGGGGGGGGGGGGGAATAAGCAAACTCCACACGGACAGTGACCTGGGGCCAGGAGTGAACCTGGGTCCTCGGCATCGTGCGGCAGCAGTGCTAACCACTGTGCCACCGTGCTGCCCCAGGATGGATGAGTGAAACCAACCACAATGAAATGAGAAAGAGAAATGAAAAAGTTTTTAAAAATAATACCCTGCCTGACCTTGCTACACTTTTATTTCATATTGGCAGTAATGGATTGGCTGTACTGTGATTGGTGACACAGTTCATTGGCTGTCTTCACAAGTCCTTGCCTGTAAGTGATCAAAGCAGGTTTGTAAAGAATATTGCTATTGCCCGAAGCTGGCTGACAGCTGAGGTACAGCCAAGGCCCCAATCCTGTTAGTTTTTTTAATGATCTACAAAACAGACAAATCCACTCATTTTTAGTTGTTTTTGCGGCTCAGAATTTAATCAGTGCCCGACTTGAGCCTGTTGTTTTACGAGTTTGAGCAACACCTTCAACGTATGCGACCCAAGTGCACTCAGAATTGACAAGAAGGAGACAAATTGACCTCAGCTCGCAAAGAAAAACCTTGCAACAGCTGGATAATGTTCAGTTGAAGTTTGTTCACTTCAGCATAGCCACAGGTCATTTTTTTTTTAAGGTGGGTCATACGCCAGGCAACACATTATTAGTCGTGGCTCAGGAAATGCTTTGACTTGAAAAATTCAATGAGGTTCCTCCAGGTCAAGTAACAAATATAATCAGGGTATCATTTAGCAAAAAACAAATTGCGTTTTGCCACCTATTTATATTATGAGGAAGAATCGTTGAAGCACACCGCATGAAAACAAATGACAAACCTGGAACAGAGAACTTGAGACCAATGTTCCAACAAACAATTAATCTGGAATAATAAAAAGACTCTTGCACTCCACAGTTTGCTTTGACACGGTTTTTGATATAAGCTGCGCAGTGTGATTTAGCTTGTATTTCACAGAACGACACGGCATGGAAGGAGGCCATTCAAAATGACATTCAGGCAAACAGGCAAGGGGTGGGTGAGACTACAGATGCCATTTTAGTCTACTTAATGGAATGGAGAGGGCCAACCTTCTGAAATGACTTTAAAATTTGTAACTTCCCTGTAATATAGTGCGGCAGAAGCTCCCAGGATTTTACAAAAAAAAGGGGGATTGAGTTGGACCAAAATATTGCTGAACATGTGCCAGGGAGCAACGGTGCCAAATTTAATGCTATAAGTCCAACCTCCTTCTTTGAATAGAATACAGGCAAAGCTGCCTTAGAGGCCTCGGCCTGTGCTGCACACAAGTAAGGATTGCAATCTGCAAAATTCAAAGACAAAATGTTTTTTAAAGAGCTGAAGTCGTCGAAATAAAGTTGTGGTGGTGACAGAATACCACCACATTGCTCCCTGGGGCACAGCTGGGATATGAGCGGCATGGTGGCACAGTGGTTAGCATTGCTGCCTCACAGCGCCGGTTTCAATTCCGGCCTTGGGTCACTGTCTGTGTGGAGTTTGTACATTCTCCACGTGTTTATATGGATTTCCTCCAGGTGCTCCGATTTCTCCCACAGTCCAAAGATGTGCAGACTAGTTTACGGGGTTCTGAGTGCTAATTTGAAGGGTCGGTACAGGCTCTATGAGCCGAATAGTCTTCTTCTGCACCTTGGCTTACAGCATCTTCGGTTCACTGGGCTGGTTTGTGAGATAACTGCTTCCTGGGGCGATGGTATTGTCCTTGGAGGAGAGAGTGAGTAGACTAGGTGTGAGCGTGGGGATTGCTAATTTTGCACATTGTCTGCCATTTTAAATCAGACAGCCCTGTCAGTGCCCTCTCTTAATCATTCCCGGTTATATGAGAGAACCTCACCACCACCCCTCCCCTGCCCCCCCCCCCCCCCCCCCCCCCCCCCGGATCACAACGCACCTTTCCCCAGCTTTATTTGAAGGACTAACCATGCAACTTTCTTCTGACTTTCTTTTACTGGTGTAGAGTTAGGTCAAGTACTTGCTGGCGGATTGTATCATTGCTATTTCTTGCTCCCAGAATGGATCTGGCCCAGGTAAATTTGTATCAAAGCAGGGAAATCTGTAAGTGAACAATGTGCTGCCTTCAAAGAAGAGAGAGTTCAAATAGAGTCATGGTATATTCTCACAAATGGGAACGGTTGGGTTAACAATTTGAGATGGATGTCGTGGATGCTGAAAGAAATAGAGATTAAGTTGAAGCAGAAAAAAGTGAGCTCTTGACAGATGTCAGGTGGTTAGTACAATTAGAAACAGGCAGAATATGAAAGGTATAGAGGGAAACTGAGAAAGCAAATAAGAGAAGTAAAGCGGGAGTATGAGAAGAGACTGGCAGCTAACATAAAAAGGAATGCAAAAGGCTTCATAGGCAAATAAATGGTGAAAGTACAAGGGTAGCAGATATCTGAGAACATTGCCACCTAGAAATTCCACTCCAAGCCACTCACCATCCTGAATTGGAAATATATAATTGTTGCTCCACTGTTACCGGGTTAAAATCCTGGAATGCCTCCCTAACAGCACTGTGGGTGTACCTACACCACATTGATTTCAGTGTTTCAAGAAGGCAGTTCACCACCACATTCTGAAGGGCAATTAGGAATGGGCTGATAAATGCTGGCCCAGCCAGCAAATCAGAGATCCCATGAATTAATAAAATAAAAGAGGAGCGGGGCTGTTTAGGGATCAAAAAGTGGATTTAGACATGGCGGCAGATGGCATGCTGGGGTAGTAAATTAATGCTTTGCTTCCATCTTTACCAAGGAAGAAAGGGTTGGAAGATCGCAGTGAAAGAGGAATTAGTTCAGACGCTTGAAGGATTTAAAATTGATAAGGAGGAGCTATCCTATCTGGCTGCATCACAGACTGGTATGGCAACTGCTCGGCCCAGGACCACAAGAAACTTCAGAGAGTCGTGAACACTGCCCAGTCCATCACATGAGCGTGCCTCCCATCCACTGACTCCATCTACACCTCCTGCTGCATGGGGAAAGCGGGCAGCATAATCAAAGACCCCTCCCATCCGGCTTACGCGCTCTTCCAACTTCTTCTATCGGTCAGGAGATACAGAAGTCTGAGAACACGCAGGTAAGACTCAAAAACAGCTTCTTCCCCGCTGTTACCCAGAATCCTGAATGACCCTCTTATGGGTTTACCCCATTAATACTACACCCTGTATGCTTCATCTGATGCCGGTGCTTATGTAGTTACATTGTGTACCTAGTGTTGCCCTATTATGTATTTTCTTTTATTCCCTTTTCTTCCCATGTACTTAATGATCTGTTGAGCTGCTCGCAGAAAAATACCACTTTTTTTTAGCTTGACCACTGTAGCTTGACCACTTTTAGCTTGACCACTGACCACTGTACCTTGCTACACATGACAATAAATAAATCCAATCCAATCCAATATTGGATAGGTTGTCTATATTTAAAGTTGACAAAGTACCAAGACATTATGGGATGCATCCAAGGACACTGAAGGAAGTGGGAGTTGAAATTGTGGAGGTACAGGCCATGATTTTCAAATCATTCTTAGACTCAGGAATGGTGCCAGACCACTAGTTTTAGAATTTCCAACCAGTGGGAATATTTGTCTTTATCTGCCCTGCTTTCCCTGTTAATACTTCCCTATTCCCTGCTAATCCACTTGCCTGGATGAGTGCAGCTCCATCAACACTCAAGAGACTCCACACCATCCAGGATGAAGCAGCCCACTTGACTGGTACCTGATCCATCACCTTAAACATTCACTCCCTCCACCACTGAGGCACAGTGACAGCAGTGTGTACCATCTGCAGGATAGCATTGCAGCAACCCACCAAGGCTCCTTTGACAGTACTTTACAAACTCAGAACCTCTACCACCTTGAAGGACAAGGGCAGTAGATGTATGGGAAAACCGCACCTGCAAGTCCCCCTTGAAGCCACACCACCTCCTGGCTTAACTATCTCCTGGAGTTCCAGGACTTTGAGCCTTCACCGTCACTGGAACTCCCTTCCTAACACCACTGTGGGTGTACCTGCAACACATGGTTTGCAGTGGTTCAAGAAGGCAACTTACCACCACCTTCCCAAGGGTAATTAGGGATGGGCAATAAAATTGCTGGGCTGGCCAGCGACACCCATGTGCAGGTTAGATGGGGTTGCAGAGATAGGGCGGGGGAGTGAGCCTAAGCGGGGTGCTGTTTTAGAGGGTTGGTGCAGATTTATGGACTGTATGGTCTCCTTCTGCACTGTGGGGATTCTATAAAAAAAGCTGACAGTCACCTCGACAGCTTTGTCCTTTGCCAGACAACCGTCCATGTCATCAGTGGCTCATCATGAAGATCCAGAAGCTGGCTGCTGGGTAACAAGGACTAATTGCTCTACATGTGCCTCATGACTCCCCCGCTCCTACCCAACCACGCAGTTCACCTACAACTAAAGCTATGAAGCCATCATGGTGCAAACCATCGGTGTGTAGAAACATGGGTGTGCCACGGCTGAAAGGATTAACTCCAAAGTCTACACAAAGCCCTGTGCCAAATTGGAACCAGGCACCTCCATGTTTGTTGATCGTGACCAGAGGCTGTCTGGCAGATCCAATCAATGCAGCACCGTATCTCAGTGTGCATTCTCATCAGCAATCTCCAGCATGCAGTCCTCGCTCTCAGCTGATTCCTCTGCAACAATACTCATCTGGAACCTTGCTCCTCCCAATGAGCTTGCACACAAGCATTCCCCATGACCTGGATGTAACCCAGTCATGCCCATTGATTCACCATTTGCTGACTCTACCACCTTCTAAGCTATGTGCAGTGCTAATATCTGAGTTGGTAGCTATGATTATAAGATCTCGTGACAATGTTTCTTCATCAGAGGTCTGGTTTAGCTCTCATCCTTCATGTTCAGGCTGTACAGGCTGGCCAGGCAGCAGGTCTTGGGTATCTGAAAGCAGAAATGCAGAAGGGGAACATTGGGGTGAGGCAAGGGAGTTGGGTGGGAAGTAGCTCATCGTTGTCAGGAAGCAGAATGAGGATCACATGGGATTTGAGGAGGCATAAAGAGCATTGTCCTGTTCTCGCTGATGCCAAATGCAATAACCTCAGTCACAACCAGCCTCATGATATAGAGCACCATCTTCTCCAGAGGGATCAGGATGCCTGATGTCAGTTCTTTGCTGTTCCTGTGGTTATGACCCAGAATGTCCCACAGGGCAAAGGGAAGACTGTCAGCGAGTATATTAAAATATGTTTGGTTGACATCTCTGCTATTGCTGAATAGCTGGAGGAACATGGAGGCATTCGGAAGTAGGTATGAGACTGGCAGTATTGTTACAGTGAAGTTAAATCTCCAAATGTTAGACATGAGTCCTAATGGTGATGGGTGAGTGATTGGACTGTGATGCTTTGAACAGTGTGAAAGGTTGGCAGTGGCTAGGAAATGTAATTTCAGGATGTATTCACTAATCTGACCATGTACACGAAGTCATTGGGCATTTCCAGCATAGCAGTCAGGTCCTTCGGGTCAGATTCGTGAACTGACCTCCTTACCCACAAGCTCCCATTCCATTCCAGGTTCCTAAAGGCAGCAGTTCAAGTAGACAATGTTGTTATGAAAGCACATGGAATGCTGTCCTTCATTGGCAGAGGTCTTGAATATAAAAACAAGGAAAAAATGTTAGAATTGTATAAAAGACTGGTGAGGCCACAACTAGAATATTGTGTGCCGTTCTGGTCACCACATTACAGGAAGGACGTAATTGCAGGACAGCACGGTGGCGCAGTGGTTAGCACTGCTGCCTCATGACGCCGAGGTCCCAGGTTCAATCGTGGCCCTGGGTCACTGTTCATGTGGAGTTTGCACATTCTCCCCGTGATGGTGTGGGTTTCGCTCCCACAATCCAAAGATGTCCAGGGTAGATGGATTGGCCAAGCATAATTGCCCCTTAATTGTTAAAATGAATTGGGCACTCTAAATTTAACAAAAAAAGGAAGGGTGTAATTTCTCTGGAGAGAGTGCAGAGAGGGTTTACAAGAATGTTGCCAGGGGTAGAAAAGTATAGCTACGAGGAGAGATTGGATACATTGGGGTTGTTTCTCTTGAAACAAAGAAGGCTGAGGGGTGATTTAATTGAGGCATACAAAATTATGAGGGAATGAGATAGGGTGGACAGGATAAAATTTGTTTCCCTTGGTGGACAATTCTCAAACTCGGGGACATTGATTCAAGATAAGTGGCAGAAAGTGTAGAGGGGACATGAGCAAGAAATTTTTTGCGCAGAAGGTATGGAAGTCTTGAACTCGCTGCCCAAGTTGGTGGTGGAGACAGAGAACCCTAAACTCTTTTAAAAAGTACCTGGATCTGCTGTCAGCTGCAGGGCTATGGACTGGGTGCAGGAAGGTCGGATTAGAAAAGGTACCTGGGTGTCGTCGGGCTGGCATGGACATGATGGGTCGAATGGCCTCCTTCTGTGCTGCAATTTTTCTCTGGGCTTCCTCCTGAAGGTGTCCTTTGGCCGGGATTCTCCGATCCCGCGGGCAAGTTCTGGTGCCGGCTTCAAAGGCATCGCGAGCGGCTCCGCGTCAAAGGGCCTACAGGCCCAGGTATTCACCCCTTCCTAGGGGGCTAGTATGGCTGTGGAGTGGTGCCCGCTGCTCCGCGCATACACACCGCGGCCAGCGTGGGTCCGTGCATGTGCACCCCGGCAATATGGCTTAGACCTACAGGGGTCTGGCGCGTTTCTCCCCATTCCACCTCCAACACTAAAGCCTCTCGTGCTGTATCAAATACTTAAGCACAGTGGTTAGCACTGCTGCCTCACAGCTCCAGGGACCCCGGTTCATTCTAGCTCAGGTGACTGTCTGTGTGGGGTTTGCATTCCTCCCTGTGTCTGCGTAGGTTTCGTCCGGGTGCTCTGGTTTTCCCCCACATTCCAAAGATGTGCATGTTAGGTGGATTAGCCATGCTAAATTTCCCCTTAGTGTCCAAAAGGTTATGTGGGGTTCCTGGGTTACAGGGATGGGGTGGAAGCTTAAGTAAGGTGCTCTTTCCAAGGGTCGGTGCAGACTCGATGGGCTGAATGGCCTCCATCTGCACTGTAAGTTCTATGATTCTATGAACCACTTTATGATCCTTGAGATCTTTGATGCAGGATCGCACCCAGAATACTAACCTGCCTTTTATACTTTTAGATGTTTGATCAAACTGTTGTGCACTTCAATTATTTTCTGTTGTTAAAATCTTAAAAGAGATGAGACTACAAATTAGACTTGGTAATAATAGTAAATTAATGGTTAATGCATCATACCATTTAAAATAAACTAGTTATTATCAACATAAAACAGCAGACAGGAAAGCCCTATGAACATTTTCAGTATTCATTCATTATTATCATCAAGTCATTTTAAGCCTACAGTGCTCTTTTGAGCCTGTCAAAAAGGCTTATTTTCTTGCAATGAAAATACAGGCCATTACACAGCGGTCATTAAGGACAATAACTGATTTGTAGTAAAATGCACAGGTGAAATTCATGCTCAGGTGGATGTGACGGATTACCTGCAATTGGTAGATGTAATCTATTATCTTCAATCTATATAATATAAAGCAAGGATATGCGTACTCTTTACTTTACAACTTTTTATTGCGGTTTTCCCACCGCGTTGTGCCCGGCGCCAATCCTGTTGCATCGAGAGCATTGTGGGGAGGCCCAACGTGGGCATAGCGCCGGGCGCAAAACCGCACGCGGTCACCTGACCCACAGCACCCGGCATGATCTCGATCAGGCCCTCGCTGGGCATGATTCAGATAATCATATTTAAATGAGCCATTACACTCATGCAAATATGCGCGGCCTGTTTGATACAGGAGTCTCCTGGCTCCCGGGAGTCACCAAGCACACTGGCGAGGCCTCATCCAGGTGCTGATTAGTACTGGTCTCCACAAAGCGAAGACTAAACGTGATAGCCACTCCGGAGATCTTGGAGGAAGCGGTCAGTTTAGCTCAGTGGGCTAGACAGCTGGTTTGTAATGCAAAACAAGACCAACAGCGCAAGTTCAATTCCTGTACTGGCTTACCCGAACTGGCATGGCGACTCGGAGCTTTTCACAGTAGCTTCATACTTGTGACAATAAAAGATTATTATTATTGGAGCACCCTGGATGGTCGGGGACAGAGCAAGGCAGTGTTAGGTGGGGTTACTCTGTTATGGGGATAGGGTGAAGGTGTGGGCTTGAGTCGGGTGCTCTTTCCAGTGCAGAATTGATGGGCCGAATGGCCTCCTTTTTCATAGAATTTACAGTGCAGAAGGAGGCCATTCGGCCCATCGAGTCTGCACCGGCTCTTGGAAAGAGCACCTTACCCAAGCCCACACCCCCACCCTATCCCAATAACCCAGTAACCCCATCTAACACAAAGGGCAATTTGGACCCTAAGGGCAATTTATCACGGCCAATCCACCTAACCTGCACATCTTTGGACTGTGGGAGGAAACCAGAGCACCCGGAGGAAACCCACGCACACACGGGGAGTATGTGCAGACTCCGCACAGACAATGACCCAAGCCGGGATTCGAACCTGGGACCCTGGAGCTGTGAAGCGATTGTGCTAACCACAATGCTACCGTGCTGCCCCAAACACTTTTACACACACTTTTTATTAATAAAAAGAACCATAATGAAATATGCAGCAAATACAAATGGTTAACTATTATCTAATTCTTAATTCCCCACTTTAACTTTCCCCCAACCTCTACACACACACATAAGACATATAGAGAACGGGTGGGTGAATAATATTAAGTAAAAGGGGAAAAGAGCCTTGTTTCAGATGATCGTCTTTAGCATACTGTCCTTCAAAGCAGGCTTTCAGATTGAGATTTCTGCTTTCCAATCTGTAATGGTTTTCACTGTAGATTATTCAGGTCTCTGCAGTTTCAGAAATAATAATAACAATAACAGCTTATTGTCACAAGTAGGCTTCAATGAAGTTTCTGTGAAAAGCCCCTTGTCGCCACATTCCGGCACCTGTTTGGGGAGGCTAGTACAGGAATTGAACCCGCGCTGCTGCTTTGTTCTGCATTACAAGCCAGCTATTTAACCCAGTGTGCAAAACTCACAGCCTTTCTGGAGAGAGAGAGTGTGAGAGAGAGACAGAGAGAGAAAGAGAGCGAGAGAGAGAGAACATCCTTTCCCCTGAGTGTCCAGGGACCAACTCTGCTTTTCTCAGGTCTCTGGAAATCATCCCACTCAGGCAGAATCCAAACACCACCTGTTACTGGTGAGAATACGGCCTTTTGGCCAATTCATTGGCCACCAACCAATCAATCGAACCGAGTCCCACCCCATCTCTTGGTGCCACAACATCTGAATTTGTCAGCTCAAACTAGCCCCATATGCTAGGTTGCAACTTTTTGAATTCCTCAGTCTCTCTGCTGCTTGACTTAAAGATACATGCCCATTAAGAATCCGTAATTAAAAATGATAATGGCATAAAATTTGACACCAAGCCACATAAAGTGATATTAAAGCAGGTGACCAAAAGCTCAAAGAGGTGGAAAGTTCATGTAAAGTGTTTCAGAGCTTTACACCTAGTCGGGCTGGCAATGTGGCTTACTTACACTTGCTAGAAGCTGCATATATTCACACATAGGGCTCTGTCCTCTTCAGGCAAAAGGAACATGTCCAGGCATTCCACCTTTTTTTGAATTAAACAAAAGAATACGGACAATGGCTCCACGATAATACCTCAACCTAACAGAGTCAACTTGTCACCCACTCAACACCCTTTTCTTATACACTATGCTCTCTTTGAATAGAAGAAAAATATTATGGATGCTGAAATCAGAAACGAAAACAGATAATGTTGGAAAAATGCAGCAAGTTGGACAGCACCTGTCGGAGAGAGAAAACACAGTTAACATTTTGAGTCCATATCACTCTTCTTCAGAGCAAAAGGAAGGGAGAAATGTGTTGAATTGTATACTGTATAAGAGGGGGGTTTCTTTTTTTACTTTCAGGTCCAGATGCTACCAGACCTGCTGCGTTTTTCCAACATTATCTGTTTGTGCTCCCTTTGAAATTTGGTATTCTTGCATTTGTCATGATGATTCCAAGATGAAAAGCTTCAACAAGCATGTCCCTTTATTGTGTTCCTTTGTGTTAGAACATATACCAGCTTTTCTTGATTAGAAGAAGCCCAAACAGGTTTTACCAAATGTAATCACACTGCTGGGTAGAGGACAATTTCATGGCCCTTAGCACAGCAGGGCCATTGTAAGCAGCACGCCCAACAATCTGTGTGTGTTTTTATAACAGTTCATTTTTAAGGCAGTCACAATGAAACCATCCTATCATCAAGCTATAGATGTTAGTAATGCACTTAATACAGGATATTGGCATGAGTATAACTGAAAGGGTGCAGATTGTTCTGGATTCTTCCTTTTTTCAGACATAACTTGAAGACAAAGTGAGTAATATTTCTGTTGCCACACATGTGTACACATTTCAAATACAAAAGTTAAACAATGACAAAGTATTTCTTCTCCATGGATTTTATTGTAACCCCTTTGAACTGTTTAATGTGCTCAATACACAAACATTAGAGAGTGAACACAGTTTTATGCTTATACAATCTGGAGAAGAGACTTACTTAATTATGCATTGAGAATTAGTTTTTTTTTCTCTACGTGAATCTCGCCTATAAACCCTCTCTAGAGTTTGGAAGACTACATTTGCTACAGTGCTATGATCCTCAATATGGAACTCAAGTGAACAGAGTTCACAAAAGGAGTTGCCTGACTGAAAACTACAGCTGATTAATTCCAGCTGCTGTATTGTGTTCTACAAGATTGCATCACTGGACATCAGCCCTCAGGCACGTCGACTGTGCACACAAAACACATCCTCAATATGGGCAAGTGCTTTATGTTCAGTGTCGCTGCTGAGGCAGAATGTTTAATTTTTTTTGTTACTAATCATTGCTTCCCAACCTGCTTGTTACTTTAAAATATTTCACCCAAAACATCATTGTCTTCAGAATTTATTTTTTATTCGTTCATAGGATGTAGATGTTGCTCGCAAGAACGACATTTATTGCCCATCCTCAATTACTCTGGGGAAGCTGCAGGTGAGCTACCTTCTTGAATGCAACTCAATGACTTTCCATTTCAGAGGGCAGTTCAGAGTCGGCCGCATTGATGTGGACCTCGAGTCATATATAGGCCAGACCAGGTGAGGATGACAGATTTCCTTCCCTAAAGGACATTAGTGAACCAGCTGGGCTTTACCAACAATCCTGTAGTTTCACGATCCCCATTATTAATGTAATTCCCGATGTATTTAATTGAATTTAAATTCTGCAACTGCCATGGTGGATTTGAACTAGTACTGGTCCAGTTGAAATGAAAATCGCTTATTGTCACGAGTAAGCTTCAATGAAGTTGCTGTGAAAAGCCCCTAGTCGCCACATTCCGGCGCCTGTCCGGGGAGGCTGGTACAGTTATATAACCAATAATCTGCTGTACCCCCAGAAAGAGACAGAAACTTTCCAACATGCTTCACATGCAATTATTATTACTTTTATGTTATGTATTTTGCTACAGCACGATCTTACAAACAGCAATGAAATGAATGACCAGTTCATCAGCTTGTAGTAGTCTCAGTTGAGGAAGGAATATTCGCCAGGACGCTGGGAGAATTCTTCGTTGTTCTTAAGATGACACCATGAGACATTAAGCATTCACATGAACAGAGTGAGCCTTGGTTTGGTCTGAAGTGGTGACTTCTTCAACAGTACAGCAGTCCCTTCACTACAGTGCAGGAGAGCACTGAAGCTGTAAAATGCTGACTCGGAGGTGTTAACAGTTGAGTCAAGTTGACTCTTCCTAAATATTGTGCTCTCTTTAAAGAAGGGTCAGGTTGGATTTTTAATCGGTACAAGTGGATGAGCTTTAAGCGAGTTAAAACCATCTCCATAATGTCTATGGACTAAACCGCCAATACCTCGCCTTTGGTCTGATGATTTTGGACCATTTCACATAATATCATCAATTATGGCATTCTACACCAGTTATGGACACCTGGTCAGCCCTCAATAATGGCTGAGAGACTGAACCAGATGTAACTTATTAAAGTTTTAATATGATACAAAAAGATCCAGGAGTGACAATATAAGAAATAGAGCTTGGTTATTTTATTAACAAACTTTATTAAAACAAAACTATCTTTAAACTTTTAAACTCCAAACCAACACTAACAGATTACACACAGTTTTATGAAAATACAGTTCTCATTCCACTTACGCTTACAGGCAAAAGCAACACTTGTATTTAGGAAGCAATCTTTCTACTGTTGGGGACATTTGTTCAGAACCCTTTTCCAAAGCCTTCTCTCTGTGGCTTTTCTTTTCACCGCTTCAATGGCTAGTTACATTTTTCTACTTTTGTCTGTTCCAAATCGATTCTCTCTCTCTCTAAACTCTGCCCTTCCCTTCAAATAAAGGTCCCCCTTTGGGATGTCCAGACTGAAACTTATCAACAGTAATATGGACTGTTTGTTTGCCCATTTCTGTTTACATAAAAGACCAAAGCTATGCAATTCATATGCAACTACCTTCCACTGACGGACAAATGGGTCATCAAACTCTGTAATAGGATAATGGCTGGTCATGCAGGAATATCTCGAAAGACAATGAATCTCGGGCGAATCACTGATGTATTTGATAATGATTTAAGTCTGAATGAGACCATGTGACTCAGCCAGGTGTGAGCGTATCCCCTTGAGTCCAGGCTAACAGTATTTTCCTTCAGTCTGTTTAGCCCTTAAAATGCCTGCTACATTTAGGACCCCATTTCTGGACCCAAGTTCCTAATAGCTCCCAAAATTCAGAAGTTTGTAAAAGGATTTAACAGTGCTAGAATTGTTTCAAATAATGTGTTTTAGAAAAATCTCCCATTATGGTGAAATCTATTGCACTATTTTCCCCAATAAAACACGGCATGAAAACAGTTTTGCTCTCTCATAATAAAAACATAAATTTTCTGTGTGACCACAAATAATAACAGCTTTTAGAAAACAGGAAAGAATAATGACACCACCTATACAGGTATTGATGGATTAAATATCATTTGGCATGTTACAGTTTACTCAGGAAGTTTAAGGGTGGATTCTTCTGCTCTCATTGGTGGTGACCTTGGAGGTGGGTGGGAAGGGCATGTAATCAGCAGGATGGAGGTGTACCAGAACCCCGCCTCCTTCCCATGTCCACCAGAAATAAGTTCTGAGCAGGAGGGCCATTGGCCGGCCGTCCTGCCCTGCTGCCTATTGAGGCATTTAAGTGGTCAGTTAATGACTTGTTCCACCACCACTGGTGTTAACCCAGTGGAGGGCAGTGCGTTGCCACGTGGCATGCATGTCAACACAAACCATAAAGCCAGCTTGTCCCGCCCAGAGGAAGCAGTCCCACGATCAACGGCACTCAGTGCCTGATTAAGGCACCTCGATATCGGGAAGGGAAGAGATCTTTGAGAGCCACCATGCTGCCTTTGCTCCCAACTCCCCCTGAATCTCTCTTCCCATGATTCCCACACCCCATCAAAGCTCCCCCCCAACCCAACTCAACTTGTGGCCTGGGATATTTGATGACTCTGAGATTCTGGTGCCTGTCCTACCTGCAGCAGCCACGGCCTACCCAATAGCATTGCTGGGCACCAGCCACTGGTTGGCCAGCAGCACTTGGTCGTGAGATTTCTGTCCTTTGGGGTGTCTTGATTTCAGGTTGCAAAGCCCATCGCTGGCTTCACCACTGCCCAGTTAGCTGGTGGCTGAGTGGGGGCCTACCCAAAATAATGCAGTGCGGGTCTCTCGCTGGCTCACCAGTTGGCGGGTGAAACCCCCGATGTCTCAATAAGATTTTGCCCCAAGTTGCTGTGGCAAAATGTACTTTTCCATGCATGTTGTAACCGGGAGCTGTGGAGAGTGATGGTGGAAGCTCCGGTATTCCAACACATGGCTGCCCAGGAATCTCTCCCTTTTTACCTCCTGTCATTGGCTTGTATTGGAAGGATTGCTGGTTGATACTGTGCCACCATTTGTATAGGATATACAAATATCACCTTGAACAATATGGCCGAGTCTGCGAGCAGGTAAGATTGCCGATGCAAGCCTCGGCCAAAACATGCGAGTGGAAAATCAGGGGCTGGGTTCTGTGGTTCCCCCAGCCGTGTATTTCTCGGTGGAGAGCCGTTCTGGATTCTCTCTTCCCACTCGGCTAAATCGCTGGCTTTTAAAGCAGACCAAGCAGGCCAGCAGCACGGTTCGATTCTCGTACCAGCCTCCCCGGACAGGCGCCGGAATGTGGCGACTAGGGGCTTTTCACAGTAACTTAATTGAAGCCTACTCGTGACAATAAACGATTTTCATTTAATTTCCCATTGAAGCCACCCCACGCTGCCGGAAAACCAGCTGGGCGGCAGGTCTCTGCTGGCGGCAAAAAATAATCCCAACGGCGGAGATGGAAAACTAGAAGAGAGAACAATGTAGGGGCGTGGGCGAAGGGCAAAACACCAGGAGAAAAGTGGGGGGATGGAAATTCGGAGAGCCAAAGTAAACAATGTTGAGGATAAAAGGGAAAATTTATATTAATAATTTCCTCCCCCTCCCATCAAAAATAATTGGGAGATTGAGCGGCCAAAGGGGGAAAAACTGGGTGGGGTGGAGTGAGGGAAGGAATGAGACACACACAGAAGAATTTACTGGATACCAAGAAACAACGGAGGGAGTTTCGAAGGAAGCAGATTAAAGACGAAGCTCGGGAAAGTTGGAATTTATTAAAAGGGGGGAAAGGGCAAGGGGCAATCAAACCTGAGGGGGGAATTTACAAAAAGAAAAGAACTCCAGAGAGACGAATCATTCCTCTCGTCGTTTACAAAAGGAAGAGGCCAGGCTGGTTCCCTCCCGCCTTCTGGAAATGTGAGAAGTTTGAAAGATGAAATCAGCAGTGGGCTCTGTCCCAGCCGCTCAGTGTGTATCTGTGTGTGTGTGTGTGGGGAGAGACTGCAACTCACCACAACTTCACCACACTCTCTCCACCCTGACAAGGTCGCTTCTGCTCAGACCGGAGCTGAAAAAATAAAGTCACCGGCACCAGGCGGGAAAGGTGGAAGATCTGGAGAGCGAGAGGGAAGGAGAGAGGGATGCAGATGTCTGAACGTTGACTGAACTTCGCCCGGCGATCAAGGGAAGGAACACCGAATTGTCCTGCTGTCCGAGTGAAGATCAGTCTTTGACAGAAGCTGCCAGATGTAAACACTTGGGGACAAGGCAGTTTGTGTGAGGAAATCGCACTTTGGTGACTGGAAGCTGCCCCTGGGCGAGTTCCCTTTAATTGGTTCTGTTTGGCCGCCTTTGTTTTGTCTGGAGCTGCGAGTGTTTGACGGGACTCTTTCTTTATTTAGTCAGTCACTTGGGCTCGTCTCCCCTTGCTGACCGCCGCTCCGCTCGCTCGCCGCCAGGATGCCAGCCGCCGCCGGGGACAGCCTTGACCATCCCGCCCTGGCACAGCTCCGCATTGCCACCTCGGCGCTCCGCCTTCCGCTCCCCGTCTCCCACGTTTCCCGGGACTCGATCCGGAATTTCCACCACACCAAACGGGTCGGCAGCTACCTGATAGGGAGGAAGTTAGGAGAGGGATCTTTCGCCAAGGTTAGAGAAGGATTGCACGTTCTGACCGGGGAAAAGGTAATTTCCTCCCTTGCTCTCACTTGTGTGTGTCTTCGTTCACGTGGATTCCTTGTTTGCAATTGTCCGAAACACTGCGAAAAGTTTTTTTTAAAATGTGGTTCCCGCGTACAAAGAATTATGCTTAGAATTAGAATTTCCAGAATTGTGCTTTACAGGACTGAAAGATGCTGGAAGACACAGTTAGTAAGTCAGCATCTGAAGCAAGTTACGTTTTGAGCTGGATAGCACTGGTCAGTGAGTGGTCTGACAATTGGTGATGGGCACTCTCGGCCAACGTTAGGTGTTGGACACCGGACAGAGTTGTGTCACCACGTGATGAACACCCATTGCTATGTGTCACTGTGTGATGAACATCAATTGCCACGTGTTACCATGTGATGAACACCCATTCTCAATGTGTCACCATATGCTGAACCCCCATTCTCAGTGTATCGCCATGTGATGAACACCATTATCAATGTGTCACCATGTGAATACCCATTCTCAGTATGTCACCATGTGATAAACACCCATTTTCAACGTGTCACCATGTGCTGAACCCCCATTCTCAGTGTATCACCATGTGATGAATACCATTCTGTGTGTCACCATCTGATGAACACCCATTCCCAATGTGTCACGATGTGTTGAACACCCATTCTCAGTATATCACCATGTGATAAATACCCATTCTCAAGGTGTCATGTGTGAACACCCATTCTCAATGTGTCACCGTGTGCCAAACACCCATTCTCATTGTGTCACCTTGTGATGAACATCCATTGCCATGTGTCACCATGTGATGAACACCCATTGCCATGTGGCACCATGTGATGAACACCCATTCCCAGTGTCTCACCATGTGATGAATACCCATTCTCAATGTGTCATCGTGTGATGAATACCCATTCTCAATGTGTCATCGTGTGATGAACACCCATTCTCAATGTGTCACTGTGATGAACACCCATTCTCAATGTGTCACTGTGTGATGGACACCCATTCTCAATGTGTCATCGTGTGATGAACACCCATTCTCAATGTGTCACTGTGATGAACACCCATTCTCAATGTGTCACTGTGTGATGGACACCCATTCTCAATGTGTCACTGTGATTAATACCATTCTCAATGTGTCACCATGTTATGAACACCCATTCTCAATATGTCACTGTGTCGAATACCATCTCTATGTGTCACCGTGTTATGAACACCCATTCCCAATGTGTCACTGTGTGATGAACACCCATTCCCAATGTGTCACCGTGTGATGAACACCCATTCTCAATGTGTCACCGTGTGATGAACACCCATTCTCAATGTGTCACCGTGTGATGAACACCCATTCTCAATGTGTCACCATGTTATGAACACCCATTCTCAACGTGTCACCGTGTTATGAACACCCATTCTCAATGTGTCACCATGTTATGAACACCCATTCTCAATATGTCACTGTGTCGAATACCATCTCTATGTGTCACTGTGTGATGAGCACTCATTCTCAATGTGTCACCGTGTGATGAACACCCATTCCCAATGTGTCACCGTGTGATGAACACCCATTCTCAATGTGTCACCGTGTGATAGAACATAGAACACACATACATACAGTGCAGATGGAGGCCAGCAGCACGGTTCGATTCCCGTACCAGCCTCCACGGACAGGCGCCAGAATGTGGCGACTAGGGGCTTTTCACAGTAACTTCATTGAAGCCTACTCGTGACAATAAGCGATATTCGTATTCGTATTTGTATTCATTCAGCCCATCAATTCTGCACCGACCCACTTAAACCCTCACTTCCACCCTATCCCTGTAACCCAATAACCCCTCCCAACCTTTTTTTTGGTCATTAAGGGTAATTTATCATGGTAATCCACCTCAGCTGCACGTCTTTGGACTGTGGGAGGAAACCGGAGCACCCAGAGGAAACTCACGCATATACGGGGAGAACGTGCAGACTCATTATCAATGTGTCACTGTGTTATGAGCACCCATTGCCATGTGTCACTGTTTGATGAACACCCAATGTCAATGTGTCACCATGTGATGAACACTAAATCTCAGTGTATTACCGTATGATGAACTTCCATTCTTACTGTGTCCTGTGTGATGAGTACCTAATCTCAGTGTGTCATGTGTGATGAGACTCTCATGTGTCACCACCACATGATGAACAGCCATTCTCAGTGTGTCACCATGTGCTGAACACCCATTGTCTGTGTGGCACTGTGTGTTGGACACACATTCTGTGCGTCACCGTGCGATGAACACCTACTGTCAGTGTATTACTGTGTGATGAACACACATTCTCAATGTGTCATCATGTGATGAACACCAAATTTCAGTGTGCCACTCTGCAAGGAACCTCCATTCTCAATGTGTCACTGTGTGAAGAACACCCATTGTCAGCGTGTCACCATTTGATGAACACCCATTCTTAGTGTTTTCCCTACAACTAGTGGTTGGCCAGCAGTGGTTATCCTGTATTGGAGATCCTTGGTCAGAGTTTAACCTGAGATGTACACCGTTGGTCTGGGGCAAAAACAGATTGTTGGTCAGAGCTGTGGTAACTTGTGATGAACATCCTTTGTCAGATATCTCTTGATCTATGAAGGGAGAGGCATGTACTGTACACTCCCCTGTCAGCATCAATGGGGCCAAGGTGGAGATGGTTAGCAGTTTCAAATGCCTTGGGGTGCATATCTCCAAAAATCTGTCCTGGTCCACCCATGTCGACGCTACCACCAAGAAAGCACAACAGCGCCTATACTTCCTCAGGAAAGTAAGGATAGTCGGCATGTCCACATTAACCCTTGCCAACTTTTACAGATGCACATAGAAAGCATCCTATTGGGCTGCATCACAGCCTGGAATGGCAGCTGCTCGGCCTAGGACTGCAAGAAACTTCAGAGAGTCGCAAACACTGCCCAGTCCATCACACAAACCTGCCTCCCATCCATTGACTCCATCTACACCTCCCGCTGCCTGGGGAAAGTGGGCAGCATAATCAAAGACCCCTCCCACCTGGCTTACTCACTCTTCCAAGTTCTTCCATAGGGCAGGAGATAGAGAAGTCTGAGAACACGCACGAATAGACTCACAAACAGTTTCTTCCCCGCTGTTACCAGACTCCTAAATGACCCTCTTATGGACTAACCTAAATTAATTCTACACCCTGTATGCTTCATCCAATGCCGGTGCTTATGTAGTTACATTGAATACCTTGTGTTGCCCTATTATGTATTTTCTTTTATTCCCTTTTCTTCCCATGAACTTAATGATCTATTGAGCTGCTCCCAGAAAAATACTTTTAACTATACCTCGGTGCACGTGGCAATAAACAAATCCAATCCAGTGGTGGCACAGTAGTTAGCACTCACAGCTCCAGGGACCCGGGTTGGTTAGACTCCGTGTCTGCATGGGTTTCCTCCGGGTGCTCCGGTTTCCTCCCATAGTCCAAAGATGTGCAGGTTAGGTGGATTGGCCATGCAAATTGCCCCTTAGGGTGGGGTTGCAGGAATAGGATGAGGGATTGGGTTTAGGTAGAACATAGAACATAGAACATTACAGCGCAGTACAGGCCCTTCGGCACACGATGTTGCACCGTCCTGTGAAACCCTTCTAAAGTCCCTCTACACTATTCCCTTATCGTCCATATGCCTATCCAATGGCCATTTGAATGTGTTTAGTGTTGGCGAGTCCACTACTGTTGCCGGCAGGGCATTCCACACCCTTACTACTCTCTGAGTAAAGAATCTACCTCTGACATCTGTCCTATATCTATCTCCCCTCAATTTAAAGCTATGTCCCCTCGTGCTGGACATCACCATCCGAGGAAAAAGGCTTTCGATGTCCACCCTATCTAATCCTGTGATCATCTTGTATGCCTCAATTAAGTCCCCTCTTAACCTTCTTCTCTCTAACGAAAACAGCCTCAAGGCAGCCTTTCTTCATATGATCTTCCCTCCATACCAGGCAACATTCTTGTAAATCTCCTCTGTACCCTTTCCAATGCTTCCACATCCTTCCTATAATGTGGCGACCAGAACTGCACACAATACTCCAAATGCGGCCGCACCAGAGTTTTGTACAACTGCAACATGACCTCATGGCTCCGAAACTCAATTCCTCTACCAATAAAAGCTAACACACCGTACGCCTTCTTAACAACCCTCTCGATGGGTCAGTGCTGACTCAATGGGCTGAATGACCTACTTCTGCACTGCAGGGATCTTATGATTCTATGATCCCATTGGCCAAGGTTCTGTTAACCTGACAGAGACCCTTGCTCAGAGGTATGTTAACTTATCCCTTTAGCTTTTCACATAATGATGGAACTGCTTTGTACTTCCAGTGTTTTCACATTTCCGACATTTCATTTTTTTTTCTTTTTATCTCAACTCCTGGTTCCCTGCTGTCCTCACAAAGGTCTCGATCATGGGTTTTGTCATGTTCTCTGTATTTTCAAGAGCCGCGGTAATATACTGAACTGTATATATTTTAGCCTGAGGGAAGCTACTCCCAAGACTTTCACCCATCATTATGGCTCAAAACCATTAAACCCTTTCCATCGGATAGCAATGTCATGTTCCGCCTTCTCTCCCAAGCAAGTTCTAGCTTTCGACCTGCTTCCCGCTGGAGGAAATATGTTACTTGTGGGACGGTACTTTGGAATGCCCCCGCCTGAGGGCAAAAACAGCCACAAAAAAAAAGAAAGAAAAACACTGATGGAGATTTAAAACAGAAAATGCTGGAATTACTCTGTGGAGAAGCCAAATTAACTTTCAGGCCTTTGATCAGAGAAAGCTGACTTTGAATGATAATAATGGATCAATACAAGTATTGATGCCAGTGTTGTAATTCAGCACTCGTTTTATCAGCCATGCTTGCCTCATTTCCATGTAATTAGCACAGAGATTATTGAAATGCTAATAGATTGGATGAAAATAATCGAACTGAAAGGGCAGGTGACACTGTGTCAAGAAGTTTTATACAGTCTTTTGCTGGCAGTCTGCTCTGAATAAAACTCAAAGGTGTTTTTTTCCATGATAAATTTGTAGTCCAGTGCTTACCTCAGTGAGGTATTTCTTTTCCTTTATTAGTATTGTTTAGGTTAAAATAATATTTCACCAATATCGCCTGTGGTGTTCAGCATCTTTTTTTTCACAACTCCAGTTACTTCATTGCCATTTGACGCTGCCTCTCATTTAGGGGTATTTACAGTTCGGTATATTTTTAGTCCAAGTCTAGACTGGCTTGAGTTGTAATAACAGCGTTCAGTTCAAAATTTGCCTTTTGGGCAAAAATCCAAGCATGTCTTCAACCAAACGAACAACCTCAACCCAGCTTCACCAGTCATTTCTGTCAGTTTGCTGTGGGAAGAGGTTTCTGCCATGGATTCATACCTCTGAAGTCACAGCCCAATGGAAGCATTCTTCATCGGGCAAGATCACAAAGCTGCAAAATGATCTAATTTCACTCTTCTGATGATAGGGAGATAGTTGATCATGGAGGGAAAAAAATAACAGAAACGGTCATTTTCCCCATTAAAATAAGAAACTATTTAGTGATCGCCACATCACTAGATTGCTTCCTATTGCCTGAATGGTTAAAGTCTCGAAAGGGCCAATTAATATTGAGTGGATAGATATGAAGAATAAACACTCCTGAAAAAACGTAGTGTTTTCAGCTTGATGCTGAGTGCCGCTGGATGAGTGATGGTGGGTACATTGAGAGTGCGGATGGTGAACTTCTGGTTGCGGCTATGACCAGCTAAGTCGCACGTTTGGCTGCTCCTGTTAGGAAGGTGTTTTCGGGCCGATTGGAGGGCCCCTAACGGCGCTGGAACGGCAATTCCCGGTGGGGGAAGGTTCCCAGAGGTGAACCCCGAAAAATTTATGGTCGTCACCCGAAGTGGGGCAGGAAAAAAAGCGGCAGCAGCT
Organism: Scyliorhinus canicula; assembly: GCF_902713615.1. Taxonomy (NCBI): domain Eukaryota; kingdom Metazoa; phylum Chordata; class Chondrichthyes; order Carcharhiniformes; family Scyliorhinidae; genus Scyliorhinus; species Scyliorhinus canicula. The sequence goes on from NC_052152.1 coordinate 30,411,447, forward strand.
CCCCGAAAAAAGCGGGGGAAGAAATCCAAAATGGCGGCCGGCGGCGCACCCGAGGACTGGAGGAAGTGGGCGGAGGAGCAGCAGGCCGCTCTCCTGCGCTTCTTCACGGAGCTGAAAGTGGAGCTGCTGGAGTCGATGAACGCGACGACCACCAGGCTGATGGGGGCACAGGCGACCCAAGAGGCGTCAATTCGGGAGCTGCAGCAGGAGATGACTGTGAGGGAGGAGGAGGCCACGGTCCTCGTGGGAAAGGTGGAGGTGCACGAGGCACTCCACCTGAGATGGCAAAACCGATTGGAGGAGATGGATACCCGCATGAGGCGGAAAAACCTGAGGATCCTGGGCCTGGCAGAAGGGCTGGAGGGGTCGGACCTCCAGGGGTATTTGGCAGAAATGCTGGGCTCACTGATGGGGGCAGGGGCCGTCCCTTCGCCCCTGGAATTGGAGGAGGCCTACAGAGTAATGGCCAGGAAGCCAAGAGCAAACGAACCCCCGAGGGCGGTGCTGGTTCGGTTCCAGCGATTCAGTGACCGGGAGAGGGTGCTGAGGTGGGCCAAGAGAGAGAGGAGCAGCAAATGGGAGAACTCGACGGTGAGGATCTTTCAGGACTGGAGTGCGGAGGTGGCAAAGCGGCGGGCCCGGTTCAACCGGACGAAGGCGGTGCTGCATGCCAAGAGAATCAGATTCGGGATGCTGCAGCCAGCGCGCTTGTGGGTGACCTACAAGGACCAGCACCACTATTTCGAGTCCCTGGAGGAGGCGTGGGCCTTTGTCCAGGAAGAAAAGCTGGACTCGAACTAGAACCAGGGGATACTTGGCGGTCGTTGCCGCTCTGGTACTTTAAGCTGGTCACGTGGCTTTCTTTTGGTTGGATTTTCACTTGGCCGTATTTTTGGACCTTTTTTTGTTCTCTATACCAGTTTTCTTTTCTCTTTTTCCTGTTATTTATAATGTTATGTTGGGAGGGCGGGGTGGGGGGGGAGTGCCGGGGGTATGTGTTTCTTGTGGGGTTTTTGGTTGTTTTGTATTTATCGGTGTGAGATCGGGGACGGGGGTGGAACTGAAGATGGAGGGGCGGGGTGGGGCAGGGCGAAAGCGCGGGCTTTCCTCTGGTTTCCCGCGCACGGGGCAGAGGAGGGAGGGGGGTGGGAGTAAGGGGCGTGGTCAGCAATGGCTCCCTTTCCCGCGCTGGAGCGGGGTCAAGGAGGGGTGGTAAGGGGGGGACGTCCCCCACGCCGGGAGGAGCCGGAGTGTGGCAGGGGCAGCCGGGTCAGCGTAAACCAGCTGACTTACGGAAGTACTATGGAGGGTGCATCGCGGCTAGGAAGGGTCCTAGCCTGGGGGGGGAGGGGGATGGGGGGGGGGGAGGGGGAGGGGGGAAGGGGGGGGCCACCGGGTTGCTGCTGAAAAGGCCAGGGAGGAGAAGTTGAGGACTGGAGGGGGGGGGGGGGGGGGGGGGGGCGCCATCGCCATGGGGAGCGGGTCAAAAAGGGAGGGCTGACTCGGGGCGAGCAGGGGACAGGATATGGCTAGTCGGCAGGGGAAAGGGGCGGGCTGCCCTTCGACCCGGCTGATCACTTGGAATGTGAGGGGGCTGAATGGGCCGGTCAAGAGAACGAGAGTAATCTCGCATTTGAAGGGGCTGAAGGCGGATGTAGCAATGCTACAAGAGACCCATTTGAAGGTGGCGGACCAGGTCCGCCTGAGAAGGGGGTGGGTGGGACAGGTGTTCCACTCAGGGCTGGACGTAAAGAACCGAGGGGTGGCGATCCTGGTAGGGAAGAGGGTGTCGTTCGTGGCGGCGGAGGTGGTGGCGGATAAAGAGGGTAGATATGTCATGGTGAAGGGTAGGTTGCAGGGGGAGAAAGTGGTGATGGTTAACGTGTATGCCCCGAACTGGGACGACGCTGGCTTCATGAGGCGCCTACTGGGCCTCATTCCGGACCTGGAGGCAGGGGGCCTGATCATGGGGGGGGACTTCAACACAGTGCTGGACCCCGTGTTGGACAGATCGAGCTCAAGGACGAGTAGGAGGCCGGCAGCGGCAGAAGTGTTAAAGGGGTTTATGGAGCAGATGGGAGGGGTGGACCCCTGGAGGTTTGGGAGGCCGAGGGCGAGGGAGTATTCCTTTTTCTCCCATGTCCACAGAGTCTATTCTAGAATTGACTTTTTTGTATTGAGCAGGGGACTGATCCCGAAAGTACGGGAAGTGGAGTACTCGGCCATAGCGGTCTCAGACCACGTGCCACACTGGGTAGATTTGGAAATGGGGGAGGTGCGAGACCAGCGTCCGCTGTGGCGCCTGGATGTGGGGTTGCTGGCGGATGAGGAGGTGTATAAGAGGGTCCGGAAGAGCATTGAAAGATACCTGGACATTAATGACACGGGGGAGGTGCAGGTGGGGATGGTATGGGAGGCCCTGAAGGCGGTGATCCGGGGGGAGCTGATCTCCATACGGGCACATAGGGAAAGGAGGGAGAGACAGGAGAGGGAGAGGCTGGTGGGGGAGCTTCTGGACGTGGATAGGAAATATGCGGAGGCACCAGAGGAGGGGCTGCTGGGGGAACGGCGTAGTTTGCAGGCTAAGTTTGACCTGTTGACCACCAGAAAGGCGGAGACACAGTGGAGAAGGGCGCAGGGCGCGATTTATGAGTATGGGGAGAAGGCGAGCAGGATGTTGGCGCATCAGCTCCGCAAGCGGGATGCGGCTAGAGAAATTGGGGGAGTGAGGGAGAGGGGTGGGAACATAGTGCAGAAGGGGCCAGAAGTAAATGGGGTTTTCAGAGACTACTATAAGGAGCTGTATCGGTCAGAGCCGCCGACGAGGGGAGGGGGGATGGAGGGCTTCTTGAACAAACTGAGGTTCCCCAAGGTCCAAGAGGAGCTGGTAGAGGGGCTGGGGGCGCAGATAGGGTTAGAGGAGCTAGTCAAGGGGATTGGGCATATGCAGTCGGGGAAGGCGCCGGGGCCAGACGGGTTCCCGGTGGAATTTTACAAAAAATATGCGGATCTGGTGGGCCCTGTGCTGGTGCGAGCCTTCAACGAGGCATGGGAGGGGGGGGCTCTGCCCCCGACAATGTCGCAGGCACTGATCTCTCTGATCTTGAAGCGGGACAAGGACCCCGTGCAGTGTGGGTCATATAGGCCTATCTCGCTCCTGAATGTGGACGCCAAGCTGCTGGCAAAGATCCTGGCTACCAGGATAGAGGATTGTGTGCCAGGGGTGATACACGAGGACGAGACGGGTTTTGTGAAAGGGCGGCAGCTCAATACGAACGTGCGGAGACTGCTAAACGTCATCATGATGCCGGCAGTGGAGGGGGAGGCGGAGATAGTGGTGGCATTGGACGCGGAGAAAGCATTTGATAGGGTGGAGTGGAAGTACCTGTGGGAGACGCTGGAACGGTTTGGATTTGGGGAGGGATTTATTAAATGGGTGAAGCTGCTCTATTCGGCCCCGACGGCAAGTGTAGTGACGAATGGTAGGAGATCGGAGTATTTTGGGCTCCACCGGGGGACCAGACAGGGGTGCCCCTTGTCCCCCCTGCTCTTCGCACTGGCAATTGAACCGTTGGCGATGACACTGAGGGGCTCAGGGGGGTGGAGAGGGCTGACAAGGGGCGGGGAGGAGCACCGGGTATCGCTATACGCGGACGACCTGCTGCTATACGTGGCAGACCCAGAAGGGGGAATGCCGGAGGTGATGGAACTGCTAGCAGAATTCGGGGACTTTTCGGGGTACAAGCTAAACTTGGGTAAGAGTGAGGTATTTGTGATACACCCAGGGGACCAGGAAGAGGGAATCGGGAGACTCCCGTTGAAGAGAGCAGGAAAGAGTTTTAGATATTTAGGGGTGCAGGTGGCAAGGAACTGGGGGACTCTACACAAGTTGAACTTCACTAGGCTGGTGGAACAGATGGAGGAGGAATTTAAAAGGTGGGACATGGTGCCGCTGTCGCTGGCGGGCAGAGTGCAGTCCGTTAAAATGACGGTCCTCCCGAGGTTTCTGTTCTTATTCCAGTGCTTGCCCATCTTCCTCCCTAGGGCCTTCTTCAAAAAGGTGACGAGCAGCATCATGAGCTACGTGTGGGCGCACGGCACCCCAAGGGTGAGGAGGGTCTTCTTGGAGCGGAGTAGGGAGAGTGGAGGGCTGGCATTACCCAACCTTTCGGGGTATTACTGGGCGGCTAATGTATCGATGGTGCGCAAGTGGATGATGGAAGGGGAGGGGGCAGCTTGGAAACGAATGGAGAGGGCGTCCTGTGGCAACATAAGCCTGGGGGCCCTAGTAACGGCGCCATGGCCGCTCCCTCCCACGAGGTACACCACGAGCCCGGTGGTGGCGGCCACCCTCAAGATCTGGGGGCAGTGGAGGCGGCACAGGGGGGAAGTGGGAGGTCTGATGGAGGCACCGTTAAGAGGGAACCATAGATTCATCCCGGGGAACATGGACGGGGGATTCCAGAGCTGGCACAGGGTGGGCATCAGGCAGCTGAAGGATCTGTTTGTAGATGGGAGGTTTGCGAGCCTGAGAGAGCTGGAGGAGAAATTCGGGCTCCCCCCGGGAAATGTTTTTAGACATTTGCAGGTGAAGGCATTTGCTAGACGCCAGGTGGAAGGGTTTCCCTTGCTCCCCAGCAGGGGGGCGAGCGATAGGGTGCTCTCGGGGGTCTGGGTCGGAGGGGGGAGGATATCGGACATATACAAAGTAATGCAGGAGGCTGAGGAGGCATCAGTAGAGGAGCTGAAAGCCAAGTGGGAGGGGGAGCTGGGAGAGCAGATAGAGGATGGGACATGGGCTGATGCCCTGGAGAGGGTTAATTCTTCCTCCTCGTGTGCGAGGCTTAGCCTCATTCAATTTAAGGTGCTACATAGAGCCCATATGATGGGGACAAGGATGAGTCGGTTCTTTGGGGGTGAGGACAGATGTGTCAGGTGTTCGGGAAGTCCAGCGAACCATGTCCATATGTTTTGGGCATGTCCGGCACTGGAGGAGTTCTGGAAGGGGGTGGCAAGGACGGTGTCGAGGGTGGTGGGATCCAGGGTCAAACCAGGATGGGGACTAGCGATCTTTGGGGTTGGGGTGGAGCCGGGGGTACAGGAGGCGAGAGAGGCCGGAATACTGGCCTTTGCGTCCCTAGTTGCGCGAAGAAGGATACTGATACAGTGGAAGGACGCGAGGCCTCCAAGCGTGGAAACTTGGATTAATGACATGGCAAGCTTTATCCAGTTGGAAAGGGTCAAATTCGCCCTGAGAGGGTCGGTACAAGGGTTCTTCAGGCGGTGGCAGCCTTTCCTCGACTTTTTGGCTCAAAGATAGGGTGCAGAGGTCGCAGCAGCAGCAACCCGGGGGGGAGGGGGGGGGGGGGGTGGCAACAACGGGTGTGGTGGGCTATTTAAGGTTGTAATGCGGACAAATTTGTTCGCAGTTCATGTTTGATGTTAATTGTTGCTTTGTTTGTTTTTGGGGGGGGGGGGAGGGGGGAGGGACAGCGCGCGCGGGGGGTCGGGCGGGGGGGGGGGGATATTTGATAAGAGGGAATATTTTGTAATAGTCTATGGTTAGGGGGGGTAAATATTTTCATGTGAAAAAATCTCTTCAATAAAAATTATTTAAAAAAAAAAAGAGAGTGCGGATGGTTGGGTGGAACAGTTAGTATGAGATCCTTTGGAGATATATTCACTGACCTTAACAACACCTGCAAGGTCGTTAAACTTCTTTGGCGCTCGGGTCTGCTGGGCCTGACTCCGGGAATTAGTCCCACTGGCCACCTTCTCCCATTCCCTTCAAAGTGCAGTCCCTGAGGGCGTCCTACCTCCCCATGGAAATATGTGGCTCTCCTCTTGTTCATCGATGGATTGCAGAACCAACTCACTGCTCCAGTGTTTCATTTCCCTTCTCTCCAATTGCAGTAATGACAGTCAACATTAGCATTCATTGATTCAGAGCAACTTCCCTTCAACAGGGACACACTGTATTCAAGAACTGGAGGCTAGTTGGAATATGTTCCATCCCCACATGTTGTCAGAGCCCCTGTTTGTGCAACCAGCCTGCAACGCCAGTCGCACAATGCTGTATGTTGCAATGATGCAAACAAGGAGATGGCATGAAGTTTACATTCTGCCTACCTCAAAGGAAGTGGGTCTGGGCAGATGATGAATTGCAATCCCAGCACTCGAGCATGAATGACATGAGTATTTAGCTCATTCTGTCTTACTTCAGGTGTTTCTACCGCTAAGAGTTTGATTTTTGAACGTGCTGTGCTTTCTATAAGAGGCGGGTTGCAGTTTGAGGAGTAGTTTACACGCATGGAGGCCCCAGGAGAAATCCTAAGTATTTATATGCCCATCTCTCACAAGGAGGAGGGAACAGGAAGCAAATGAGGAGACATTGAGCTGTTGGATTCACTTTATGTAGACAGATAAAACAGAAGGCAAGTAAACATAACTGCATCCAAAGGATAAAAGAATATCGAACTTCGAGCATACATATACAAAGATATAGACAACAGAAAAAAAACAGTCCTGCTCACAGATGAAAGCACTCAAAACAGGACAGGTGAGCCTGAGGTCAGTGAAAGAGGAAAGGCCTGTATGAACATAGAACATAGAACATTACAGCGCAGTACGGGCCCTTCGGCCCTCGATGTTGCGCCGACCTGTGAAACCATCTGAAGCCTATCTGACCTACACTATTCCATTTTCATCCATATGTCTATCCAGTGACCACTTAATTGCCCTTAAAGTTGGCGCGTCTACTACTGTTGTAGGCAGGGCGTTCCACACCCCTACTACTCTCTGAGTAAAGAAACTGCCTCTGACATCTGTCCTATATCTACCACCCCTCAATTTAAAGCTATGTCCCCTTGTTTAGCTCACTGGGCTAAATCGCTGGCTTTTAAAGCAGACCAAGCAGGCCAGCAGCACGGTTCGATTCCCGTACCAGCCTCCCCGGACAGGCGCCGGAATGTGGCGACTAGGGGCTTTTCACAGTAACTTCATTGAAGCCTACTCGTGACAATAAGCAATTTTCATTTCATTTCGTGTTGGCCATCACCATCCGAGGAAAGAGACTCTCACTGTCCACCCTATCTAACCCTCTGACTATCTTATATGTCTCTATTAAGTCACCTCTCAGCCTTCTCCTCTCTAACGAAAACAACCTCAAGTCCCTGAGCCTTTCCTCGTAAGACCTTCCCTCCATACCAGGCAACATCCTAGTAAATCTCCTCTGAACCCTTTCCAAAGCTTCCACATCCTTCCTATAATGTGGTGACCAGAACTGCACGCAGTACTCCAGGAGCGGCCGCACCAGAGTTACAATGGCGTGAATGGGTCAGGAAGATGCCCCCATATGGCCAACCCTATTTTTCTACATTTCCCGTGTCTGAGTTTGCCATCATGCGCCGGGGAAAATTCAAGTGCTCTATATTTACTGAAACCCGAGTTCCCGGACAATGACAATAACAGCAACTTGGGCGGCAGTGGCACAGTGGTTAGCACTGCTGCCTCTCGGCTCCAGGGACCCGGGTTCAATTCTGGCCTCGGGTGGCTCTGTGCAGTTTACGCTTTCTCTCCGTGTCTGTGGATTTCCTCCGAGTGCTCCTGTTTCCTCCCGCAGTCCAAAGATGCGCAGGTTAGGTGGATTGGCCATGCTAAATTGTCCCTTTGTGTCCAAAAGGTTAGGTGGGGTTACTGGATTGTGGGGATGGGGTGGAGGTGTGGGCTTGGGTGCTCTTTCTAAGGGCCAGTACAGACTCGATGGGCCAAATGGCCACCTTCTGCACTGTACATTCTGTACACTTGAATGACACAGGAGCAGTATCAAACAAAATTTGACATTGTGCTATGTAAGAATAGATAAGCGTGACCAAAAACTTTCATCAAAGTGATACTTTTTATGGAGTGTCTTCAAGGAGGAGGAGGAGGAGAGCGATAGAGGGTGGAGAGGTTTTACGGAGGGAGCACAAGAGCTTAGGGCCCAGGCAGATAGAGGCATGGTTTTCAATGATGTATTGATTAGAATTGGAAATGTGTAAGAAGCCAGAATTTGGAGACGCACAGGGATCTTGCAGGATTGTGGAGCTGGAGGAGGCCATAGAGCTCTTGAGTGGTGTGCCTGTGGAGGAAATTGAAAATAAGGACGAGGGTTTAAAATCAGCGTGCTGTGGACCAGGAGCTAATGTGGACTAATACAGTCAGTGTGCACAGGGGTGAGGAGTGAATGGGGCTTGGTGTGAGTTAGGAGACAGGCAGCAGAGATATGGATGAGCTCAAGTTTACAAAGGGTGCTAGACGGGACACTGGCCAGGAGAACATTGGAATAGCCATGGTGGAATATGGATTTGAAAGTTTCTGCTTCTGGCTTCCCAAGTATCAGACTCAAACAAACCACTATATTGCATTGAGATCTAGCATTTCAGTATAGGGAGTGAGGAATGAAGATTCTTGAAGGGTTAGAGTATCACTAGCAGAAACCTGGAACAGCTTGAGCTGTCTTTGGACTGAAAAGATATACAGAACCTGCTTTATAATGTTTCAAATTTCAACGGTTAAATGTTGATCAAATCGAGGGGATTAAAATTATATAAGGTGAGCTGGCACTTTGAGGGGGTAGAAGATGTGTGTGAACGTTGCGGGGAGGGGGGGGGGTGGGGTACCACAAACCATGTTCATATGTTGTGGTCCTGTCCAAAGCTGGAGGATTACTGGAGGGAGGTTTTTAGGGTAATCTCTAAAGTGGTGCACATGAAACTGGACTCGCGGCCTCGGGAGGCCATGTTCGGGGTGTTGGACCAACCGGGGTTGGAAACGGGCACGGAGGCAGATGTTGTAGCCTTCGCCTCGTTGATCGCCCGAAGGCAGATCCTATTAGGGTGGAGATCAACCTCTCCACCCTGTGCCCTGGCGTGGCGGGGGACCTGCTGGAATTCCTAACGCTTGAAAAGGTCAAATTTGAACTGAGGGGAAGGATGGAGGGGTTCTACAATTCATGGGCGTTATGCACTTTCGAGAATTGCATCACATTGAACATTAGGGTGGTTGGGGGGAGGGGGACTGTATGTGTTAATGGTGACTATGGGTGATTCCTGATTTCTTTTTGTCATCTGTTTATGTTAATACTTGGGCCAATGTCTGGGGTTTGGTGGGAGGATGGGATCGTTGTTATTGATATGGGAATTGACATTACATTCGTTACTGATTATTGTTTATTGTTGATGGTAAATTTGGGAGAAAATATGAAAAAGGAGAATAAAAAATATTTTTTAAAAAATGACATAAGGATTCAATTGTATAGATACTGAGAAACCATTTCCTCACATGAGGGGATCGAGAACAACGATAAATAACTTTAAAATTAGGGCTGGGTCAATTAAACATGGAAACAGCTAACATTTTTCACACAAAGCATTGTTGTAAATCCGGAGCTCTAATACGCCAAAGAGCTGTGGCTGTTGTGTCAGACTTGTGGTTGATTGAGTTTTGTTACGTAAGGGTAGGAAGGGTTAGGAAACAAAGTTGGGTGAATGGAGTTGAGTGGCAAATCAACCGTGGTTGAACAGAGAGACAGATAAGGATCAACGGTTTACTCTTATTCCGATGTTCCTTGATTCCTTTGCCAAAGCTGACACCTCATGACTATTTTGCTAGAAGTGTGAAGAATCATGTTGACAGCAAAGCTAGTACAGTGACTTGAGTTGTAATCGGGGCAGGAATGGGAAGGCGTGAAATGGATAAAGGCGGTTGAGTTGTCAACGGACATCTTTTGGCTGCTGCCTTCTGCTCTCCTCAGGATGAAATCACTTTGTAATCTAAAGGAGGTAGCTTTACTAACAGGAGACAAAACTGCAAGTAGACACATGTGCTGTCAATTCTTTAATGAGCATGAGATTAAAAATCAGTTTGGACAGTCTCACCCTAGTAGATGTGGCATTCAGCAAACCTTCGCTACGTTTCCTGGCATTAAAGTGGCGATCTCACATTGCCACCACAATGGCCCCGACAGGATCTATAGATGCAGCACCAATGTAACAGGAATTGCTCTTCTAAGACTGTAATGATTTATGTAGAACCCGTAGAATCTCTACAGTGCAGAAGGAGACCATTCGGCCCAACGAGTCTGCACAGACCCTCCGAAACATCACCCGATCGAAGCCCATTCCCCCGCTCTAGCCCTGTAACCCCATAACCCCACCTAATCTGCGCAGCTTTGGACACCAAGGGTAATTTAGCATGGCCAATCCACCTAACCTGCACATCTTTGGACTGTAGAAGGGAACTAGAACACCCGGAGGAAACCGTCACAGACACGGGGAGAACGTGCAAACTCCACACAGTAATCCAAGGCGGGAATCGAATTTCCAGCAACTCGGCATTCAACTCAGCTCATTAATAGAAATGTGGGTTGTCAACTTAAGTGCATTAAATGGGTCACCAAGTGCGATATTAGTATCAATTTGGGGATTTAATGGTGGCTCCACCAGTTTCCCAGACTTCCTGGAATTTGTCAGTGAATTCAAGGAGGGGACACAATGGTAATTGAGGGAGATGAAGAAATAAGAGACAAATGTTCCAATAAGAACTGAAGCTGCAAAACTGTTTAGTTATTTAATTGTGTGAAAGGATTTTGCTTGCAATATTTGTGCTGGGAGGTTAATTTCACTACTTTACAGGTGACTTTCACTGCTTTGGAGGTTAGTATGCCTGGATTTCACACTGCTGCTGTAATCAATTAGGTCAGCACGGGTGCTGCTTGTTGCTTATTGTTTTATTTTGGATCTCAGATGAGAACCACAATGAGCAGCAGCAGGAGCTGCAAAAACCTGTTCATCACCGGCTCGTCAATCCACTAAGATGGGATGAGCAGAGAGGTGCAGCTTGGGTCAGGCCATGCCAGTAACAGCAGGGTCTACAGAAAAAGAATGAATTTCCTCAACCTGCCCAAGCACTGGTGTCTCAAGAGAATCAGGGTCTTGTGTCAATTGTGGCAGACATTTGCAGTCTGCTGGAACAAGAGCCGTGGCTGGGTGGACCTGCAGGCTGTGCTTGACCATCACCATCCTCAACCTCTTTGCCTCCCGTCCCTTCCAGGGCTCTCCTAAGGATGCCTTTTGTTGGCGGATTGATGCTATTTCTAACAGGGCACTCAATTATGTACACTTCACCAATGATGATGCCAATTATAATGAGCAGAAGCTCAGGTTTGCACCTCATGGTTGACTTCCTGCGGGTGCAGGTCATCATTGACTACACCCATGTGGCAATTAAGTCACTTCCAGGCCATCCTGGAATATTTATTAACCATAAGGGCTTCCATTCCATCAATGTGTAAATGTTGTTGCAACCACAAAATAGATTTTTTAAAATACAGAAAATTCTGGAAATGCTGAGCAAATCTGGCAGAATCTGTGGAGAGAGAAACGGGGTCTTGACCTTTCATTATCTGAATATTTCCAACGTTTCTGTTTTCATTTCAGGTTTCCAGCACCGACGGAATGTTGTTTTTGTAAGATGGTTGCACAGGTGTGTGCAAGATTCTGTAGCCACTGCTGTGATGCTTTTGCCATAAGTTAGTCCAACCTCCCTGGCCTCTTCGAACCTCGGCTTTCCAACTGGCTACTTGGAGATATTGGTTACCCATGTAAATGTGTGTGATGAACCATGAGGAATCCAACCGTTGAGGCCCAGGGGGGAAAGAATGGAAGCCACATGACAACCAGATGTGTTGTTGAGCAAGACACCAACATGCTAAAGATGCACTTCAAATGCCTTGACAGATCTGGAGGTTCCCTTTAACATACAGTAGTCAAGGCAGCCAGAGGTATTGTGGTGTGGTGTGTCCTGCACAACATTACATATCTGAAAGGCTTGGGTCTTCAGGAGGAGCAAGGCTCAGATCAAAGAGCCTCTTTGGAAGAGGAGGAGGAGGAACATGATGTATCAGATGCACCAGCAATGGTGCACATTGCTGTCCAGGAGGCCCTCATTATTGTGAGGTTCAGTTAGGTTCCTCCACTGCAGCCACGTGGCAGGCACATATAAGTGACAATATTGAGTTCTTTACCCGTCAGTCTGGCCTCAATAAAACTCGAGATGGATTTGTAGGTATAGTATTATTTATTTTTAACCAACTTGCAAGGCTGACTCGCTCCACAGAGACTCAGAACACACAGGCGTCTTCTGGGGCCCCAGAACCGAGTGAAATCGGAGACAAAGAAATCTCTGCAAATATCATTCAAATGGCATCAAGTTTCACATACAAGATTCCCATAGGTCATCCTATACACCTCCTGACCTGGCTATATATCCTGATTGGCTCACTTCGCATTCCTCAACCCTGGGCCTCTTGTTACCCAGCATCTTTTTCGCCATCCTCCACGAGGCACCCCTCCCCCCTTCCTGGCCATGCTTTCTGAATCCCTTTGTCCTTTGTTTGTGAACTCACTACTACCAGACTGGCTCACATCTACATTATTCTAACTAAAAATCCAATTTTATATCACATTCGTTTGTTCAATTCCTCTTAAGTGATCTCCTCCTTCATCCCCCCCACGCCCGCCATGGCCCACCCACTTCCCCCAACACAAAGTGATCCTACAAACAAACAGGCATTGCTGTCATAACCCCCTATTGCCGGGTGTCGATTCTTGTCTTATAGATCACAAGTGGAAAGACCACTTGCCAGGCAGCAACCAGAAAGGGCAACACGGGTAAAGAAATAATGACTTTGATCCTCCGCTCCTTCATACCAGCGGGATTCTGTGTTCCCGCTGCAGTGAATAGAGATTTGCCTGAGCGCCAAATTCTCCTTCCTCACTGACAGCGGTACAGAGGCGGACGCGTAATGGAGAATCCCACCCGTTATTTATGTGGCTTTCAATTAAACATAAATATAATAATGTTCTTTTTTTTTTTTTTTTTTTTTTTATAAATTTAGATTACCCAATTATTTTTTCCAATTAAGGGGCAATTTAGCGTGGCCAATCCACCTACTCTGCACATTTTTGGGTTGTGGGGGCGAAACCCACGCAGACACGGGGAGAATGTGCAAACTCCACACGGACAGTGACCCAGAGCCGGGATCGAACCTGGGACCTCAGCGCCGTGAGGCGGTTGTGCTAACCACTAGGCCACCGTGCTGCCCTTATATAATAATGTTCTAATATTGTGTAACACACACACATGCAGATGCTTTCGGAGCTACAAATCTTTAGTTGTTTTCTTCCTCACAGTTCAGTACCTGTAGATTGAGCAGAGGTGGAGGCAGATCCCTGCAATGACATCTCGAATCCCCAATCTGGTCACTCAGATTCCTAATATGGTTGTGTTCCTGGGAATCAGCTGCTCTTGTCCTTCTAGAGCGTTATGGTCAGGCTGGGTTTGGAAGGTATTGCCTAAGGGACCTTACTGAGTTCTTGCAGTGCATTTTGCTGATGCTGTATGTTGGTGGTGGAAGGGGTGCCAATAAAGCAGGCTGCTTTGTCCTGGATGGTGTTGAACTTCAGTGTTGTTGGATCTGCACCCATCCAGGCAAGTGGAGAATATTCCATCACACTCCTGACTTGTACTTGTAGTCGGTGGACAGGTTTGTATTTGTATGGATAGAGGATTGTTTAATTAAGAGGAGAGGAAATAATTGGGATAAATGTGCATAGAGAGGAATAGTTGCATCTGCCGGCTAAGTGAGTGTGAGGAGTTATGTGCTGGAATAGATATCAGAAGGCAGAGTGATGGGGTCGGCATGACACACATATAAAGATGTAGTTGAATGTGCCACTCTACTCGTTCTTTCTGCCATTGTTTTTAAAATAAATAAATTTAGAGTACCCAATTATTTTTTTTCAATTAAGGGGCAATTTAGCGTGGCCAGTCCCCCTAATCTGCACATCTTTGGGTTGTGAGGGTGAGACCCACTCAGGCACGGGGAGAATGTGCAAACTCCACTCGGACAGTGACCTAGGGTCGGGATCAAACCCGGGCCCTCAGAGGCGTGAGGCAGCAGTGCTAACCACTATGCCACCCCTCTCTGCCGCGATTAATCATTAAACTGCTTTTGGCACTGGATCCTGTCGTGTGACAACACACTCTTGCTGCTGACCAACTGAGCAACCTCCAGCCCACTTCTCGGTTTCACTCGCGAGTTTCAGTTACACATCAATCACAAGCATTTCTCGAAGACCACCAGCCTGTTTGATCAAAGAGGCCAGTCGAAACATGCAGTTTATATTTAAAATTACTCAACCTAAAGCATTTCTAAAATCACTTGACTTCTTCTTGAGGATTTACTTAGATGACAGCATTGTCAAAGCTAGAATACTCTCCTTAGAATAGTATAACTGCAAATTAATCAGTAAAACAATGACTAGTAAACTAATTCCTCATCACCTCCTGTTAATAGAAGTATCTTCCTGTGGGCATTTACAGCAAGGTGTAGAGTTGGAATGTTAGAATTCCATTCCGACTCTGCACTTCCAGAGTCCATCAGATATCAACTTTGTAGTGTCTGTTTAAATTGGAGTTAAAATGACCAAATGAAAATGCAATGGGTGGGCTAAAATGCTACTGACAGACACACAGCACTTATTTCCAGGTATATTACATGCTACCAGCAGCAAAACCACCCTTGCTTTCCGGCAGGTTGGCAAGTCAAAAATGTTTTCTAACTAAACAGAAGCACGGGGTTACAATACTTCCCTGGTGCATTCGCCATGGCAACACCGTGACCAATCAGAGCCGACTTGCCAGCCAACCATGCAGTATGAATTGTTGTTCAGTTTGAAATTTGATATTCTTGCATCTGTCCTGATGAATGCAAGATGAAAAGCTTCAATAGCATGTTTCTTTTTTCAGCAAAGCCCAATTACAATCAAAAGTCTCAGAGTCTGTAAAACGTGTTTTGAGATACGGATGCATTCAGCGTTGTTGCCAGAATTCTTCAACATTATTAAAGGCAATAATTACTGCAAACCAATAATGCTTTAATGTTATCCAATGCACATCATTATGAAATTGTTAAAGTTACTCACAGATCCATAATCATCAATGCTTAGTGCTACAATATATAATTCTAACTGCACTCTCCAGACGCTATAATTGTACTGTTGGTTTTTTCACAGTTCAAGAGGACGGAGTATGAACATTTCATATACTCATAAAATTGTGACAGCTTGGCATCCTTTTTATTATCACTTATTATCTTTCCAAAAAGAATGAACTAGTCAGTTAGCTAAATACTGGAGAGGCTAGGGTAGTATCCATATTGACATTAATCATAACTTCTGTAACCTTAGGTGGCTGTGAAAGTCATTGATAAGAAGAAAGCCAAGAAGGACTCATATGTAACAAAGAACCTACGAAGAGAAGGTCAAATTCACCAGATGATCCGGCATCCAAATATTACACAGCTTTTGGACATATTAGAAACCGAGAACAGCTACTACTTGGTAATGGAGCTCTGCACAGGAGGCAACTTGATGCACAAGATATATGACAGAAAAATATTGGACGAAGCAGAGGTACGCCGATACATCAAGCAGCTCACTTTAGCAGTGGAGCATGTACACCGGGCTGGAGTGGTCCACAGGTATGTGTGTGCGTGCTGTATGTGCAGTGTGTGTGTATGTGTGGTGTGTGTGTGTGAAAATGAATGAAAAATGAAAATCGCTTATTGTCACGAGTAGGCGTCAATGAAGTTACTGTGAAAAGCCCCTAGTCGCCACATTCCAGCACCTCTCCGGGGAGGCTGGTACGGGAATCGAACCATGCTGCTGGCCTGCTTGGTAAGCCAGCGGTTTAGCTCAGTGAGCTAAACCAGCCCCTATGTGTGTAGTGTGTACGTGTGTGTGTGTGCACTAACTCATATTTTAACAATTTTGTTTGCTGTGAACAAAAATAATTGTGACCTTATAAAACAGTCCAGTAAGATGTTAACATCACAGAGCATTGCCACCATCATAATGCCTAGCCTGATCTGCTGAGTGGTTCTGTACATAACATCAAAAAGACATGCCGATACTTGAAAATGTCTCAGCTGAAATACCTTGAAACTGCAGGTGGGAAGACAGAAGGGCTTTTAAGTCTTATTTTCTGTCAACCATGTTAAAGCTGTCCAGAAAAAGTGGAATATAAATGCAGATGCGATAAAGTAAATGATGAATGCATAGCATAATAAGCATACTCAAACAGGTGATCATATTTGGAACAATCTGTCAAGTAAGGTAATGGAAGTAAAAACATTTTGGTTATTTTAAATTTGTGTTGATCATGCGTTGCTCATATATTGATGGAAACATTTGTGAAAGAGACAAGCTTCAATGGACTGATTAGCTTTTTCTCATGACATATTTTCTTTAGTGATCTGGTTAATAATTGTATATTATGTTGCAAAAATAACTTGGCAGATGATGAAACATGTATCCTAACTTTGTGCATGTTTAAACAATTCTATGCTATGAATGACTTACAATTCACAACTTAAAACAGTTAGTAAGTAATTCCAACTATTTTCATATTTTTCTGATATAATTAATTAAACTTACTCTAGCAAGCATTCAACGTGCTTGCCTTTCCCAAAGGATGTGGTAAAATTGTTTGATGTTTTTAGATGCGTAGGGCCACATTTTCGCAAACAAGGTGGGGACCTTGAATCAGGACATTCCCAAATCAGCGGACGTGTCTTTATATACACGACCCTGTAGACACTATTGTTGCTCCAGAGAGTTAGGGGCGAGATCAACAGAAGCAGATGGGCAGACATCTGTTTCTCCAGGTGGTCTCATTATGAATACTTGGCTGATTTCCAAAACTCGCTAATAGGATCAGCTCAGCAGAGGTCTGTTTACAGGCTGAAGTGAAGTGTTGGCTGTGATTGACTGACATCTTTAGGAAGTTATAATAAGTTATCGGGCCTGATCTAATGGCCACGCCAATCCGAGCGAGCTGGTTAGATTGTAGGAGAGGCCGAAATGGGGAAACGCACCAGGCGCTGATCGGTTTCTGATCGAACCAGTCCGCTCCCACGCCGTGGCGTGGCGAGAAACCAATAATCACCAACTAAGGCCAATCTCCATCCCATTAATAGGAAGGACGCCTTATCTAACAGCCTTCTGTGATTTAACCAGCTCCCCAGCGAGCGGCCACGCGAGCAACTTTAGCACACCTATTTAAAAATGTGAAGCTAGTGAAATGGCTTCATAGACTTCATAGAATTTACAGTGCAGAAGGAGGCCATTCAGCCCATCACATCTGCACAGGCCCATTGAAAGATCACCCTATCTAAGCCCACACTGCCACCCTATCCCTGTAATCTTATCTAACCTTTTTTTTTGGACGCTAAGGGCAAATTAGCATGGCCAATCCACCTAAACTGCACATCTTTGGACTGCTGCTGTGGTGATTGGAGGAAGTTTGTAGCCATCTTGGAAAAACAGGCAGTCAGCAGAGGAGGATGGGACTCGGGACTGCTGGTGAATGCCGATGTCTCCCCATAGGGTGGCTCCGGATCGTTACCCAGCAATCCCTTCTCCCAGTCGGTGACCGTCAGGACCTGGGGTGGTCACCTTGAGATGGAGGGGCAGCTGCACTGAGCTTCAGAGAACCCTGCGTCATCTGGCTCTGCCAGCCCTGACAGCTCCCCATTGTCTGCACCATGATGCCGACGCCCTCACTGATGCCTCTCTGTGACTGGGGGGTACTCTGCAGTGCTTCGCCGATATCCGCCTGAGACTGGGACATACTCCGCAGCACCTCGGCAAAGTTTACTTGTGACTGGGACACAGCCCTCAGTAGGAAATGATGTCGAGGCCCTCAGCCATGGCCTTCCCTGACTGAGCAGCGCATTGGACACCACCACTCATGATGCTGACCTCATGCTCCAGGTTTTCCACTGTAGTCGCCACCCTAGCAGTGTTGGCCTCGGTGCCACACATTGCCGGCACAATCTCCTGAGACCATAGCCTTTGGGACTCCTCCAATCGGCTATGGGCCCACTGGAGTGTCGCTGACATTCACCTCTGAATATCATGGCTGCACCCTACCACCTGCATCAGCTCTTGGATAACATGGTCCAGAGGCTCAGCTTCTGACTGCTGTCTCACCGGGCATTCCTGCCTCTGCCCGATGTGCATCAGCAACTGTGTGGTGTTCACCAGATTGTACCCCAGAAACCCACCGAGATGTGTGTCTCTGCGCTGGTGGAGCGTGGGGGTGACAGCTCTGACGCATCCATGGAGGTATCCGAGGAGCTCTCCTCCGTGTTGTTCTCTTTGAACGCGGAGGGGCCTAACCTGGATGGACCGGCACCATGAGATGGGGATCCTGCGGAAGAATGGACATGTGGTCAGTGAGAGGGAAGGATCATTATGTTTGGCATGAACAATTCACGTGTGACAGATCATCTGGGTGGAGGTAGGTGGAGACTCAGTCCTGCAGCGCGGGCCAATCTCACCGTCGGTGACCGATCTGTCATCGGCCATCCTGACAACCATCAGGGCCAGTTCCTTATAGGGAGTGAGGATTCTGATGTCCAGCACCCAACCAATCTTTCCCATCTGTTGGGGGACAACTTCTCCAGAGGAGACAGAGAAAGGGCATCGTGAGCCACATGCTTAATGCATCGCGGGGTGGGAGGGGCTATGGTGGGGGTCAGGTGTGGCCACCGTCGCTGGGCATGGATGGGGTGAGCAGGCTGATGTCAGGGTGCACTGGGACGCAGGCACGTTATTGTGCTGGGAAGAGGTTTGTTCAGTGCCAAACCGCAGGGTCGAGGTGGTGGTGGGTGACAGGCAGCACTAGTGCCATGTGGCCGATGCCAACTCACCGGTGTGGCCCGGGTGGAGGTTGTTGAGCTTCTTACAGCACTGGGTGGCAGTCCGCCTGGTGACACTCCCCACGCTGATGGCTGCTGCCACTTCCTCCCA
The DNA here is from genome assembly GCF_902713615.1 of Scyliorhinus canicula. Lineage (NCBI taxonomy): Eukaryota > Metazoa > Chordata > Chondrichthyes > Carcharhiniformes > Scyliorhinidae > Scyliorhinus > Scyliorhinus canicula. The sequence goes on from NC_052152.1 coordinate 30,430,364, forward strand.
GGTGGCACTGGCTGCCATGTAACTGACCCTCCAACCCCCTCGGGGGAACAAGGTATCCAGTCTGGGCTCCACCACGTCCAACAGTCTGGACAGGTCGGCATCTCCAAATCATGGAGCTGGCCTGCGCGGTGGCAGGGCTGCATGCTCTCTGGGATGTGCCCTGTGGGATGGGTTTAAGAGCTGCTCCCCTTCATTGGTGGGGAGCTGTCGAGCACGGCCCAGGTGAATCAACTGATGGGACCAGCGTGAAGCCCATGTGGCATCATGAAGTGTCCTAATTAACGTTAGATATCAATGATGCCCTCGCCGGGAGTTCATTGTGAAACACCTGACTGATCCACTCGTTACTACAATTAGAAACATTTCTGTTAGATCGCCCTCATTATCCCCTTTTTCAATACCTGTAATTCGCTGGGCAACATTAAGAGGTGCAAATTGGGGTATTTGTTATGTTCTTGGACCTATAAATGGAGTGTCTGATTGACAATTTTATAAGCTTATAGAAGCAACAGATTTTTCAAAGATATTTTCCCCAGTTACCTAAACTGGGGTAGGCCAATTTTCATAAGAGCAGATATGATTTGGCCAGAGTGAATGACCTTACATTTATCCAAATTATACTGCATCTGCCATTGATTTGCCTACTCGCCCAACCTGTCCAGATCTTGCTGTAGGATCGTCACAGTTCACCCTCCCACCCAACTTGGTATCATGTGCAAATTTTGAGATTTTACATTTTGTTCCCTCATCCAAATCATTCGTATATATTGTGAATAGCTGGGATCCCAGCACCGATACCTGCGGCACCCCACCAGTTACTGTCTGTCAGTTTGAAAAGGACCCATTCATTCCTACTCTTTGTTTCCTCTCTGCCAACCAGTTTTCTATCCACCTCAATACACTTCCCCCAATCCCATGTACTTTAATAATGCAGAATAATCTCTTATGCGGGACTTTGCCAAACGCCTTCTGAGAGTCCAAATATACCACATGGACTGGCTCCACCGTGTCAACTGTATTGGCTACATCTTCAAAGAATTCCAACAGATTTATCAAGCATAATTTCCCCTTCATAAATCTACACCTATACCAGTAACCCAACAACCCCCATTAACCTTATTTTTTAGGACACTAAGGGCAATTTAGCCTGGCCAATCCATCTAACCCGCACATCTTTGGACTGTGGGAGGAAACCGGAGCACCCGGAGGAAACCCACGCACACACGGGGAGGATGTGCAGACTCCTCACAGACAGTGACCCAGCCGGGAATCGAACCTGGACATATTGGAGACATATTGACATCGGCGACCAAGCAAAAGTCTGCTGCCAAGGTCACCGACCAGTTAAGGACAGTGGCCCACTCCCAGGAATTGCAGGCCCAATCAAGAATTTGAAGCTCAACCTAAACAATGAATGTGCAGAAAAATTACAAAGTTTTGAACTAACCGTCATCATAATGGGCACCACGCTGAAAGATAAATTAAACCTACCAAATTATAATTATTATTGTACATTTTCTGCACAGATGGTTCATCTCAGTTAGGTCAGTGAGAATCTATAACGCTTGTACATACCTTTCTGTGCAGCTGATAACCTCACGCACGGGATTATGTCAAACTATTTCCTAGAAATCGATATATGTTAGAACTTGAAATGACTGTATTTTAATTTATTCTGGGATTACAATCAGAATTTGGAAGGGACACTGGAAGAGTTTTTTTATTGCAGTTACAAACCGTACATAAATATCTGAGGCTGATGTATTGCCAGTTTGTTGATGTGTTTGCATCAGTTCCCTGTTTTCCCTATTTTAAAAAACGTATTGATTAATATCTTTGTTAAATAGCATAAACATAAATATTAAGCACACACATTTACCTGTATACTATAGCATTTTATGGGAACTTTAAGATCATGCAGTAAACGTAGCCACTAATATTGCATCAATGATGATTTAAATGTTACCCTAAAATAAGACTTCAGAACTGGATGCAACACTCCAGCTGTGGTTGAACTATAATGTCTTATACACGTTCAACAAAACTTCTTTGCTCTTATATTCTGTGCCCCTGCTAATGAAGCCTGAAATGCTTTATGCTTTATTGGAATAGAATAGAATAGAGTTTTAATGTCCACGCAAAAGTGAAAATTTGTCTTTGGCTTCACCGCCAGTATAACATATAGGGCACGATCTACCGGCTGTGTTTCGCCGAACGGGGGCGCGACGCAGCTGGTGATCCCTCTTCTGGGATCTACTCGACTTGTCACGCGATCTGAATGGGGCAGGATCAGTATTTGGCAAATCTTCATAATAGAATGAGACAGCTAGTCTCTAAAATGCAGCTAGCCTGATCTACCTGGGCTCTAACCCCTTTGCCTCGGAGATCTCAGGCGAGCGTTGTTAAGTACTGGTTCCCACAAACTGATACAAAACAGAATTGTGGGGCGGTCTCCCACGGGATCGGAGGCCCCCAGGTGTTTGCCCTCTGGGCAGGGTAGCACACTGCCACTGCTGGTGCCACCTGGGCACCTTGGCACTACCAGCCTGGTACTCTGGCTGGAAACAGCTGGCTAAATGCGCTTGACACAGGCTTCTATTGCAATTTGGTTAGATATTAAAGCATGCTGCTGTGCAGAGAGACCTGGGTGTGCTAGTGCATGAGTCACAGAAAGTTGGTTTACAGGTGCAACAGGTGATTAAGAAGGCAAATGGAATTTTGTCCTTCATTGCTGGAGGGATGGAGTTTAAGACTAGGGAGGTTATGCTGCAATTGTATAAGGTGTTAGTGAGGCCACACCTGGAGTATTGTGTTCAGTTTTGGTCTCCTTACTTGAGAAAGGACGTACTGGCACTGGAGGGTGTGCAGAGGAGATTCACGAGGTTAATCCCAGAGTTGAAGGGGTTGGATTACGAGGAGACTTTGAGTAGACTGGGACTGTACTCATTGGAATTTAGAAGGATGAGGGGGGATCTTATAGAAACATTTAAAATTATGAAGGGAATAGATAGGACAGATGCGGGCAGGTTGTTTCCACTGGCGGGTGAAAGCAGAACTAGGGGGCATAGCCTCAAAATAAGGGGAAGTAGATTTAGGACTGAGTTTAGGAGGAACTTCTTCACCCAAAGGGTTGTGAATCTATGGAATTCCTTGCCCAGTGAAGCACTTGAGGCTCCTTCATTAAATGTTTTTAAGGTAAAGATAGATCGTTTTTTTAAAGTAAAAAGGGATTAAGGGTTATGGTGTTCGGGCCGGAAAGTGGAACTGAGTCAACAAAAGATCAGCCATGATCTCATTCAATGGCGGAGCAGGCTTGAGGGGCCAGATGGCCTACTCCTGCTCCTAGTTCTTATGTTCTTATGTTCTTAATCATACAGTCATTAGTTAAAAACAGTAAATATTTCATGTCTACCTACATTCAGACATTTGTGCATACATCACATACATCCATACCGTAGAAACATAACACATTGCACTCTGACAGTGAAGCACTTACTGCAGTTAAAATAAATAAGAGCAGCAGGTTAAATTTACATTATGCTGTTTAGTAAGGTTATGGCACTGGGAACAAATACCTCTTGAGCAGATTTTTCCTGTCAATAGGCCAAGCTCTAAGAGAGCCTCTTAAATTGATGATATAAAGAGTGAGAGAGATCACCTATGATGACCTGGACTTTCCTCTTGTCTGCCTCCTAAATTTCCATTTTTTTCTCACTCAAGAAGCCAATGAGCAAATTTCAGAAAGATAAATTTCCACACAACTTTAAACTAAAATTCAAAAAAAATGTTGAGATATGAAGGAAAGAAGCAATTGCTGAGCAAAAATAAAGCAATGCCATAAGGACTAGGAACAGGAGTAGGAGTAGACAATTCAGCCCCTTGAGACAGCTCCACCATTCAATGCGATCATGGGTGATTTCATCTCGGCCTCAACTCCACTTTCCTGCCCGTTCTCCATAACCCTTCAAATCATTACTCATTAAAAATCTGTCAATCTCCTTCTTAAATTGACTCAATATCCTGGCATCCACTGCACACTGGGGTAGCGAATTCACCTCTATTCTGATATAGAATCTCTACAGTGCAGAAGGATGCCATTCGGTCCATTGAGTCTGTACTGACTCTTTGAAAGAGCACCGTATCTAGGCCCCCGCCCTATCCCCATAGCCCAGTACCCAACCTGACCTTTCGGACACTAAGGGACAATTTAGCTTGGCCAATTCACCTAACCTGCACATCTCTGGATTATGGGTGGAAATTGGAGCACCCGGAGGAAACCCACTCCGACACGGGGAGAAAGCGCAAACTCCACAGTCACCCGAGGCCGGAATTGAACCCGGTCCCTGGAGCTGTGAGGCAGTGATGCTAAATACTGTGCCATCATGCCGACCAAACAATTACACAGATTCATGACCCTTTGAGAGAAGTAATTTCTTCTCATCTCTGATTTAAATCTGCTACCCTTTATGTTAAAACTATGACCTCTTGCTCTAAATTACCCCACAAGAGGAAGCAGCTGCTCCATGTCTACTTTGTCAATACTTATTATCATCTTATCTACCTCAATTAGATCTCCTTTCATTCTTCTAAACTCGAGCGAGTGTCGGCCTAAATTGCTGAATTTCTTTTCATAAGACAATCCCCATATCTCTGGAATCAAACTAGTGAACCTCTTCTAAACTATCTCCGATGCAACTATATCTTTCCTCAAATAAAGGGACCAAAACTGTACACAGTACTCTAGGTGCAATCTCACTAATGCCTTGTACAGTTGCAACATGTGGTTCCTACTTTTATAAATTATTCCTTTAGCTATAAAGGCCAAAATTCCATTTGGCTTTCTTGATATCTGCTTTACCTGCATGCTAGTTTTCTGTGATTCATGCACGATGGCACTCAGATCCCTCTGCACCGAAGCACTCTGAAGTTTCTTTCCATTTAGGTGGAAAGTTGCCTTTCCATTTTAATAACTAAAATGGATAACCTCACACTTTTCCACGTCGAACTCCATTTGTCAAATTTTGGCCCACTCACCGAACTTATCTATATCCATTTGTAAATGTCTTATTTCCTCATTGCAACTTACTATTCCACCTATTTTAGTATCATCTGCAAATTTAGCTGAAGTATCTTCTATCCCTGTATCCAAGTTGTTAATGTAGATTGTAAATAATGTTGGGGCCTGAGGACCGAACCCTGTGGCATCCCACTATTTACATTTTGCCATTTATCCTGACTTCTGTCGATTAGCCAGTCTTCTATCCAAACTAATGAATTACCCCTAATCCCATGAGACCTTACCTTGTCTATTAACCATTTGTGTGGCACCTTACCAAATGTCTTCTGGAAGTCCAGATATACTACATCTACAGGAAGCCCATCATCGACTTGGCTTGTTATAACTTCGAAGAACTCTAGCAAATTTGTCAAATGCAATTTACCCTTTATAAAACCATGCTGACTCTGATGGATTGCGTTTTGACTTTCTAAATGTGCTATTATTGCTTTCTTAATAATGGATTCTAACAATTTCCCAACGACAATGTTAAACTAACTGGTCTGTAGTTTCTGCCTCCCTCCCTTTTTGAATAAGAGTGTTACATTAGCATTTTTCCAAACCACTGGAACCTTTCCTGCATCCAGGGACTTTTGGAATAGAAATATAGAAAATAAGAGCAGGAGGAGCCTGCTCCGCCATTCATTATGATCATGGCTGATCATCCTTTTCAATAGCCTGATCCTGCCTTCCCCCATAACCTTTGATAGAATATTAGAGAATGGATTAGAGAGTATATTTAAGACAGAGATAGATAGGTTCTTGATTAATAAGTGGATCAGGGGTTATGGGGAGAAGGCAGGAGAATAGGGATGAGAAATTATCAGCCATGCTTGAATGGCGGAGCAGACTCAATGGGCTGAGTGGCCTAATTCTGCTCCTATGTCTTATGGTCTTATGAAGACCGATTCTTTGGTATGCTTGTGCGAAGGTGTCAAGCATAGCTTGGAGATTCTCTTCTGAGAGAGTGGAGATGGCGATGTCAACTGCATACTGAAGTTCCGCAAGTGAGTGTCATTTTCTTCTTGGATTTTAACTGGTTGAGGTTGAAAAGTTTTCCGTCCATCTTGCAGATGATATTCACTCCACTGGGAAGCTTGTCCTTGACAAGGTGAAGGATGGTGGCGATGAAGATGGAGAAAAGGGAGTGGGCGATGACACATCCCTGCTTGATTCCAGTCTTGACCTCATAGGTTTCTGTCGTATTGCCGTCAGTGAGGACCATCGCCAACATCTTGTCATGGAGGAGCCAGAGGGTTTTGATGAATTTCTCTGGGCAGCCAGCCTTTGGCAGGGTTTCCCATAGCATTTCCCGATTGACTGAGCCAAAAGCCCTGGTCAGATTGATGAAGGCCACGTTGGGTGGTCAAGTTGTCAAGTAGTGAAAATCCTGTCTGCTGTCCCACGGTTTGGTCAGAAGCCACACTGGCTTCCCAGAAGGATTTCTTCAGAAATAGGGAGAAGGCAGCTAGTGAGGATTTGGGCAATGATCATCCCAGTGATGAGAGTAGGGAGATACTAACAAAGTTCACAATGCTTCCAAGTTTAGTATCATACACAAACTTGTAACTTGGTCCCAGTGCACCAAGGTCTAGGTCATTAATATTAGTGCTTTACAATATTGTTAATTCCATGTTGCTCTGCAACAGGCTTTCTGACTGAATTATTGAGTTTCTTTTTTGTTGTTGCAGGGATCTGAAGATTGAAAACCTTTTACTGGATGAAAAGAACAATCTAAAATTAATAGGTACGTTCTGTCAGCAAATGTTCAGAGCTGGCTAGCTTTCACTACAGAGGAAAATTGGAAGGGAATATTGTGCTGTGAAATTAGAAAGATTCAGAGGAGTTAAAGAAACATATGAAGATTGTTCTGGGAGAAGGCGGAGGCAGAAATTGGATTAGAAAGCGACAATCGGGAGGAATCGAGAGGGAAAACCAAAACTACTAGGAATATGAAATAAGACAGAATGCTAATAAAGCATGGCAGGTCAGTTAGTATTCGACAAAGAAGCGGTGCATTAATGTTCTGGGTGAGTCCCTTGTCTTGAGAAGAGGTACGTACCCGAAATGTTGTCCTGTCTTTTCTCTTTTAGATTCTGATCAACCTGCTCTTATTTCACCATTTTCCGTTTTTTCTAAATTTGAGTTTTTAAACCGTAAACTGTGAAATCTGGAAAATGGCCACAATTCTGAGATTAATGAATGAATGGATTCTAGCAGTGAGAGGTGAACCATTGTAATTTGTAATGACATCACAATATTCACTGCACGCCAAATGCCATTAAACGTTCAGGGAAGTGTTTGAGATATTTTGAACATTATGAAGTTACATAAACGCATGGCTTGCAAGTAATTCTGAATGATAAATTTTACAAAAGAGCAATGTTACATTTTAGTTTAGTGCTGCTAATACCAAACATTGGGAATGGTTTAGTTCAATTGGCTGAATGGCTGGTTTGTGAAGTGGAGCTGATGCCAACAACATGGGTTTAATTCCCATACTGCCTGAGGTTATCCATGACCTCTCAACCTCGCCTGAGGTATGTTGACCCTCAGGTTAAATCACCACCAGTCAGCTCTCTCTCTGAAAAGGGGACCTGGGGACCGTGGCAACTTTCATTTCATTCTTGTTCCTACAAAGTACTTTGGAATTACTGGATAATCATATCTTAAATTCAGTTGTTTTCTTCCCAAATTTCTGAATGTTGTAAATCAGATTCAGACTTCGGCATGGAAACAACAGCTTTGAATGAATACAAACAGATTACAGGATGGAACAGAGATCTTGGCCTGAATCACCCGGTCCCGCCTGCCGCAGAAATTGTCACGGGCAGGACGGGTAATTTGGCGGTAAAGCAAAAAGTCTGCTGACCTTGGGTGGGAATTTCCAGCCCTGGGGCGGGCTGGACCGGAATATTCCGCCACTCTTTGAACATGGAATTTGACAAATTAAGTTTAGTAGGAAGTTTAGCGTGACTGGTTCTTACTGTAACAGGCCGTAAACTGACAAGACTGAGGAACTGAATTTTCTTTTCACTTGGTCCATGCTTCATAAATGATACTATTGTGAGACTGATTATGATTGTACTAGTGCACTTTCACCTTGATATTCCTTCGCTTGGATTCACCAGATTTCGGATTGAGTAACTGTGCTGGTATTTTGGGCTATTCTGATCCATTCAGCACTCAATGCGGGAGTCCAGCCTATGCAGCCCCAGAGCTTTTAGCCTGCAAGAAATACGGTCCCAAAGTGGATATATGGTCAATGTAAGTGCTTTACCATTTTTGAAACTGGGTTTATACAATGCACTTTCAATGAAAACAAATGTCGGCAGCTTTATTGTCTTGCCTTACTCTTTAAAAAGTATTGCATCTTTATGTTGATCAGGGTTCGAACGCTTATTTTGCATTTATTTTTGCATTCCATAGAATTCCTACAGTGCCATTCAGCCAATCGGGTCTGCACCGACCCTCTGAAAGAGCACCCCAGGAAGGCTCACTTCCCACCCTATCCCCATAACCCCACCAAATCTACATACCTTTGGACACTAAGGGATGATTTAGCATGGCCAATCCACCTAACATGCACATCTTTGAACTTTGGGAGGAAACCCACACAGACATGGGGAGAACGTGCAAACTTTACATAGACAACCAAGGCTGGAATTGAACCCAGGTCACTGACGCTGTGATGCAGCAGTGCTAACCACTGTGCCACCGTGCCATACCATGTTCATAACAGGAACATAGGATTTAAGAGAAGGAGTGGGTCCTGATATTTTTTCCAGATAGTTTGCAGGTTTTTTTCTGAAGTGTGATAGTTTCCGAATCATGTTTTACAGAGAGGATGCAGTTAAAACTGTCGCAGCTCAATTTGCACAGCATTCCCAATCATCTCAATCATCCTCTCAAGATCCTCAAACCAACTTCAATGTCCAATGATGAAATTTTTGTTTTTATTTTGAGCAAATATTCAAATTACACACAAGGGGTGGGATTCTCCCCTACCCGGCGGGGCGGGGGGTCCCGGCGTAGCGGAGTGGCGCCAATCACTCCGGCGTCGGGCCTCCCCAAAGGCCTTCGCCGGTTCGCGCATGCCGCTGACGTCACCACCGGCGCATGCGCGCTGGGAGATTCTCTTCCGCCTCCACCATGATGTAGGCAGTGGCGGCGGCGGAAGAGAAAGAGTGCCCCCACGGCACTGGCCCGAGCGGTTGATCGGTGGGCCCTGATCGCGGGCCTGGCCACAGTGGGGCACCCCCCGGGGTCCGATCACCCCGCGCCCCCCCCAGGACCCCGGGGGCCCGCTCGCGCCGCCGATCCTGCCGCCACCAGAGGTGATTCAAACCTCGGCGGTGGGAGAGGCCTCCCAGCGGCAGGACTTCGGCCCATCGCGGGCCGGTGAATCGCCGCAGGGGGCTCGACGTGGCGCGATTCCCGCCCCCGCCAATTCCCAGGTGCCGGAGAATTTCTGCCACGGCGGGGCGTGATTCTTGGCGGCCCCGGGCGATTCTCCGACCCTGCGTGGGGTCGGAGAATTTCGCCCCTGGTTACAAGAGGTAGGAGGAGGAATAGATCATGGAGGCCCATTGAGACTGCTCCACCATGGCTATTTTTAGGCTTCAATTCCTCTTCCCTGCCCGCTCCCCATCTCCCTTAATTCCCTTAAAAAGACAAACATCTGTCTATCCCAACCTTAAATATAGGCTGGGGTTTTCCGGCCCAGTCGTGCTGTGAACTATCGTGGGAAATTTGCCCATTCAACCAAAGGTCCATTGAATTCCGCCGGGACCAGACTATGGTGGCACAGTGATTAGCACTGTTGCTTCACCGCGCCAGGGTCCCAGGTTCGATTCCTGGCTTGGGTCATTGTCTATGCGGAGTCTGCACATTCTCCCTGTGTCTGCATGGGTTTCCTCCGGGTGCTCCGGTTTCCTCCCACAAATCCCAAAAGACTTGCTTGTTAGGTGAATTGGAGATTCTGAATTCTCCCTCTGTGTACCCGAATAGGCACCGGAATGTGGCATCTAGGTAACAGTAACTTCATTGCAGTGGTAATGTAAGCTTACTTGTGACAATAAAGATTATTATTATTATTGTTATTATCCCCGCTATAGTCATCAAATCCCTAGGTGGAGGATTGCAAAGGTTCACAACACTACAGGTGAAGAAGTTTCTCCGCATCTCAATGCTAAATGATCAACCCCCTATCTTGAAATTGTTGTCAATCACCCAGCCAGGGGAAACAACCTCTCAGAATCTTGTATGTTTCTACGAGTTCACCTCACATTCTTCTGTACTCCAGAGAATTAATAACTCCTGGACTGTGTTGCTCTGTTAATGTTCCTGGTTCAGCTGCAGGTTTGCGACAAATGTAACTTCTTAGAAGACAGCGAGCCGTGGGGTTGGGTTAGGGGTTGGGGGCAGAGGGAAGGGAGTAAAAGACCTACCAACCCAATTATGGCACATGTGCTAAAACTTTAATTTTGCTTTTCAGTGGTGTGAATACTTACGCAATGCTGACCGGCACTCTGCCATTCACGGTGGAACCGTTCAGCCTGAGAGCTTTACATCAGAAAATGGTGGATAAAGACCTTAATCCCCTACCTATCCATCTCTCATCAGGTAAGATCTAGGAATTTAATAAGGATGCACGTTACTAAGGGCTTAGTCACCTCAGCCTTCTAAAGGAAAACCCCAACGAGGAAATCTGGTTGCCAATTTTAGTTTTGTGTGTCAATACTATGTAAGTTTAATGTACATGTCTAGTCTCAGAATAGGTGCCTTTTTTATTTGAAAATGTTCCGTATTTGTCAGTGTGGACTTTATCAGGACAGTTGATGTATTTTTTGGAGGTCAGTTGGAATTCGTTCAAGTGCTATTTTAATACAGATACTTCTGGGAACAATTTGTTCAGGTAGAGAGGGTGAGCAGCCAACCTGAAGCCAGGCCTTTATCAACGGAGATCTTAACTGATAGGGTGAGAAGAAAGGAGGCTGGGGTACAGTGGCGTAGGGCAAACCTAACAAAAAATAAAAGTACCATCGAGAGTAATGGTGACACATTTCTTCATTTAAAAATACGATGACAAAGTGCAAGTTTGCCCCCCCTCCTCTCTTGAAGGCATTATCTGCTTGCTGGGATATGATATGCAAACCACCAGTTTCTGCTTCTGTGGTCATTAAGCCTCGAGCGTGTGTGTTGGTAATCAAATTAACTGTGGGTGGAATGCAACCAAGCTCAATTTTGTCCTCACCTGATGTAAGGGGTCGGCCATTGAAGATAGAGATGAGGAGGAATTTCTTCTCTTGGATGCTGGTGAATCTGTGGAATTCATTAAGGACTGTGGAGGCTGAATCTTTAAGTATGTCTAAGGCTGAGACAGACAGATTTTTAATCAGTAAGGGAATCAAGGGTTATGGGAATAAGGCGGGAAAGTGGATTCGAGGATTATCAAATCAGATCTGCCATGATCTCATTGAATGGCGGAGCAGACACGAAGGGCTGAATGGTCTACTTCTACAACTACGTCTTATGGTCACGCACACATATTTTCAGAAGGAGACAATGGATAGTGACCATAAAACACTGGTGAGGGGAGCTTCCGGTGGAATACTGTACTTTTCTTAATGCCATGGTTTGTTTATTCCTCGGAAACCCAGAGTAGTTATCGTAATAGAGGTCTTTTGTTACTGAAATGCCGTAAAAAAGCAGGGAAAAGAAAGCTTGGAACAGAAACCCATCAACAGAGTCTGAAGCCTCTCAGAGCTCAACGGCAAGTACGATGGCGGAGTTGGTTTCTGTTTCTCCGACCCTTCCACTAACGGCCGAGGTTCTCTCTCATTCCTTGGCGAGAGAATTTGAGAAGCACCGACAAATTGTGTCAGAGGATCTCAAAAGATCAATTGAAGAGGCCTTGGCCCCCATTCGAGTGGCTCTGAGACTGTCAAGCTCCAGGGAGCCACATTCAAGAGTATGGAGGCGGCCTTATTGGACCACAGTGATTGGATTGCCGCGCTGGGTTGCAAACTGACTTTGGTGGCTGAAATGAATAAATCACTGAGAGCCAGGATGAATGACCTAGAAAACAGGCCCAGGAGGCAAAAATATCAGGATTGTGGGGTTTCTGGATTGGATTGAGGGCCTTACCACTCATTGAATACTGCACGGGCATGTTCTGCAAAATGGTGGGTGAGGGTGGATTCATATTCCCGCCTGAATTGGATCGAGTCCAAGCCTCAACCTGAAGACCCACCGCGTGCGGTGATTGTGAGATTCCATAGCTTTGAGGAAAAGGAGAAGGTTTGGCGATGGGCAAGGCGATACCCCAATTTTAAGCGGGAAGGCAACTTCATTGGGTTTTATCATGACATGGGTGCAGAGTTCGCAAAAAAGAATAGCCACTTTCAATGGTGTCAAGGCCGCCCTATACAAGAGTGGTGTCCGGTTCGGATTGGTCTAACCAGCTCGTCTCAGAGTAACGTATGAGGGAAAGGACTTATTTATTCGACATGCTGGAAGATGCAAACTCTTCTGTTAAAAAGCACAAATTGGGCACGTTTTAATTTGTTTTTTGGCCCTGATGACGAGCATGTTGTATTGTTGGTGTTTCATTTTTTTTCTTGCTCTTGTTGGGGTTGAGTTCTTATAGTCCGTGATTACAACTGAGAGTTCAGACTATGTGGGGTTCTGTTCACTGTGTTAATATATAGCTTCCTTTTGTTGCGCAAGTTAAATAGGATTTTAGTATTTTGTTATTTATATCTATTTATCTCTTTTTCCCCAGTTGGGAGTCTCCCGGTGAGCTAGGGTGTTAGTTAGCAGGGACAGTTTTGGAGAGTTCGCTATAGCTCATTATTGTGATTTTTTTTCAATAACGAGCTTAGAGTTTATGTTTTGTTTGGGTTTGTAGGTTTTAGTATGAGGGTAAGTTTTTGTTTGCCTCACTCCTATTTATGTTTCTATTTGGATGTGGTCACATTCAATGGCGATGGTGTTGTTGGGAGAGGAAGTGGGTAGGGGTGGTTTGCTGACGGTGTACGTTGATTTTCCTTTGTCCAGTCTTTTGACTTGGTTTGGCGGCCATCTTGGGTGGATCTTTTTGCTTCACCTTTTCTGTGCCCCTTGGTTAATCTCTCTTGGTGGAAATGGCTGACTCCGGATTGAGGGGCAGGGGAGGTACGGGGGGAGCTTCAGTGGTTTGAATGGCCCAATGAAAAGGTCGATGGCATTTGCTCATCACGAGAGTTTAAACTCAGATGTCGAGTTTTTGCAAGAGGCTTACTTACAGGTCAAAGACCAGACCAGGCTGTGCAAGGGGTGGGCGGGGCAGGTTTTTTATTCTGGTTTTGATGGCAGGGCCAGGGCTATGGCGATTCTAATGAATAAAAGGGTTCAGTTTCCCGCTTTGAGGATTCTAGCCGACCCCAACGGTCGATATGTTAGTGTCTGTGACTCCCTGGTGAGAACCCCGGTTGTCATTGTTAACATTTACGCTCCAAGTGGGATGACACAAATTTTATTATCTCCCTGTTGGCGTCCCTCCCCAATCTAGACTTGCATCAGCTTATTTTAGTTGGGGACTGATTTGTGTCTGGGACCCTAGATTGGATTGTTCCAAGCCTAAATCGCTTGCTCCATCAGGGATGGCCAGGGTTTTGTCGTCATCTCACAGATGGGGTGGGGTAGATCCGTGGCACTTTTTGCACCTAAATGATAAGACTTTTAATTTTTTCACAAGTCCACCAAGCCTATTCACAAATTGACTTTTTTGTTTTGGACAGGGCTCTCCTTCCTTCAGTGGTAGCAGCTGAGTACTCAGCAAATGTGATTTCGGACCATGCCCCACACTGTATTGATTTGTTTCTAGAGTCTGGTCCCACCCGACGTCCACCCTGGAAGTTAGATCTTTCTTTGGGCAGCCCCTCAAGGTCGAGGATGACTTGCTTTTTCTCCGGGGAGGTGGATTCTGTGCTGGCTGAATAGTCCAATCCTGGATCCGCAGGCTCTGCCACAGGTTTGGCAGGTGGCGTTTGATGAGATGGGTGGGTGGGCTGCTCTGGGTCTGCGCTCTCTTTCCATTGTTTATGCTTGGTCTCTGCGTTCTCTATCCTGTCATGCTCAAAGTGATTGGCGCCTTCGTGGATACTTCTTCACCAGTTTGTGCATTCTAAGGCAAGTGATTCCCACATGTCGATGGGGATGTTACATTTATTTAGGGAGGCTTTCAGAGTGTCCTTGTAGCATTTCCTCTGCCCTCCTAGTGATCACTTGCCATTGCGGAGCTCGGAGTAGAACATTTATTTCCGGAGTTTTATCTTGGGTATGCACGCAATGTGGCCCGCCCATCACAGCTGGTCAAGTGTGATCAGTGTCTCGAAGCTAGGGATATTGGCCTGGGAGAGGATGCTCATGTTGGTATGCCTATCGTGCCAGTGGATTTGCAGGATTTTGCGGAGGCAGCGTTGGTGATATATCTCCATGGATTTGTGGTGCCTGCTACACATTGTCTATATTTCTGATGTATGCAGGAGGGCGGGAACCACACCTGCTCTGTAGACCATGAGCTTGGTGCTGGATTTGAGGCCTCGGTCTTCGAATACTCTGCTCCTCAGGCGCCCGAAGACTACGTCGGTGCATTGGAGTCGATGGTGGATTTTGTCGTCAATGTCTGCTCGCATGGTGAGGAGGCTCCCGAGATATGGGAAATGATCCGCATAGTCCTGGGGCTCACCGTAGATCTTGATGGTCAGGGCGGCAGTTTTGTATGGAATGAGCAGGCTGGTAGAGAACCTTTGTTTTCCAGATGTTTAGTCTAAGGCCCGGTCTCTCATATGCCTCAATGAATGTGTCAACAATAGTTTGCAGCTCATCTTCTGCGTATGCGCACGCACAGGCATCGTCTGCGTACTGCAGCTCGATGACAGAGGTTGGGGTGGTCTTGGTTCTGCCCTGGAGGTGTTGGAGGTTGAACAGTTTCCCGCTTGTTTGGTAGGTTAGCTCCACTCCAGCGGGGAGCTTCATGGTGATGGGGTGGAGTGTTACTGCAGAGAAGATGAAGAAGAGATGGATTAGATACAACATTGTTCGCAGATAAAACATTTTGTGAGCGTCCATCCGCTGCCATTGAGGACAATATAAAATCTAACAAATCCGAGTCAACCTCACCTTCCACATTGTGGGGGGCTCTAAGGAAGACCTCAGAGGGGAAATTATCTCTTACAGAGCACATTTGTCGAGGACAATGAGGCTGGAGCAGCAGAGGCTGGAGGAT
The DNA here is from genome assembly GCF_902713615.1 of Scyliorhinus canicula. Lineage (NCBI taxonomy): Eukaryota > Metazoa > Chordata > Chondrichthyes > Carcharhiniformes > Scyliorhinidae > Scyliorhinus > Scyliorhinus canicula. Next base: position 30,445,693 of record NC_052152.1, read on the forward strand.
TCCATTCCCGAGTTGGATCATCAGTACTCGCTTGATCCTACTCTGGAGCTACTGGCAAGTAGAAAAATGCTACAGACCCAGTTTGAGCTATTGTCAACCAGCAGCGTGGTAAGGTATTTACAAAGCTCCTGGGGCACTTTTTATGAACATGGGGAGAAGGCCAGTCACCGTTTGGCTCACCAGCTCAAAGGGCAGGTTGCCTCTCTGGAGGTCACACAGATACTCAATTTGGGCGGCAACCCTGTTTCCGCCCCTCCTCAGGTTAATGCGGCTTTTGAAACTTTTTACCAAGAACTTTATAGATCGCAGCCTCCTGCAAATGGGTCGGTCATGTCCGACTTTCTGGATGGTCTACCCATTCCAGCAGTCCAGCTGGATGGGGCGGGGGGCGAAGTTAGTCGGGGAGGGGTGGAGCATTGGGTGTCTCTTTACACGGATGACCTACTTCTTTATATTACAGATTCCACCTCCTCCGTAGGCGACATAATGAAGTTGCTTAACATGTTTGGCTCCTTCTCTGGGTACAAACTGAACTTAGGCAAGAGAGAATGTTTCCTGGTTAGCTCCCTGGGACGTTACCTTTTCACCTTGCAAAGACAAACTTGTGCTATCTAAGGGCCCATAACGGGGCCTCACTTCATAAGTTAAATTACACCAGTCTGGTTAACAGTATCAAAGTAAATTTGCAGATGTGGAACAACCTCCCACTATCCTTGGCAGGTAGGGTTCAAACTATTAAAATGAACCTGCTCCTGAGGTTTTTACGTTTCTTTCAATATCGCCCCATTTTTCTCCCCAAATACTTCTTTATCAAGGTCTCATTACAAGCCCTGAAAGACGTGCTGTTAGGTGAATTTGACATTCTGAATTCTCCCTCTGTGTACCCGAACAGGCGCGGAGTGTGGCGACGAGGGGCTTTTCACAGTAACTTCATTGCAGTGTCAATGTAGGCCTACTTGTGACACTAAAGAATATTCTAAAGTGATATCCTCTTTTATTTGAGTGTGACGAATCCGTTGTGTTCTGCTCCAAAGAGACAGACAGTCCCTGCTCCACAGCCCCCCCCCCCCCCCAAATTATTGTTTTAATCTTTAAATCTTGGGAGGTGACGGGTTCAGAGCGGTTTGGGGACCTATTAGTGGAGGGGAGGTTTGCCAGCTTTAAGGAGTTAGCTGAAAAGTTCCAGCTACTCAATGCCAGTCTTTTTAGGTATTTCCAAGTTCGCGATTTTTTGCACAAGGCTCTTCCTTCCTTTTGTTTGACACCTTTTTCCCTGAAGAAGAAGATTCTGTCTGTGGCTCAGCCTGACGCGGGTCTATTTCGTACCTATTTGGTCAGGTTCTTCCATTGGATTCTGCACCATCGAGTGATGTGAGGGCAGAATGGGAAGATGAATCGGGTTTCATTCTTATTGGTGAGGTGTGAAGTGAGGCCCTTCACAGTGTCAACTCTATGTCTTCATGTGCTCAGTTGAGCCTGATTCGGTTTAAGGTCCTAGACAGGATGCACTTGACTAGGGCAAGGGTGAGCGGGTTCTTTCCAAGTGTTGAGGATAGGTGTAATCGCTGTTCTTGTAGGCTGGCTAACCACAAACATATGTTCTGGTCTTGCCCCAAACATATAAACTTCTGGGCTTCATTCTTCAACACCATGTCGGAGATATTCCAAGTGGATTTAGATCCGTGGACACTGATGGCCAAATTTGAGGTGTTGGATTCTCCAGTGATTCAGTCTGGGGTAGAGACGGATGTTCTTGCCTTTGCCTCATTGATACCCCGGAGGTGAATATTGCTTGCTTGGAGGTCTCCGACTCTGCCCAATGCCTCTGCTGGTCTAGGTGACTTGATGTTATTCCCTCATTTGGAGAAAGTTTGGTTCACCATCAGGTGGTCAGTGGAGAGGTTCTATCTAAGATGGCAACCATTAATTTCCTTTTTTAAGAAGTTAGCCATTGTCAGTTGTTTGGGGGTTTATGTCAGTTTTAGTATTTAAGGGGTTTAGTTTTTTTCTCTTTTTTTTGTACTTTTACAATTGATTGTGATGTTTTTCTTTTTTTTTTCTTTTTGCTTGTTCTGGTTTGCATTGATTTTTATGATATTTTAAAATAAATATATATATATTTTAAATCATAGAATTTACAGTGCAGAAGGAGGCCATTCAGCCCAACGAGTCTGCATCGGCTCTTGGAAAGAGCACCCTACTTAAGCCCACGCCTCCACCCTATCCCCATAACCCAGTGACCCCACCTAACCTTTTGTGGACACTAAGGGCAATTTAGCATGGCCAATACACCTAATTTGCACACCTTTGGACTGTGGGAGGAAACCGGAGCATCCGGGGGAAACCCCACGCAGACACGGGGAGAACATGCAGACTCCACACAGAAAGTGACCCAAGCCGGGAATCGAACCTGGGACCCTGGAGCTGTGAAGCAACTGTGCTAACCACTGTGCTACCGTGCTGCCCCTCCCTAATAAATCACTGGTGAGGCCACAACGGGAGTATTGTGTACAGTTCTGGTCACTACATTACAGGAAGGGCAGTAATTGCTCTGGAGAGAGTGCAGAGGAGGTTGACAAGAATGTTGCCAGGGCTAGAAAAGTGTAGCTATTGGGAAAGATTGGATAAGTTGGAGTTATTTCCCTTGGAACAAAAAGGCTGAGGGATGACTTAGACCATAAGACATAGGAGCAGAGTTAGGCCATTCGGCCCATCAAGTCTGCTCTGCCTTTTGATCATGGCTGATATGTTTCTCATCCCCCATTCTCCTGCCTTCTCCCCACAACCCATGATTCCCCTATTAATCAAGAACCTATCTATCTCTATCTTAAAAGACTCACAGTGATTTGGCCTTCACAGCATTCTGATTGAGGTGCACAAAAGTATGAGGGGAAGAAATACAGTGGACAGGATTAAATTGTTTCCCTTGGCAGAATACTCTAGTACCAGGGGACATAGATTCAAGATAAGTGACAGAAGGTGTAGAGGGGACACGAGGAAGAACTATTTGATGCAGAGGGTAGTTGGTGTCTGGAATTCACTGCCTGAGTTTGTGGTGGAGGCAGAGACCCTAAACTCTTTTAATAAGTACCTTAAAGGCTGTAAGCTACAGAGCTATGAGCTGGGTGCAGGAAGGTGGGATTAGAAAGAGTACCTGAGTGTCTTTGGGTTGGCATGGACAAGATGGGCCGAAAGGTCCTCCTTCAGTGCTATAACCTTTCTATGCTTCAATAAGTAGGTTTATTGCCTAATTTTCCCCTCCCCGAGGCAAGGGGACTGAGGCCAATTGTAGACCTGCCATGGCAGAATGTCGGGGAACTGAGCATAGTCTGGAGATGAATTAGTCACTTTCCTCACCCGAGTGGCTCAACTACTCACCATATATACTTGTTGAACCACTCGGAGTATTTTTAATAGGAAATAGCCTCAATCATGATTGAGTCATGATTAAACTATTTGCTCATGGGATATGCATATCATTGGCAAAGCCGCATTAATTGCCAATCCTTAATTCCCCTTGAGAAGGTGGTCAGCAGCATAGCATTTGAGATTCATCTTGGGCTAACCATCAGAGCAATTATGGTGTCAATTATGCAGCAGGCGAATGTGAATCAATTGAGCAACTTGTGAAGAATGGGTAAGATGACTCTCTTTTGTTGCTTGCTTATTTTTGTTTTTTTTATAAATTTAGAGTACCCAATTATTTTTTTCCAATTAAGGGGCAATTTCTGCGTGGCCAATCCACCTAGCCTGCACATCTTTGGGTTGTGGGGGCAAAACCCACATGAACACGGGGAGAATGCGCAAACGCCACACGGACAGTGACCCAGAGCCGGGATTGAACCTGGGACCTCAGCGCCGTGAGGCTGCAGGGCTAACTCATTGCGCCACCGTGCTTGCTTATTTTCTGAGGAATATAAATGTAGTGGGTCAGAAGTTGAAGCTCAGTTACATAAATTCAGTGAGTTTCATCACATGGAACTCCCGCATCCAACACCTCGCAATTCAAAGTAATTTAATAATGTCACAGGGCAATAGAAGAGCACCATTTGCAAGGCAGATTGAATCCAGACACAAGTAAACTCCAGAAAAGAAACAGAACCCAGACAAACCCCAGGACCCCTCTGTGGTTTTGCATGTTGCAGGGGACCTCATTCTCCATCACCGTTCAGATTTAATCTGTGCATGTTTTAATCAGGAGCGGTCACTAACCTTTCAATGAGATCTACATCCTGAGCAGTGACTTGCTCGAGAGTCACTTTCACAGATTTATTATAAATCACTTCAGCAGATCTACTTTACCACAGTTTGATTTTTAAACACAATTTAACCAGGGCTCCGATCTTAACTCTTATTTAAGTGGATGAGTTAAGAAGGGGTTAAAATTTTCTTTTCCTGCCCTTTCCTATAATTTTGACTGCAGTCACATGGCTATATCTGGAGGCCATGTGACACAATGGGTGTAATATCCCTATGGGGCCTCCGGGGGAGGGGGGGGGGGGCGGAGGTGTGCTTGTCTTTCCCGTGTTCCTTGTGAAGTAGGAGCTTCTCCGCTAGGGAGGGGGTGTCTCATTGTACCATATGTATATAAGGCCGTCCAATAAGGTGCCGACCAGAGAGAGGAACCTGGTAGGGATCTACTGGATGGTGTATATAAAGTTCGTTAAATAAAACTTTGTTCACATTTTACTCGGTGTGTGTGGTGATATGCATCACTGTAGATACACAAGGGGTTAATGTAAGTACACGTAGACTAGTTAGACACTAGAAGGAGCACCACAGATATGACACACAGACACTCAACCAATAGGTCAGTAAGATAGGACACGACCAATGGGCATTCACGATACACACAGAGGTGACACTACCACAGGGGGGCATTACACCAACCCATATATAAAGGACACAGCACACATGATCTTCCTCTTTCCAGTGGAGACACTCTGAGTACAGACACAGGGTTGATTCAACATCACACCCACCACGTGGATTGTAGCCACGTGGTTTGTCAGTCTGAGTATCTATAGAAGGATTAACAGTAGAGGCGAATCCAAGTAGGAGAATTGTAAATAGTTTAATAAATGTGTTGAAGTTATCTCCACGTCTGAACCTTCCTTTGGCAGAGTGAACATCAAGGAAGCTGCTTATGCTACGCCAAGAGCATAACAAGACAGTGTGGACTCCCCGTGTCCTTATTAAAGTGGGTCTTTGCTCTAAGCTGAAAGCTCCAGGAGTCCCATCCCAGGATGCAACAGTTAAGGACACTGTGCCTTGCAAATCCTTCCAACATATGTCTGTGACAAGTAATTCAGAGCTGGAGAGATTCCTGGTCAGCCATGGGACAGAAGAAACATCAACCATTACAACCCATACCTCCATACTGCAACATGCACACTGAAAAAAGGGTTTGTTGCCACAGCAACAGTTGGGCAGCAAGGTAGCACAAGTGGATAGCACTGTGGCTTCACGGTGCCAGGTTCAATTCCCCGCTGGGTGACTGTCTGTGCAGAGTCTTCACATTCTCCCCATGTCTGCGTGGGTTTCCTCTGGGTGCTCCGGAGCATAGAAGGAGGCCGTTCAGCCTGTCATGTCCATGCTGGTTCTCTGCAAGAGCAACTTACCTAGTCTCACTCCTCTGCCTTTTCCTGCAGCCCTGCAATGTCCTTTTTATTTTCAGGTGTTTACCCAATGCTCCTTTGAAACACTCAAGTGAATCTGCTTCCAGCACACTCTCAGGCAATGCATTCCAGCAACGTGTTACTAATGTTTAGTTGCTTCTGAATTGGTGTCCTCTAGTTCTCAAACATTCTGCCAACAGAAACAGTTCCCCCTCCCATCTAATCTGTCCATGCCCTACATGATTTTGAACACATCTATCGAGCCTCCTCTCAATCTTCTCTTCTTTAAGGAGAAAAGCCTCAGCTTCTCCAATCTATCCCTCTTCCCTGGAACCATTCTCTTGAATCTTTTCTGCACTCTCTCTAATGCCTGGAACTGGACACAATGATCCAGTCGAGGCTGGAGTTCATCTTAACCTCTGTACTCAATGCCCCAATTTACAAAGGCCACAATCCTGTATGCTTGATTCACCACTTTCTCAAACTGTCCTGCCTCTTTCAATGACATGTGCACCTGTACACCCAGGTCACCCTGCTCATGCATCCCCTTTAGAAGTGTATTTTAAAAATTTTATAATGCTCCCATTGTCACCAATCCCCTGTTATAATAATGCAAAGCCATATTTTTCAGTGATGGCTAATTTTATTTCTATCCCAGAAGTTAGAAAAACATCCATTCTGATCTCGTATTTCCCCTCCGTTTTAATATCCATTTTGAAACATTTTGTGTCCCTTGGGTCAAGCAGCTCACTTTAATAGCTCTGGTTCGGCCTCAACTGGTGTAACATGTCCAGCGCACGACAATCCAATGCTGACGTTGAGTTGCCTACAAGTACAAAGTTTTTCCTTTCCTTAATATTAAAGTGCAACGCAGAAGGGGGTCATTCGTCTTTCGAGTTGCCATCGGCTCTTTCGGATGGCCTGACTGAAATTGTGTGTTCGGCATAAGGGGAGATTTCCCCAGTGAGCAAAGATTTTTGTTAGCGCTATCAAAAAGGTCTAAATATGTTTTTGCCGTTTTTACAGTTTTTCTGGTAATGGTAAGCAAAGGATATCTTTTCACTGTGTTTACAATTTCACCAATACACGGTGTCCAGAGGGGATGTGTGGGAAACCATCATTTCACCACTCTGTGACATAAATCATCAAAGTGCTTGTGCCCCATATCACAGCGTTACCAGAACAGCTTCAAAATCAGATGTGGAAATAGCGCAACAAAATCTCATCCAATGCTATGAAATTCATTCCCAATTAGTTGGCCCCATTTTATGGTGGGTAAGATATGTCTGATGCTATCAGCTTCAACAACTGATACACCACGGAACCTCCTGGAGCAGTGTCATAATGAATCACGTCAAGTCTTTTTTTTTACATAAATTTAGAGTACCCAATTCATTTCTTCCAATTCAGGGGCAATTTAGTGTGGCCAATCCACCCAGCCTGCACACCTTTTGGGTTGTGGGGGCGAAACCCACGCAAACACGGGGAGAATGTGCAAACTCCACACGGACAGTGACCCAGAGCCGGGATTGAACCTGGGATCTCGGCGCCGTGAGGCAGCAAGGCGAACCCACTGCGCCACCGCACTGTCCCTGAGTCACTTCAAGTCTGACTATAAATAATATGATCCCACTGTGCCTGGGGTCTGTTTTAAATTTATGTCACTTCAGTTTCTCATTGTGTTAAGCAAAGCAAAGTGGATCCAGACATGGAGTAATAGTTCTTATCAAACTACTATATATTTCTTTAAATAGGTCATAATATATGACACATGTTACAGAGTTTTCCATTTTATGTTTAGGAATTTTGTTATGTTTTAGAAATATAACTGCGAACAAGGTACGGGTTACAATAGCAAAATCTGAAAGCTGATATTTTGAATGTTTTATTTAAGTGCTGGCTGTAATTTTGTTAAAATGGCAATTTCTGTCATAGTAGATTCCCATGATGACTCCCCAACTGAATTCAGCTATTTCCTGGAACATGTATGGGATTTAATACTCTCCCTCATGGTGGGTTTGGGGATGAGGGAGCATTTAATCATATGGAAGGGTACTGGGTGGGGACCCTGCCTCTCCAAGGCAGAGCTATCGTCATGCAGGATACGGGCCCCCAGGATGGCCCCTTGTTGTTAAGCACTCAGTGCCCTACTGAAAGACCTGGCACTGCGAAGGGGGCGCCAACTGAAAGCCATCACCCTGCCCTTGCTGTCATCCCCCAACACCCAGCTCCCATGACCCCCCCCCAGGCTGCGACCCCCATCCTGCCCTCTCTCACCTGTGACTTGTGCCTTTTGCTGATTCTGAGTCTCTGGCAGTTGCATTGTTGTGGGCAGCCGTTGTTCCCCAGTGGTGCTGCCTGCAGTGAAGGGCTGCTGGCCTCCGATTGGCCTGCATCCCTCAAGTGGCTGGGTTTATACCCCTTGATCCCGCCACTGATCACTTAAAGTGCCTGATTGACACTTAATATTTGAGGAGACAGATACACACAGGACATTACATAAGTCTCTCCTCCTCAGCATCTCAGTGAAGAAAATACCTTTCTGTTTTCATAACCCAGGCTTCCCTGTGCCTTCCCTAATCTCCAAATTAATGGAAAATGTAGTGAAGGCAGGAAGTCAGCAGAGGGGGAAGCTTGTGGAAGTATTTTCCTGGACAATTAACTCCCTCTTTTAAAAAGGTTGTTCTCTCAAGAGATATTTAAAAAATGCTACTAAACAAATATATGCCAAAAGATTCTTCTTATAAATGTGCTGATGAAGCTGTAGTAGAGCAGAACTTCTGGCATTCTGCCAATGCCACTCTACTTTACACAAACCATTTGGAGGAAAATGTAGCCAGTCTGATTAGTAAGTTCGTGGATGACACCAAGGTTGGGAGAGTGACAGATAGTGGGCGGGAATCTCCAATAATGGGGCTAAGTGTTGACGCCGTCGTAAACGCCGGAGCGTTTTACGAAGGCGTCTTATGACCGCTGGCCGCTTGTAGCAGCGATCCTGCACCGCACAGGGGGCTAGCATGGCACTGGAGCGCTTCACGCAGTTCCAGCCGACAATACGGGCGCCGGCACGGGTCCGCGCATGCGCGTGTGTTGCCGTCTCCACCGTCCCCCGGGCAACATGGCAGAGCCCTACAGGAGCCCGGCGCAGAGGAACATAGCCCCCCCCCCGGAATTAGCCCGCCTGCAAATCGGTAGCCCGATTGTGGGACTGGCCACTGTGGGGGGCCCCCCGGAGTCGGACCCCCCCCCCCCCCCACCAGGATGGCCCCCGCAGCCAGAACGCCGAGGTCCCACCAAGTACCGTTGGATAGCGGGAGACTTCTCGGGGCTGCGGAAATTGAGAAACATCCCACTAAACGAGCCCGAAACTGGACATAGAGACTTTTTGGGTGAATCATGCCCAAACTGAGAATCCAGCCGAAAACGTTTTATTAAATGCATCTGAAAAATTTCTATGTTCAGTTTTGGATGCATTTGACGCAGCGCAGCGCCAAAAAACACCCCGCTATTCAACGGCACTTTGCTGTTTTATTTGGCCTCGGGGAGATTCTCTCTGCCGAGACTGAGGGCGGTATTCTCCGCTAAGGCCAAAAATCGCGGAGGCCGTCGTGAACTCGGCCGTGGTTCACGACGGCCTCGGGGCCTGCTCCCCGCACCTAATTCACCCCCACCCGGGGGCTAGGAGCGGGCCCCCGTTGTTCCCGGCCGCGACCTCAGCCGCCAGAAATGACGCGCGAACGGCGCTTTTCATGATGTCATCCATGCATGCGCGGGCTGCCGGTTCCAACCTACGCATGCGCGGATGACATCACCGCGCAGACGGCACGAACCCGCCCGGCAAGACGTGGCAGCTTGATCTTGCCGGGCAGCGGAGGGGAAAGAGTGCGTCCGTTTTGGACGCTGGCCTGACGATCGGTGGGCACCGATCGCGGGCCTGTCCCCTCCGGAGCACAGTCACGATGCTCCCATCCAAATCGGGCCCCTAGATGCCCCAAACGGGCATCTTGCACCCGTTTCACGAATGCAGTGACCAGGTGTGGTTGCTGCCGTGGTGAAACGGGCGTGAATGGCCGGCCACTCGGCCCATCGGGCTCGGAGAATCGCCATTCGCTGTGAAAAACGGCGAGCGGCGATTGTTCCGGGGAGGGGGGGGGGGAGAATCGGGGAGGCGCCAGGGGGGACGTAAAAAATGTCGGGAGGCCCTCCCGCGATTCTCCCAGGCCGCGTGGGGAGCGGAGAATTCCGCCCTGAGTGTTTTCCTGTTGGCGAGCTGGAAATGTTCCTCGCAGATCAGGGCGTCATTTTGGAAGGCTGCCCCGAACTCCCCCCCCTCCACCCCCTTCAGGAGCTCCCCCATTTTCAACCACCTTCCCCCCTCCGCCAACCTTGGGGAGGCCCCTGGGAACTGCACCTCACTTCTCCTGTCCCTGGTAATGTCCCCCCTGGCAGTGCTAGGGTGCCCGGGTGATGCTGCCAGAGTTCCAGGTTGGTAGTGCCAAGGTGGTTGGGTGCCAGAGGAGGCCAGGGTGCTACCCTGCCATGTCCTGACCACCCACAGGTCTCTAATGGCCTGGGAGACCCTCCCAGGTGCTGTTATGCCTGGTCCACATTTGTTTTTTGTTTTTTTTTAAAAAATTTTTTATTGGAATTTTTTGCAGAAAATATAACAAAAAGTATAGCAAAAAGCAGTAATATGCAACTAACAGCCCCATAACACCCACAATTCCCCCCATACCGTAACATCACATGTAACACATTCCCCCACCCCCCCCCCAAACAAGAGAACTTAACCATAAATTAAAATTAGATAAATCAAATTTAAATAAAATAAGCTAACATAATCAACGCCCCCCCCCCCCCCCCCCCCCCCCCCCCCCGGGTTGCTGCTGCTACTGTCCCAGTACCCTATCGTTGAGCCAGAAAGTCGAGGAAAGGTTGCCACCGTTTAAAGAACCCTTGCACCGATCCTCTCAGGGTGAATTTAACCTTCTCAAGCTTAATAAAGCCCGCCATGTCATTGATCCAGGTCTCCACGCTTGGGGGCCTCGCGTCCTTCCACTGTAGCAAAATCCTTCGCCGGGCTACTAGGGACGCAAAGGCCAGCACACCGGCCTCTTTCGCCTCCTGCACTCCCGGCTCTACCCCAACCCCAAAGATCGCGAGTCCCCATCCTGGCTTGACCCTGGATCCCACCACCCTTGACACCGTCCTCGCCACCCCCTTCCAGAACTCCTCCAATGCCGGGCATGCCCAGAACATATGGGCATGGTTCGCTGGACTCCCCGAGCACCTGGCACACCTATCTTCACCCCCAAAGAACCTATTCATCCTCGTCCCAGTCATGTGGGCCCTATGCAGCACCCCTGGTCCACATTTGTGTAGACCAGTACTAAACAGCACGACCGTTGAGTCCCGGGTGCCGGGAGAACGTATATATAAATGAGCCATACAACTCATTTTAACATGCTGATCTTGGTCACACCCAGTGTGGTCGAGATCCAGATTGCAACGTCGTATGAGATTCAACAGCCTCATCCTGACATGAAGTCGGGTCTGATCCCGGCGGAGGATCTTGCTGCAGTGGAAGGATGCGAGGCCCCCAAGTGTGGAGACCTGGGTCAATGACATGGCGGGATTTATAAAGTTGGAAAGGGTTAAATTTGCCCTGAGAGGATCAGTACAAGGGTTCTATAAACGGTGGCAGCCTTTTCTGGACTTCCTGGCTCAAAGATAGGTATCTTGGTCAATAGCAGCAGCAACCCGGGGGCGGGGGAGGGGGGGGGGGGGGGGGGCAAGTTAGTTAGTGTTCCTAACTATAGTTTCTATATTGTCTTTTGCTACGGTTGTGTAACTTAACACTGGGTTAACTTAAGTTATTGTTAATATGTTGGGTTGTTCATTGAGGAGGGGCGAAGGTTTATGATTGTTGTTATTACTGTTATCGTTGGTATTTTAGTTTGGCGTGATGTTGTGTAAATTCAAAATTTTTCAATACAAATTATTTTTTTAAAAAAGAAGTCGGGTCTGACGAGGCCGCTGAACAGCACACTGAGGAGGCTTCAGGTCAATCCACGTCTAATAACCTGCTCTGAAAACTCTGCTCACGGTTTGACAGCTGTGACAAATTCCACCACAGCAGCTGAGACAATCCACAACATTCTAAAACAATCCACAACATTCTAATAAAATGTCACTTCTCCCTATCTCCTTATGTAAATTCCTTTAAAAAGTTCCAGGATCTGGATCCAGATCCAGCTCTTCCTTGGGCCATATCTATGTATGAAATTTCATTAAAACTAACAATAGTTTTTTGAGATATTTGAATGGCATTTTCCAAAAAAATGGCAACGTGCTTGGTTCTGATGAAAACCGATGTGCTTCTGTCCAGGAGCACAGCCTGGTTTTCTGACCAGATATTCCTGGCACTCTGCCAAAAAAAGAATTGAGGGAAGTGAGAGATCTTGGCGAACATGTACATAGGCCCCTAAAGGCAGCAGTTCAAGTAGACAAGGTTTTAAAGAAAGCATATGGAATGCTCTCTTTCATTGGCAGAGGTATAGCATATGACAACAAGGATATACTGTTAGAATTGTATAAAACACTGGTGAGGCCACAACTGGAGTATTGTGTGTCATTCTGGTAACCACATTACAGGAAGGACATAATTGCTCTGGAGAGAGTGCAGAGGAGGTTTACAAGAAAGTTGCCAGGGGTAGAAGAGTGTAGCTATGAGGACAGATTGGATAGGTTGGGGTTATTTTCCTTGGAACAAAGAAGGCTGAGGGATGACTTAATTGAGGTGTACAGAATTATAAGGGGAAGTGATGGAGTAGACAGGATAAAATTTGTTTCCCTTGGTGGAGAATTCCAGAACCAGGGGACATAAAATCAAGATAAGTGGCAGAAGGTGGAGAGGGGAAATGAGGAAGAACTTTTTTAAGGAGACGATATGGAAGTCTTGAATTTGCTGCCCAAGTTGGTGATGAAGGCAGAGACCCTAAAATCTTTTTAAAAGTACCTGGATCTGCACCTTAAGTGCTATAGGCTGCAGAGCTATGGCCTGGGTCAGGATTAGAAAGGGCACCTGGGTGTCCTCAGCCTGGCGTGGACAAAATGGGCTTATAATGATATGTTTATAGGCATAACACTAAGGGGTTAATTATTACATCTAAGTGTAATGTAAAGACTGGAGGGCACCCAGTATAAATATTGAAGCTCAGAGAATCTTGGATAGTTTAGTGTTAGCAGGAGAGAGAGATAGATCACAACTCAAGGACTAGTTAGGTGAGAGAGAATTAGCACGTATACTTCGTTAGTTAATATTTAATCATAGATTAAGGTTTAACAGACTCAGTATTACTTTATTAATAGTTACAGCTCAGGAGAGTGTGCGAACTCAATTTAATTTAATTGTTATTCAAGAAATCAGTTTTGCTTCAAGTTAAAGATGATCATCACGCCATCAGACCATTCTGAATCATGAGGCAAAGAGTAACGACATATTACCACAAAGTGTAATATAACATGGTAGCAGAGATTGCTACTGAAGCTAGCTAACTAGTTTAGTTTAGTAAGATTAGAGCAAAAGAAAACCAAGAAGCTATTTGACTTGCGAAGCTCCAACTTGAGGCTGCAGAACTGTGACAAGTCCAGGATTGATGGATAAAGCTCAAGCTCCACGACAACTGGGGCTGGTTTAGCACAGTGGGCTAAACAGCTGGCTTGTAATGCAGAACAATGCCAGCAGAGCGGGTTCAATTCCTGTACCGGCCTCCCCGAACAGGCAGCGGAATGTGGCGACTAGGGGCTTTTCACAGTAACTTCATTGAAGCCTACTTGTGACAATAAGTAATTATTATTATTATCTAAGGATCACCGGTAAACTTGATGTAAACTGGCAGGTGTTCAAGCAGCAGATCCAAATTTATTTAGAGGCTTCCAATTTGAATAATGCTACCGATGCACATAAAATAGCACTTCTACTCACTATGGCTGGTCCACATGCCATTGAAATCTATAATTCTTTCCAATATACGGCGGATCAAGATAAAACTAAATTTGAAGTAATGGTTGCAAAGTTTGATCATCATTGCAAAATACAAACAAATGAAACATTTGAGCGTTTTATATTCAATAAGAGAATGCAAAACAATGGTGAATCAATCTTGTAACTTCTCAGTACTGAATGATTCCATGATTAGAGACCAAATAGTCTTTGGTATAAATGATGAAAACTTAAGAGAACGATTGCTGAGGCAAAAGGATCTCACGTTAGAAAATGCCATCGAAATGTGTAGTTTACACCAGTTATCGAAAAATCAGTATCTAGAATTTTGTCTCCGTGGAAAGGGCACGAAAACGAACCTCAAAGTACAATGTGTTACGGCAGTGTTGTAGATGAAGAAAATGCGTGTTTCAGATGGCAGACATCTTGCACGCATGCATTCTAACCCTACACATCCACACTTCGTGAAAAGATGCGAGACGGATGAAAACCGATCTGCGCATGTGCGAAGACAAGTCGTGTGTGATGACGTCTACGTCATGACGTGTACAAGGTGTTGAACCTCTCACTTTTAAAAAAATGCCCTGCCAGAGGAAAACAATGCTCACAATGTGGGAAGCAAAACCATTTTGAGGCTCAATGCAGATACACACACGCATTTAAATCTGTGAAGTCAAATTCAAAACAGATTAATGGAAGAAGTGTAGAATCTAAAGAAGGAGATCTTGAACCAAATTTTTCAATGGACACAGATGTTTACTCTTTGGAAGACACTTTCTTTGTTGGAATCATTAAAAAGTATGATCATCTCTCAAGATAGTACACTCCATCAAATCTGACACAGAATGGAACATTTTATTGCAAGTAAATGATTATCCAATGGAGCTTCTGCCAATTAGCTTACCAAGCTTTACTTCAAAAAGCTAAAGCAAACCCCTAAAATAAATCAGTCAGCTTGTCAACTACGTGACTGTAAAGGCAAATTAATTACATCAATTGGATCATGCTATCTGCTAGTTTCCAACAATGAAATTTAAATTTCACTATGATTTGAGATTGTCAACTCAAACAAATCATCACTCTTAGGTGTGCAAGCTTGTAAGGATTTACACCTGATACAGAGGATTTATTGTGCAACACACTCTCAGCCAATGCTTCAAGATAACATCCAAGGGATTCTGAATCAATTTCCCGACCTCTTCAAAGGCATGGGTACTCTTCGATTCAAGTACAAAACCTTGTTACGGACGGATGCTCAACCTGTGGTACACAGGTTACCAGACTCCTAAATGACCCTCTTATGGAGTGGCCTCATTAACACTACACCCTGTATGCTTCATCCGATGCCGGTGCTTATGTTGTTACATTGTATACCTTGTGTTGCCCTATTATGTATTTTATTTTCTTCCCTTTTCTTCCCATGTACTTAATGATCTACTGAGCTGCTCGCAGAAAAATACTTTTCACTGTACCTCGGTACACGTGACAATAAACAAATCCAATCCAATCCAATCCAACCCTCCAAAGAGAGTTCCTGCTCCACTCAGAGAAAGATTAAAACTTGAACTCGCAAGATTGTAACATTAAGGCATCATTTCAAGAATCACTGAACTGACTGACTGGGTCAGTTCGATGGTTTGTGTGAAGAAACCTTCTGGTGATCTGAGGATATGCATTGACCCCAAGGATATCAACAAGAACATCATGAGGGAACACTATCCCATTCCTAAAAGAGAGGAAATCACCAGTGAAATGGCCAACGTGTGAATCTTTTCCAAGTTAGATGTATCTCGAGGATTCTGGCAAATGCAACTTGATTAATCTAGTAGAAAGTTACGCACTTTCAACACGCCTTTTGGTAGGTTCTGTTATAAAAGGATGCCATTTGGGATCATCTCCGCGTCTGAAATCTTCCACCGCGTTATGGAACAGATGACTGAGGGAATCGAAGGTGTTCGTGTCTATGTAGACGACATAATAATTTGGTCATCTACACGCGAAGAACACATCTCAAGATTACACAAGGTATTTCAACGCGTGCACAAGTACGGTCTGAAGCTGAATAGAGCCAAGTGTAGTTTTGGCACTTCGACATGAACATTCCTTGGAGACCTTGAACATGTTGTGCAACCTGACAATGACAAGATTGCTGCCATTCAACAAACGAAAGTTCCAGACGACAAGAAGGTAGTTCTACGTTTCTTAGGTGTTCTGAACTTCCTAGGCAAATTTATTCCAAACCTATCGTCCAGAACCACTGCTCTTAGAAATCAAATAAAGAAGTCTACTACATTTGATTGCACAACCAATCATCAAAAGGAAGGGCTCGACTTAAAATCTCGAGCACCTCTTCTTTCATTCTTCAATCCGAATAGTAAGACCAAAATTTTGACTGAAGCTAGTCAGGACGGAAAGGTGCAGTTCTGTTCCAAAAAGATGACAACTCGTCTTGGTTACCTGTTGCTTACACATCCAGAGCGATGACGCCAACAGAACGACGATATGCACAGATTGAAAAAGAGTGTCTTGGATTACTCACAGAAGTATTAAAGTTCCATGACTATGTCAATGGACTTCCTACCTTCAATGTGGAAACAGACCACAGATCGCTTGTACATATCATACAGAAGGATCTCAATGATATGACTCTGAGACTTCAGAGAATATTGATGAAACTTAGAAGATATGACTTCAACCTCACCTACACTCCTGGAAAATACTTGATAATTGCAGATGCTTTATCACGCTCGATCACTTCAGAAACTGAACTGTTGGAATTAATTCAGCCTGGGCTGGATTAGCACAGGGCTAAATTGCTGGCTTTGAAAGCAGACCAAGGCAGGCCAGCAGCACGGTTCAATTCCTATACCAGCCTTCCCGAACAGGCGCCGGAATGTGGTGACAAGGGGCTTTTCACAGTAAATTCATTTGAAGCCTACTTGTGACAATAAGCGATTTTCATTTCATTTCATTTCATTTTTATGTAGAATCTCAAGTACAGCTGAGTGCTGAAAATCTTCCTTTCCTCAGATGTGAAAATCAACCTCATCCGTGTAAACACAAAGAAGGATGCAATGCTTCAACGAGTCATACACCATCTGAACAATGGGTGGCCGAAAGGGCATTGTTCTAAATTCCAAAATATTCAAGAAGACTTGACAGTCCTGGATGGACTGTTGCTTCGTCTTGACAGGAAAGTAATTCCAGTGTCTCTCCGACCCATGATACTCAACCAAATTCATGAAGGTCACTTTGGCATTGAAAAATGCAAGAGAAGCGGAAGACAGACTGTTTACTGGCCAGGTATTAATCGTGACATTACTGATATGGTACTTGGATGTGAAATGGATCAGAAGTTTCAACCTGCGCAATGCAAGGAGAAGCTACAGCAACACGCTTTGGAAACATCTCCATGGGCTAAAGTTGGCATAGATCTGTTTCACAGCAATGGTTGTGATTGTGTCCTTATAATCGACTATTACTCGAATAGTAGCATTGTGGATAGCACAATGGCTTCACAGCTCCAGGGTCCCAGGTTAGATTCCGGCTTGGGTCACTGCCTGTGCGGAGTCTGCACATCCTCCCCGTGTGTGCGTGGGTTTCCTCCGGGTGCTCCGGTTTTCTCCCACAGTCCAAAGATGTGTAGGTTAGGTGGATTGGCCATGATAAATTGCCCTTAGTGTCCAAAATTGCCCTTAGTGTTGTGTGGGGTTACTGGGTTATGGGGATAGGGTGGAGTTGTTGACCTTGGGTACGGTGCTCTTTCCAAGAGCTGGTGCAAACTCGATGGGCCGAATTGCCTCCTTCTGCACTGTAAATTCTATGATTCTATGATCTGGAAGTCATGAAGTTACCAGATCTCACATCCAGATCTGTCATCAAAGCAAGTAAGGAAACTTTTGCCAGACATGGTATTCCTACCACTATCATGTCTGACAATGGGCCATGTTTCGACAGTAAAGAATGGGCAGACTTTTCTCAAAAGTACAACTTTGCTCATATTTTAATTTTAAAAATGTTTTAAATTTAGAGTACCCAGTTAATTTTTTCCAATTAAGGGGCAATTTAGCGTGGCCAATCCACCCAGTCTGCACATTTTTGAGTTGTGGGGGCGAAACCCATGCAAACATGGGGAGAATGTGCAAACTCCACACAGACAGTGACCCAGAGCCGGGATTGAACCTGGGGCCTAGGCGCCGTGAGGCAGCAATGCTAACCACTGTGCCACCGTGCTGCCCCAACTTTGCTCATATCACGTCGAGTCCGCATTACCCACAGTTGAATGGTAAAGTGGACAAAGGAGTTCAAATCATCAAACAACTTATTAGCAAAGCTTTAAATTCTTAGATATCCATCTATCGTTACTATCTTATAGAGCGACTCCTCTTTCGACTGGACTTTCACCTGATGTTAATGACGAGAGAATTGAGAACAACTCTACCATCGATAACTCTTCCAAATCCAGATCATCGACCAGTGATACAGAAGATGAAACATCAGCGTGAACAACAGAGAATGTATTATGATCAGCATACAACCACTCTGGACTCATTGCTTCCAGATGATACCGTCAGCATCAAGGTACCTGATGGAGGTTGGTCTGTTCCTGCAAAGGTCATCAGACAAGCAGCACCACGTTCTTACATAGTTCAGACAGTTGACGGAACAGTAGTTTGACGAAAATCGCTGTGCTCTACTGAAAATTAAGCAACTCAATAAAATATTTCCAGATTTACAATTTCATGAAAGTATTTTCCATGATACTTTGACCAATACTCAAGTTTGTGATAACTCCCAGAGAACTGTTAAAACTTCTACGTCACCTCCTCGTGTATTAAGAAGATCTATTAGGAGAAGAAGACCGAACAGACTGAATTTATAAATAATTTACAGTGAACTTTGTGATTGTTACTCATTTTTAAAAATAAATTTAGAGAACCCAATTCATTTTTTCCAATTAAGGGCAATTTAGCGTGGCCAATCCGCCTAGCCTGCATATCTTTGGGTTGTGGGGGCGAAACCCATGCAAGTGCGGGGAGAATGTGCAAACTCCACAAGGCCAGTGACCCTGAGCCGGGATCGAACCTGGGACCTTGGCGTTTGTTAGTTAATACTTAATCATAGAATATAGTTTAACAGACACAGTATTGCTTTAATAGTTACAGCTCAGTAGAGTGTGCAAACTTAATTTAATTTAATCGTTATTCAATAAATCAGTTTTGCTTCAAGTTAAAGATTGGTGCTTTCTTGATCGTCACACCATCAGACTATTATGGATTACGAGGCAAAGAGTAACAATATATTACCATAGAGTGTAATATGACAGGGCTAATGGCCTCCTTCTGTGTTGTACCTTTTCTATGGTTTGATGGGCACTGTTAACACCGTTACTCTGGTGGGGTGATGCCTGATAAAAGAGTGCTACCCCTCTGGCTGTGCAGGGCTGTACCGGGGCACTGGGGTGGGCACTGCCAGAGTGTCAGGGAGCAATGCCCAGCCTCAGCCCTCAAACCCGGGGCCTCCAGGCATCTCTGCACGACCGGCGTGGTCATCATGGCCAATTTCTGTTTTTGAAAACCAGTAGTGATTCGCGCCGGCATGACATCACACTGCCGGGGGGGAGCGCATTCCACGGGGTCGGACGCCATGGTGTAAAGCTGTATTTAAATCAATGCAAATTCATGGAAATAAGCAGCAGGAGCGGGGTGGTGATGATCTGAAACCAAGGTCTCCCTGGCGCAAATTCCATTCTGGCCCTCCCGCGGGATTTAGCACCTGCTGCGAACAGACTCAAAAAATTCCCCCATTGTTTACAACCATACGAGCGAACAGGGGTGAACACATGTCTGCTCACCTGCAGTGATGGAGCTAAATAAGCTCAGATATGCCTCCTTAAACTCAGACTCCAACTTAATTTAATATTTTGACCTCACCTCTTTATTTGAATGCCTGACCTGAGTGTGCTGCTGCGTAACATAAGAAAGTCTTAAAGATTGTGCTCTGGCATAAGGTTTTAAAAAGACATATGAATTGGTTTACGTGGAAAGACAAATCCTATTTAGTGCTGCAGAAACAAAGGTCACCAGCAATTGAATTGAACCATCCGTGTTAAAATGGAGGTCCTGCGGTGCAGCCTGTAGCCTCCCTGGTCAGCCATGCTTGACGTGAGATGCGCCGCTCAAGCTAGAAGCCTCTGGTGACAGGCTAGTGACCTATTCCAGGAAAAACCTCGCTATGGGAACGGATGAAAATCTACCTTATGCACCACCAGGTGCAGGAAGGATAACAACACATTTTAAAATAACATGGGATGGCTAAAGTAGCATCAGTGTTTTATGCGATAGACATGTCTGCCGTAACTAGGTTAGTAAAAATTAAGTTGTACTTAACAACAGAAGGTATAAGACAAGGACATAGTCATTGAAGATTATTTTCTTCTTTTGGAATTAAGGGCCCATTCAATACTGTTGCTTATGTTGTTTTAATTCCCTTCTGTAAGGAGGTCAAAACCCTTTGGGCGGGATTTAGCAGCTGCTTTAGCTGGTGGGTGCAAGTCCCGTCATGGCCATTAAATCTCACGAGAGGCCAAAAATGAGACTTGTGCCGGCGAGATTTCCAGTCACGATCTTCCAGGGCTCTCCCTGATGACACGATCTGGTGCACGCTCAAGAAGGGCGTGAACCTGATTTGCATGGATTTGACTCCATCAACATGCCTGCCATTGTCTGCATCATGCAGTTGAAGCCCTCAGCCATGATCCTCACGATCTGAGCCATGCTTTGAAGTTCTCCCGTCATCAATGTGACCTCTTGCCCCAAGCTTTCCACTCCGGATGCCATTCTCGCAGTTTTGGCCTAGGTGCCACGCATTGCTGCCAATATCTCCTGAGGCGGAAGGTTTTGGGACTCCTCCATTTGAACTTGCCATTGTAAGTGTGTCGCTGACAACCCCCTCTGGTATTCCCAGCTCGGCCTTTGCATCTCAAGCAGCTGGGGACAAACATGTCCAGAGGCACAGCGCCTGGCTGGGTCACATCTGTGCCCTAGAGCCGAGCAGACCTCTGACTATTCAATCGCTGGTACGTTCCTGCCTCCATCTAATGTGCATCAGAAGTTGCTTGGTGCTGACCAGGTAGTGACTCAGAAGCCTGCCTGTTAAGGCCACTCACCGAGGTGTGTGTCCCTGCAATGGTTGGTTGATGTTATGGGCGATAGCTGTGATGCTTCATCCATGTCCTCTGAGATCCCACCGCCCATCTTCTCTTGCTCACAGAATTTGTTGGGCAAACCTCTCCTGCAGGATCACAAATGGGGATGCTGTGATCCCGATGCCTGGCGGGCCAGAGATCAATGACACCTGGCCTGTGTGGGCACTGCTCATAAGCAGAGGGGTTCTGATGAGGAGTACCAGAGGGTGTAGAGGATACTTTAAAAAAAAAATTTAGAGTACCCAATTCATTTTTTCCAATCAAGGGGCAATTTAGCATGGCCAATCCACCTAGCCTGCGCATCTTTGGGTTGTGGGGGCGAAACCCACGCAAAGACAGGGAGAATGTGCAAACTCCACACAGACAGTGACCCAGAGCCGGGATCGAACCTGGGACCTCGGCGCCGTGAGGCAGCAATGCTAACCACTGCGCCACCGTGCTGCCTGGGTTTAGAGGATGCTTGTGGGAGGTCAGGCGCAGGAGACCTGTGAGGTGGCAGCTTGTGGGATTGAGGTTGCATTTCAGTGGTGACGGAAGGGTGGAGTGTGAGAGGAGACAGCGAGCACTTATCCTGGCTGGTCGGAGTAGGTCATTCATCTTTTTTCTTCATTGCACACCAGGCACTGACCAGTGCTGCCACCGTCCCCCAGACGGAAGTCGTCAAATTGTTGGAGAGTCTCCTGCCAGCTCAAGGGTATATTGTAGTTGGCCTCGCCTCCACGGCATCCAGTGTATGGGTAAGGCCCTCCTTCGTAAATCGAGGAGCAGCTGCCGCCCTCCTGGCTTGCATGAGAGCAACTGCTGTGGAGCTGTTTAAATGCAGCACCCCCTTCATTGAAATGATCAGAATCAATTGCTTTGTGCCTCAGGTGCAGCCTTTTTCATGTGGGGGTGAAAAAATCTTCTAGGTGCCTAAAAATTGTGGTTCAGATTGTGCCATAGGTGCCAACCGGAATTGCACCGTTTTTCTTGCCATTTTTACAGAAAATTCTGCCCTTTATTTCCGGTTCACTTGAGATTCTTTTAATTAAACAAAGATTACGCTTCTGTGCCACCTTTCCTTACATTTTCACAATAGTACGTGTATGAGCACATGAACCGTATGTTATATAATGTAAGTTTGACCATCTAAGTTTGGCTTTGGGAGGCTACCTGAAGGCTATTTCTTTCTCACTGGGAAACAACTGTCCCAAAAGTATACACTGGCCAATGTCTGACTAACGACAATGTTGTTTTAATAATAATAATCTTTATTGTTGTCACAAGTAGGCTTATAATAACAGTGCAATGAAGTTATTGTGAAAAGCCCCTAGACGCCACACTCCGGCGCCTGTTCGGGTACACAGAGCGAGAATTCAGGATGTCCAATTCACATAACAGCACGTCTTTCGGGACTTGTGGGAGGAACACGGGGAGAACGTGTACACTCCGCACAGACAATGACCCAAGCGGGAATCAAACCTGTGACTCTGGCGCTGTGAAGCAATCCCTGTGATGTTGGAGGCTTGGGAAGAGAATTAACCTTCATAGATCACAGCAGCATTTAGGAAATGGCCAGTTGGCTCGGTGGCACAGTGGTTAGCACTGCTGCCTCACAGCGCCAGGGACCCGGGTTTGATTACAACCATGGGTGACTGTGTGGAGTTCACACATTCTCCCCGTGTCCGCGTGGGTTTCCTCTGGGTACTCCAGTTTCCTCCCACAATTCAAAGCTGTGCAGATTAGGTGGATTGGCCAGGCTAAATTGCCCCTTCGTGTCCAAGTGGGTTACGAGGTTGCAGTGGAGTGGGGCCTAGGTGGGGTGCTCTTCAACAGGGTTAATGCAGACTCAGTGGGCCGAATGGCCCCTGCTGTAGGGATGTCAATCTATATCTATGAAAGCAAGAGAGTAGTAAAAGAGAGGGAGAGAAATTTTACTGTTAACTAAAATTGTAGAGCTGCAATACTCAACTTTAATTCAAAATCTATAGAAAACAATTTTTGGAAATGTTGTAAGCTGGAAAATGTGAGCATGAGCATTTTTAAACTCAGGGTTAACCCTTGGATGCTTCCTTTGTACATTAACCATTGATAATATTATTTGCTGCTTATTTATGTTCAGATGAAAATTGATAACTTTATGTATTTAATATATTAAAGAGGTAGAAATGTAATCAACTGATGTAATTTTATCATCATGACTGAAGTTTAATTTGAATATTTCAGGCTGTGACTCTGGTTTAATCATAGACAGAGCTTGAAACGAACTTCTGTTAACATTATGGTTGCAATTCTCCAGCCATTGGGGTTCTCTGTTCCCACCGGCCGTGCAGCCCTGCCCACGGGGTTTCCCGGTGTCGTCGCGTGGCTTCAATGGGAAATTGCATTGACAAGTGGTGAGAAATGAAAATTCTGCCACCAGCGAATAGCGTGCTGCCGAGAAACATGCAGCTGGGGGACTGGAGAAGAAAGCCCTGTCAGACCATTCGGCCCATCGAGTCCGCTGCGCCAATCAACGAGATCATGGCTGATCTGTTATGAAAACCCTCAACTCCACTCTCCTGCCTTATCCCCATAACCCTCGATTCCCTGACTGATTAAAAGTCTATCTCAGCCTTGAACCTGGTTAATGACCCAGCCTCGACAGCTCTCTACGGTAAAAAATTCTACACATTCACCTCCCTCTGAGAGGAAAAATTCCTCCTCATCTCTGTCTTTAATGGGTGACCGCGTACTCTGAGATAATGTTGTACGTTCCTAGATTATATTAATGTGGATTAATGCTGAATTAAAACCCCCTGAAAACAAAATGAGACATGAATTATAGTTTGCAAAAAAACACTGTCACAAATTGAAATCTTTAATGTGTAGGCTTTGGCGTGGTTTTGGTGTGCGTAAACTATAAAATATCTAACCCGTCAGCATTTTTATCTCCATAGAGAGATCAATAATTACTGTGTGATCATTTTCATTATGTTTTTTTAGCTGCCGTTAACTTTCTGCGGTCTTTACTGGAACCTGACCCTATTAAACGACCCAATATCCAACAGGTACTGGCTGATGTCTGGCTGAACGACAACCATCCAGGAACACCTCCATGCACCACTGTTTACCCAGATCGGTAAGGCGTAGTGAGCCGCTGTCGGAAGTTGTACATTTTGATTGGCGGGATTAGCCCTCCTGAACCACATCAGCAGGTATTCTGTCAGGTGATAATGGACAGGAACTTGAGGGTGGTCCTGAAGAACCTGAACACACTTTTGGCTGGAGGAGGAAGCATGCGGATGGGATAAATAAGAGAGAGAGGAAAATGTCACATTTGGATTCCTACGCTGACCGCCAGCTGAGACAGCAGACATTGTTTCTCCATTATTATCCTTGAATCAGTCACTAGAAGATGCACAGGAGAAATCTGTGGCGTTGATGGCAAGTGTCTGAGACTGAACCAGTCGGCCCACAACATTGGTGTCGTACTTGACTGGAAGCTGAGATGCTCACCATATCTGAGCCATAATTAAGGACTTTTATTCCCACTTACTTAAAATCACTTGACCCTACGCCTGCTTCAGTTAATCTGTTGTTGAAATCCCCATCTGTGCTTTTGAATCTGGAGACTTCACTACTCTGATACACTCTTGGTCAGCCTCCCACCTCCATAAACTTGAGTCCGTACACATTTCTGCTGCCCGTGCCCTGGAGCTTGCACAGTTCTGTTCATCCATTAGCTTGGGCTCATTAACATGGATTGCATCCTGGACAAGCGATACCTTGATTTTAAAACTTTATTCCTTGTTTTCCAATCCCTCCACGGCGTCACCCCCGCTCTATCTCTTTCTCCTCTAGTGCCACACCCCTTTGAGATATCTGCACTTCTCCAATTCTGGCCTCTGCAGCCTGCCCAATTATAATTGCTCCACCAATGGCAGTGGTGCCAACTGCCTGGGCCCTAAGCTCTGCAATTCCCTCCCGACAACTCTCCATCTCTCTACCTCACTCTCCACCTTTCCAACACTCCTTAAAAGCGACGTGTTTGACCAAGCTGCTCGTTGTCTGACCTAATAACTCCTTATGTGTGCCCGGATGTCTACTTTGCTTTAAAGTACTTCTGTGAAGCACCTTGGCACATTTTGGAACATTAGAGCCGGGATTCTCCGATCCCGCGTCGGGTCGGAGAATCGTCAAGGGGGGGGGGGGCACGCGAATTGCACTACGCCGCTCCGATGCCGGGCTGATGATTCTTTGGCGACCACGCCGTTGAAAGCACTCCCCACCCGGTGATTCTCCGCGCTCGACGGGCCAAGTGCCCGCCGGCGTCTTTTACGTATGGTCCTACCCGGCGGGACCTCGGCGTTCTGGCTGCGGGGGCCATCCTGGTCGGGTGGGGGGGGGAGCCTCAGGTGAGGAAGGAGCTGGACAAGCAGGAACAATGCTTACTGTTATTTCTACATCATGTTCTCATTCATAGTTTGGTGGCTGCCTTCTCCATTGCCAGTAAAAGATCTGTAAAGTCAACGTTAATGATCCAACAGCAAAACCAAACAATCTGGAGGCACTCTTAGTGTCTCAGTTATATTGTAGCACCGCTGTTAGAGGCCACAACCTAAATGGAGCATCTGATTATGCGTAACATGTTTTAATTAAAAACAAATAGAAGCATTCAGGGCAGACACCCGAAATGGCATTAAATTACAAACCCAGCTCTGATTCTCTTAAGAATTGCAGCACAGAAGGTATGTGGGTGTTAGATCACAAAGTTCAAATCAAGCCATTCTGGTGGTGGGAGTATTCACATTAAATTAAGATCAGAGAGGATTAACAGGAGACTGCCTGATGGAACAATGTGCTAGACATCCAATACACTATGGCAGGATACAGAGCCACAGGGAAAATTGGATTTGGAGACAAGCTTGCACATGTCCCTGATCCCTGACTCAGGAGTGTATTTTGGCAGAGGTCTGGAAGAAGATCTTTGTTATCTCACTATCCTCTCGGCAAGGGAACGCTGCACAATACAAAAGATGTCCAAGAAGCAGAGGGGAGCATGAGATCTATAAAAATGGGGAAGAAAAAGATACGGGCGTTTTTCATTTGCTTGTTTAGAAGCAGCTCACGTTTTCCCCGATCAGATTGTGACGATGACAGTGAGTGACTTCAGCCTGCCATCAGCAATGGAAACATTGTGAACTCAGCCAGTGAGGCGCAAGAAACTACTGACACATAAAAACAACCTTTTACTAAATGCTTCGTATAGATGGGGATACAGCTGGATTATTTTCTATTTATAGAAGTGGAAAGCGGCGAAATGTATTAGCCAGATTTAAAGACATCAATCAGCCATTTCAGACAAGCACTCCAACACAAGAATGTTGTACGATATTTATCAAACAATAAACAAAAATTCTGTCTCAAAAATGTGGCATAATCAGTTCCTTTCAAAAATCGGGTAGTTTTTATTATTTTATATCCCCACAGTGATGTATAGCAACATAGTCCGTAGTCAAAGATCAAACAGTATAAATTGCTGTTGATAATGTTGGTGGATAAATGTTTAATGTGGTTATTTGATGGTATCCGACAGAGATATTAACCAATTTAAAACCACTAGATTAATGCTTCTGTTGCAATGTGACAGAACGCTGAGGAGACAACGATAAATATTGAACTGATGAAACAAGGCATGATTGATTCTAAATCCCATCCATTATAGATGTATTTTTAACTTAGACATCCAGTTTGCTACTGATGAGTAGGACCAGGCATTTCTTGTGACAAATAATTTGCTATTGCTCAGATCTGGTCAGATGTATTTGCTGCCTCTGGGGCCTTTGCTGACACAGGTAGCAGACTTACTGTTAAATGTTTGTGAGATGCCACGTGAGCTTTAATAATGGGCAGTGCCTGGCAACAATCGCAATGATTGATCCACTCAGCGACCGTTTCATTCTAGAAGACTTCGAAGGCCAATCCCACTCACGCTGTGGAATGGCGCAATACGGGTTTACACTGAAATTTCTGGGGAAGTTAACAATAAGAGCATCGGAAATGGAGCAAACCTCCCCATTGCCATACATAGTAATAATCTTTATTGTCACAAGTAGGCTTGCATTAACACTTCAATTAAGTTACTGTGAAAAACCCCTAGTCGCCACATTCTGTCACCTGTTCGGGTGCACAGAAGGAGAATTCAGAATGTCCACATTACCTAATAGCACATCTTTGTGGACTTGTGGGAGGAAACCGGAGCACCCGGAGGAAACCCATGCAGACATGGGTAGACTGTGCAGACTCCACACAGACAGTGACCCAGCCAGGAATCGAACCTGGGACCCTGGAGCGGTGAAGCAACAGTGCTAACCACTGTGCTACCATGTTGCCCTAATCCAGAGTCTATCTCATGAGCACAAAGGGCAGGAATTTAATGGCGCTCACCCACCCCCTCAGCTGGTAATTCATGGAGAGAGGAGCATCAAATATATCAGGCTATCAGTGAGAGCACTTGGTAAAAAGGTGCCAAATATGATGGCGACCTTCTCAAATGAAAATGATTCAGTTTACACATGGTTCCTACATTTCAGCATCATTTTTCTTTGGATGCTGCTGCACACTGAGATTCAGTCTGCATGTCTCTGCACACATTTTGTTTCCAGAATCTTCCAAGTCATCGTGTTTCCGCTGCACCTTTTTCCATTATCCTACATTCACATTTATGATGAAAAGTGCCAGCATTAACTTGCCATATGGGAAATGGATGTTATTACTTACATATTTGTATGTTACTCCAAAATGCGTTGAGGATCAAATGGCCTTCATGGGAATTAAGCATTCAATGATAACTTTTGTCACTGGCAATAGACAAATGACACACGTACTCAGGATCACACCCACAGTAGCACAGTTTGAACTCGAGGGAATCAGCTGGACAAGCGTTTTGGAATTCTGAAATTTCTGTTCCAACACCCCTGTTTTTTATACCCATCTTTTACCTCAGCTAAGTGAGAATCCACATGTTTAAAAGTCTTACCTCATTTGAACGGCTGTCTTAACTCCAGTTTAACAGAGATCTGTGCCTGCACTCTGTCTCGGTGTCCTTGGAGGAGTTTATATCCAGGAGAACAGCTGAAATATCTCTCTGTGAGACTGGGATAAAGAAAGCTTGTAGCTTAATGCTTGTCAGCTGCATTCTCTGCCTGAAAGCACTTACTTCCCGCTGATGTTTCCACTGGACATGAAACTGATATTGATCCTTTCCTCACAGAAATTCACTTAACAGCAAAAGTTAACATAAAGAATTTAACTGTTGCTTTACAATGACACTTTCACAGCAGTGATAATACTGTCGGGCTGAATTTTACATGGAAGGGTGGGGACAGGTTCCTCAGCCCCTGGAAGAAAATTCAGTGGCAAGGCCACCTGCCTGCACTTGGCTGGCTGCCCCATACCATTTTACAACAGCCCTGGGCATTAATTACTTTCTTCCCCCCCCCTCTGAGAGGGATCCTGCCCGCTAGAGCTGCTGGCCAATCAAATGGCCAGGCAACTCTCTTGTCCCAGCAGCTCCACTAGATGCGATGGCAGCTGCTAGAACTGCAGGCAGTGCCCGAAGCGGAGACATCCTGGACGCGAACGTACGATATACGTTCCAGGCTCTCATCAGGGATAGGCTGGCAGGTCCTGGGAAATTGGTTTGGTGGTCAGGGATGGCGAGATGGGGGAAGGGGTGAGGAAATGCGGGAGGGGGAAATCTATTGGATAGGGGCCTCTGATGGGCACAGGGTGCCACACCAGCAGATGCCCTCCTACCCCAGCAGCTTGTTGCTGCCCCCCCCACCCACAAAATAACAGGAAAATCCTAACGATGGCAGGAGGAGGGCCTTCGGTGAATGCACCATGGTGAAGGGCAGCACGTTAGCACATGGTTAGCACTATGGCTTCACAGTGCAGGGTCCCAGGTTCGATTCCCGCTTGGGTCACTGTCTGCAGAGTCTGCACGTTCTCCCCGTGTCTGCGTAGGTTTCCTCCGGGTGCTCCGGTTTCCTCCCACAGTCCAAAGATGTGCAGGTTAGGTATATTGGCCATGCTAAATTGCCCTTAGGTTGGATTGGGTTGCTGGGTTATAGGGATAAGGTGGAGGTGTGGGCTTAAGTAGGGTGCTCTTTCCAAGAGCCGGTGCAGATTTGATGGAGTGTACTGTAAATTCTAGGTATTCTATGTCTGTCTACCTGCACCTCTCATGTTATGGTTAAAATACCCATGGGGGTGGGCGAGGCAGGCATATGTCACTGCAGTTTTACACCTCCGCTTAGGTCTGTCATTTCAGCTTGAGGAGGCCTAAATTTCACCCCAATGTACCATAGAATAACTCTGAAGACCAGGTCTTCTTGGTGGAGGGAGGTTGAATTGGGCCCCCGCTCACCAAATGTTTGCTCCATGGAGACAGGCATGGACCCCCATGCCCAAAGTTCCAACGGAGTTGGGCAGGTTGTCAGGGCGGTAGGCTAGAGTGGCCCCTCCATTTACCGGCACATTAGCTTAGTATTAATGATGAATGTCAGGCCCTCAAATCCTCCCACAGTCCAAAGATGTGCAGGTTAGGTATATTGGCCATGCTAAATTGCCCTTAGGTTGGATTGGGTTGCTGGGTTATAGGGATAAGGTGGAGGTGTGGGCTTAAGTAGGGTGCTCTTTCCAAGAGCCGGTGCAGATTTGATGGAGTGTACTGTAAATTCTAGGTATTCTATGTCTGTCTACCTGCACCTCTCATGTTATGGTTAAAATACCCATGGGGGTGGGCGAGGCAGGCATATGTCACTGCAGTTTTACACCTCCGCTTAGGTCTGTCATTTCAGCTTGAGGAGGCCTAAATTTCACCCCAATGTACCATAGAATAACTCTGAAGACCAGGTCTTCTTGGTGGAGGGAGGTTGAATTGGGCCCCCGCTCACCAAATGTTTGCTCCATGGAGACAGGCATGGACCCCCATGCCCAAAGTTCCAACGGAGTTGGGCAGGTTGTCAGGGCGGTAGGCTAGAGTGGCCCCTCCATTTACCGGCACATTAGCTTAGTATTAATGATGAATGTCAGGCCCTCAAATCCTCACTTCCACCATACATGCCATGTCCCTCCATGCACCCTCACATCAACGATATATCCTCCATGTCATCAAGTTCCTTTGTTCTCCATATTCACATTCCTCTTTAACCTAATGCCCCCTCCATTCACCCTCTTATCCCCATACCCCTCCATTTCCCCTCATATTCTCCATGCCACCTCAATGCTCCCTGATTCCTCATGTTTCCTCATAGCCCCTTGCTCTCTCCATACACACCATAAGACCATAGAGTAGGTCATTCAGCCCTTCGAGCCTGCTTCACCATTTAGTACAGGGGTGGGCAAACTACGGCCCGCGGGCCGCATGCGGCCCGCCAAAGGTATTTCTGCGGCCCACCAAGTCATTAAAAAAAAAAAAAATTTTTTTTTTAAAAATTTTTTATTTTTTTATTTTTATTTTTTTTAAAGGTTAATGGGTGGGGGGGCTGTTGGGTTACTTACTGGTATAGGGTGGATACGTTGACTTGAGTAGGGTGATCATTGCTTGGCACAACGTCGAGGGCCGAAGGGCCTGTTCTGTGCTGTACTGTTCTATGTTCTATATGAGGCGCCCACAATCATAACCGGGTGAAGTAATTATTTTACTTAATATACTATGCGGCCCTTTGTGAATTGTGAATTTCTGAATGCGGCCCTTGCACGGAAAAGTTTGCCCACCCCTGATTTAGTAAGATCATGGTTGATCTAACGTTCACTAAGTCCATGTATTCTTCATAGCCAATCACCTGGTAACCACTACGGGAAAGCCATATATCTTTGAAATAGAGATGAGAAAAGCTGCTAGCAAACTGATAAAGCTCTCACTCAAATACACTTCATACTGAAAAAACTCTCATTTAAAAATAAATCCCGCAAGTGGTCAATCTGTTTTTAAAACAAATAACTAACCACATCAAAATAGATAATCATATAATAACGTGTTAAACCTGACACTCAAAATGTGAACACAACCCACTGTTACTATAAATACTTCTTGAATTTTTGAAAATCAGCCAAGCATTCATAATGGGCTCAAATGTAATAACAAACCATTGAATCTTACAAACTATGAAGCCTATTGAAATTGCAAAAAAAATGTTTTTTTTCCCAAACCATACCAAATGCCCTGTCAATCAATGCACTCCAGCAGTAAGTGTCTTTTTTTGCTCTAAGTGAAAGCTGCAGGCCTTTTTTTATATTTGTTAAGAACCCTGCTGATGTTAAATTCACAGGTATCACAAAACCCAGAAGGGTAAAGTGGAACACCGGTTCTTAGTGGTGTACATTTTCAATTTGGTATACTGTGAGAAAAGATATGCAAAGCAGGGAGGAATAGTCCAGTCATTTTGTGATAAATTAATAAAAACTAATAATAATCTTAATTAGTGTCACAAGTAGGCTTACATTAACACTGCAGTGAAGTTACTGCGAAAATCCCCTAGTCACCAAAGTCGTAACAAGTCGTCTTTTGGGACTTGTGAGAGGAAACCGGAGCACCCGGAGGAAACCCACGCAGACACGAGGAGAACGTGCAGACTCCATACAGACAGTGACCCAAGCCGGGAATCGAATACGGGACCTATATTAACTTACAATAAAAATACACAACAAGAAGGATTATAATACACTGCAACAGTCCACTGAACTACACTGATGGCTATACACACACAGTGTTACATGAAGTTGCTCTTTTGTTCCCAACTATCTACGTTTCATGAACTTTGAGGTTCCCCTTGTTCCCAATCAATATCTAACATTATATATCTCTATGAGCTAAATCCAGCAGATAGTTACCATGTACAGGATATTTGGGAAAACCGTCTTCATTTTTAGCGAAGGCGAAATCTTCTCTGTTCGATTTTTGGATTTTAACTAGCTGCCCTTTCAGCAATGACTTGATTTCAGTGGAGACTGTTTTCTGCAACTGGGTGTGGCTGTGATGGTGGCTGCCTCCACTGTGTCCCTTTCTCTAGCTATTGTACTATGGATGTATCATTCTTTCTCTTTGGTGTTAAACACCCAAAGGATCTGTCTTATAGCATTTAAGTGCCAATCCCCTTATCTCTCCACTGAGAAGTTATTTCTCCTAAACCCCATTGTTTCCCTTAGTCACATAGGTAAACATTTGCTTTTCTCACTGATATGCTAATTCACATATCAAAACCCACTTCTTGTCAATTCCCCTTTTTATTCTACCCCAATTTCATTTCTTAATCTTAATTTTCCCCAATGTTTAACGTGTTGAAGGGCTGATGTTTTAAATCACCAGATCTTAACAGATAAAGTTCGCAATGCCTATTTTCTTCAGATTCGAATGTACAATAGCACTTTCCCAATGGAAAAAATACTCTAATGCAGATCAAAACTTACACAATCTTCATGAGCGCAGTGGCCAACTTAGCTTCATTCACTGCTCTAAAAACACATCTACTGTACAATATGGCATCTGAATATGGCTATTGAAACTGGGAGAACTGCATTTTTTGTATGAATAAATCTGACAATGAAAGAATCCCAGGAGCAGGTGACTGGGGAACCTCCATGTTCACAATCTCTCTGAACCACACAAGAGGCCCGACTCTACTAAAAATTGAAGGCGGGGGGGTTATGCTGTTCTGTTTTAAACAGTCCATCCTTGCAATGGAGCAGGCAAGGACAGGAGTGCTGCATTCGGGAGGGTTAGCTGCACGCTATTACCACTCCAGTGAAAATTATCCAAAAACCCCTCATGGGGCAAGAATGCCAGAAAATGGTCCCACAATTATATTTCTTTGTTGCCGCAAAGAGAAAAGATATGAAGGTTCCCACACTCTGGATTCTTGTAAAACGCGATGCGAGGTTAATTAAGTGGTGTTGCTCATACAACCAAGATGGTGATTGCCCAAAAGCCACGCGCAAACATTCCACTGACGTCACTGCACAAATTGATCAGATCAGATCCATAACAACCACCCATCATTTTTTAAAAGTTCCCAGCCCGACATGGCAAAAATAAAGGCCCTTCATGGCAAGCATCTAGAATCCTGGAATCATAGATTAGCACGGCAACAAAGGAGCCTATTTGGCCCATCAAGCTCCCTTAAAGAGCATTGCAGTTAGGTACACCCCTCTGCTCATTCCCTAATTCCTGACAGTTTTTTCTTCTTCAAGTGTTTATCCATTTCCACCATGAAGTCTACTGTTGAACCTGCTTCCACCAGCTTATCTGGCAATGCATCCCAAATGTATAAGAAACATAGATCTGTGCCCTCTGGCCATCAAGGCCTTATCATTGGAAACAGTTTTTCTTTATTATTCTATCGAAGCCCTTCGACCAAACCTCCTCTTAGCTCTGCTGCTGTAAAGAGAATAACCGCAGTTTCTCCAGTCTCGCCGCATTATTGTAATCACAGCAAATTATTTCCGTACCCTCTTCAAAGTCTTTATGTCCTTCCTGCTCTGCTTTCCAATTTGCACTAAGCTGCGGTATTTAACGTACATGATAAACTATAATGGAATCACTAGATGAAAGTAATGACGGCATGTATGATGTTAAAATGGGGCACAGCATAGTTCAATTATCTTCCAACCTGAGACCACACTTCACTTGAAGAACTCATTGGGACTTGACCCCCTTTGCACAATGACATTAGAGATCAACTCCGATGTGTGTATATTTTCAAATGACTTCAAACATCCAGCCTTGCTAGTGTGAAGGACAATTTAATAATTGAATACAGCAGTCAGTTTGCGGCTGTTATTTTTTTGTACCTAACTCTCTGATCCACCCTTCTGTTAAGCAAACTCTCTGTTGCGAATGTTATCCTGTCAACTTTGCTGGGTAAATTGAGTTGTTTAGCCATAAGTCCAATGCATTTTGTCACAGATGCAAAACAAGTTTAAAAGAAAAACAAAATGTTATCTAGAATATCAACTGCGCTCTGTCCCCGGTAATTCATAAGCAGCTACAATTCCTGAATTTGCCTATGTTCAGCAGTGGTCTGATAGCAACAGACCTCGTGATCAGTTATTGTAACTGTGGTATGTGAGCAACGCCATGGGAAATCCACTGGCGAATCGAGAGAATAAATGTGAAACTACTAAATTAGAAAGGTAAGATTGTTTAAATCTGGAATTGGATTCAGACAGTCGCAAGCGTTTTGAGTTCAGAATCAGACTATGAAAATTAGATTCTGTTCTTCTCAATCCTATTGTAAATAGATCATCCGATTCCATGACAATTAGATGCCATTTGATGCATTGTTGGCACAGTTTGCTGCCTGCATTACCGTGTAGGAAAATGTTGTGATGCTGATTCATTCTTAGCTGTGGATGCTTGTTTACATTTTGACCATTGTTTAGCATTGCTGTGGATCGTACATTGTCAAGCAAAATAATTCAGCAATTAGTTATAAAATGTGTTTACTCTCTTTTGATATGTATCAGCAGTTATTGGTAAACACACAATTATTTCTACTTATCTAGGCTTCATCCAGGGGACTTGAATCAGAGTGTGGTGCTTCACATGACAGAGAAGCTGGGATATAAACATACTGAGGTGATAAACACAGTGTTGTCAAATCGAGCCTCCCACACCCTTTCCGTTTACTTTCTGCTGAACAGGAAATTGGAGCATTATTTTAAAAGTATTCAGGTAAGTAATGATCTGAGCAGTGATTTTGTTTTAGAAAGAATGTTTGAGGTAGGAAATATATGCTGGCAAGAAATAGCTCCCAATTATTTCAGTGTGAGAACTAGTGTGGCCAGTTAAGACAATAAGTAACTGAAACGTGGAGACCACACAAAGTCCTATTTTTCATCCCCAGTCTGTGCAGTGAACTCTCAGTCAATCTCTGATGGGGCATTGGTTGCACTGAGTCTCAGCACTGCAGTGCTGGAGGTTGTGTGACGGAGTGCGGAATGTCCCTGCCTCTGAACCAGGAGCTCTGGCTTTGAGTTCCACCTCAGCACCTGATGGCCAAGAAAGGTGTCTTCGTAACCCAGCCAAACAGGTTGATTTTCATCCTGCACAATCCTTCCAACTCACACCAATGTCAGGCGGTAAGAACGGGAGAGATACATGGTCAGCCATGTGACAGAAAGAACATTGACGCCTCTACCATCGCTATCCATATCGCCAGACTACAACATTCAGGTGAAAGTGCATGTTGCCACAGGAATTGGGACATCCTGACTGAACTGTAAATACACCCCCACCACCACCACCACAAGGCTGTTAAAGGCAGAATTAGCCAGGGATCCTGCTCCTGTCAGTTATCTAGTGACCCCCCCCTACTGGAAGTGCGCGTGGTTAGATGCTGGGTCGATGAGATTGAGGCCTAATGCTTCAGCGATACTTGTTGACTGGACTCATGTGAAAGTTGAAAGAAAGATTTGCATTTGCATAGCACCTATCACAACCTCAGTTCGCCCCCAACCGCTTTACAGCCAAATAAGCACTTCTGAAGTGTAATCACTGTTGTAAGGTTTGGAAACATGGCAGCTGAATTGTGCATGGCAACGTTCCATAGATATCAGTGCGATAATTACCAGGTATGAGCCAGGATTCTCCGGTCCCGCCCATGGCGGTAATCGTCGCAGTGGGACGGAAAAGTTGACGAACCAGTCCATTGACTTCAGGCAAGAATTTCTGGTCCCACAGCCGGGGGTGGGGGTGGTAACCGTAAACTCCCGACCATTGTGGCTTATTGTTGCTTATTGTTGGTTGAGGAACAGTGAATCCCACATTTTGTATTTACTCAGATAATGATTCTCGTGTGTGACGTTTCTGTTTGAATAGTCTTTAAATTCAATCAACAAAAGACAAAATTCAATTTTTTTTTTTACATCTATCCCTCCAGTTAAGTTTGTGTTAAAATTATGACAATTTGACGGCTTCTCTGTGGAGTTCCATTTGTGTTTTGTTTGCTGAGTCTGCACATCCTCCCCGTGTGTGCGTGGGTTTCCTCTGGGTGCTCCGGTTTCCTCCCACAGTCCAAAGATGTGCAGGTTAGGTGGATTGGCCATGATAAATTGCCCTTAGTGTCCAAAATTGCCCTTAGTGTTGGGTGGGGTTACTGGGTTATAGGGATAGGGTGGAGGTGTTAACCTTGGGTAGGGTGCTCTTTCCAGGAGCCGGTGCAGACTCGATGGGTCGAATGGCCTCCTTCTGCACTGTAAATTCTATGTTCTATGTTCTACAGAGAATGGCCGACCGCCGGGAACTCTGGGTACTTATACCCCGCCTCGGAGGCCTACTTGCCTCTCGACCAATTGGAGAGCAGTCACATGACTAGTCCCAACCAATCGGACGAGAGGCACATGACCAGCCAGAGCCAATGGGAAACCAGTGCTCTGCACCAATGGCAGTGCTCATATCCATACCACCACAACACTTTGACGTTATTTTTAGTGAACCTTTAGGATAATGTTAATGACCATGAGACTGTGTTATTATTCTATATAAATCCCTGTTCCAACAGCAAGTGTTGAGCATACCCTTTGAGAGGATTGTTGGATAGATTTACTGACTCACTGGGCGCGATTCTCCACTGCCCACGACGGGTCGGAGAATAGCGGGAGGGCCTTCCCGACATTTTTCCCGACCTCCCGCTATTCCCCCCACCCCCCCCCCCCCCCCCCCCCCCCACGGCCGCCCCACGACATGAATCGCTGCTCACCGTTTTTTACGACGAACAGCGATTCTCCCCTGGCCGATGGGCCGAGTTCCCAGGCCTTTACGGCCGTTTTCACGAATGCAAACACACCTGCTCTCACCGTTCGTGAAAACGGCCGCAAAGTGCCGTTCCGGACAACCATGGCACCAATTGGCACGGCCGCACCACGGCCGTGCCAAGGGTGGCATGGGCCCGCGATCGGTGCCCACCGATTGCGGGCAGCGGGTCCGATACCCGCGCACTCTTTGTTCCTCCGCCGCCCCGCAGGATCAGTCCGCAGGGCGGCTGAGGGGCATGACGGACCGCGCATGCGCGAGTTTGACGCATATGCGTGATGTCATCCGCGCATGCGCAGGTTGGAGCCGTCGAATCCGCGCATGCGCGGCTGACATCATCGTGCGTGTCAGCCGCCGTGACCCTTGGCGCGCGGGCTTAGCAATGGTCGCTAAGCCCGCAATGCCGTGCTTCGCGGGGCCGCGCTGCTAGCCCCGCCCGGTAGGGAGAATCGGGTCCCGGGAGGGGGCGCGGAGGCTGCCGTCAAACACGGCCAGTTTCACGGCAACCTTTACGACTCTCCGCATTTGCGGAGAATCACGCCCGCTTAGTTCAGGGCCGGAATTCTCCAGCCATTCGGATTCTCAGTTCCCACCGAAAGCGCACCCCTCACCCGCGGGTTTCCCAATGGAAAATCCCATTGACCGTGATGGGAACACAGGATCCCACTGGCAGGGGAACAGTGCGCCGCTGGGAAACACATGGCTGGGGCCCCAGAGAATCCAGCCCTGTAAGCTGAAGTAACTCACACTATTGCAGTTCAAAGATTGCAGGGGTGCTGTTTGTTAGTAATTGCATCCCTACTCACTGAGCTCAATGACTACTATCAGCAGTTACTATTAAAACCAAATACCAACAGAAAGACAGAAGAAAGGAAATCTTTGGAATGATTCCAAATTCTTTGCAACTTTTTTTTTAAACAGATGACTGAGAATGATGTTCACAATTTAATGGTGCCCCAATTACTTTGTTGATCTTGAACACAGGAAATGCTTTAATGCAAAGAACCACTTGGAAACAATAATCACAACAAAAATTATTCACAGCCATTTATGGGAACGTAGTTTCCTGGGCCTGGGACTAGATAATCACAGATCCAGGAACATTACCGTTGTAATGTAAAATTTTAAAGGAAACTGATAATGGAGGATGATTTCCCCTGCGTGTTAGAAAAAGCGGCGATGCATTTTTACACATGTTCAACATTTTATTATGCCAGACAAATAGAATAAATTTTCTCCGAGTCGTTTTATGGTAACTCAATTTTCCGTCTATTATAGAAACGAGACTTTGCAAATGGTATCTGCTACAAGAATCTACTGCACCAGTCTGATAAATACCGACTCAAGGAAGTACAGGAGGTACAGTGACTACAGGTTTATCTGATCATATTCTCCGCCTGTGTTTATTTGTACAGGTATTTACAGTCTATAACTAACGATACATATCTGAGACAATTACTTCTGTCTAAAGGTAATATTCTGTGCAAATCCACTCCTGAACAGTAAACATCTAATTCTATTTCTATTTAAAGCAACCTTCTACCTGGGCACCATTAAGTTTGGAATTCCTTATACGGTTACTTTCAGTTTTGGGAAGATGAATGCTCCATTAAAATCGGAAAACCTCTTCTACTTGAAGTGGGTGTGTTTCTACTGAGGCTGACAGTGCTTTGAAATACCACAGGGCAGATTCAGACCACCGACAACAATGGAAAACACCCAGTCCGCGTGCAGTCAGAGTAAAGGGCAGCCTTTGACATCCAGCACTAATTGGTTTCAGGTTCCAACTGAAGCGACTCAAACGAGACGTGGATAACAACTGCAATTCTGTGAAATATGATATGCCCTCCCCCCCCCCCCCCCCCCCCCCCCCCCGAGACACATTAATGATCAACCACTTTTATGTTAATATCAGTAAAATAAAATCAGTTTTCTGTACTCTTCGCAGATTTTGTGTTATAGAACAGAGAACATACAGTACAGAAGGAGGCCATTCAGCCCATCGAGTCTACACCGACCCACTTAAGCCCTCACTTCCACCCTATCCCAGTAACCCAATAACCTCCCCTAACCTTTTTGAACACTAAGGGCAATTTATCATGGCCAATCCACCTAACCTGCACGTCTTTGGGCTGTGGGAGGAAACCGGATCACCCGGAGGAAACCCATGCAGACACGGGGAGAATGTGCACACTCCGCACAATGACCCAGCGCTAAATCTAACCTAGGACCCTGGCGCTGTGAAGCCACAATGCTAGCCACTATGCTACCCTGCTGCCTCCATTTGGAGGAAGAGTGACCAGTGTTATGAGGAATGAGTAACGTCTTTTGGTTCTAAAAAAAAACTATTGTTACTTGCTGATTACTATTACTTTCCTTATTTTTTAATTAATAATTTTTTGTTAATAAAAACGTTTTGAATTAGAATGCAATGGATCAGTGCACCCACAAGCACAATACTTAGTGCAAGCACAGATGAAGTCAAGTTTTTTTTTTACTGCTTCAACAAATTAATTTGACAACTGACAGTTGTTGTTCTCTACAGAATGCTGCAGTGTACTGAATTTGGGTCAAGTGAGCATGTCTGGTATAGGTGGAGATTCAGTATAAGTGGTTTTGTTGTAAGTAGTCACCACCTCTTCATGTTATGAGTATATGGCTCATTAGTGTTCTTGGTGAGATAGGAATTAGTGTACAACTCTCCAGTCTACTTTGAGGTTTGATTTCTTTGATGTTTTGTGCATACCTAGGACCCTTGCATTTTTCAGAACACGTGTTCAAAATCCACTAGTTTCCCAACAGTTCTGTCAAAATTGATTATGCTTCACTTTGTTTGTGAGACATCTTTTATGAGCCGCTTATTCGGCTGCTCGCATGAGTTGCTATTCTGCTGGCGATTTCACCATGTGACTTCCAACCAGGCAACTCCCACTCTCATCCTTGGTTATGCAACGTGTCCATCTTGCAGCAGACTACCTTCCCACACCAACTGAAGATTGAAAGGACTCTTCCTCACCTGATTGGATAATCCTTGACTGTCCGTTGGACAGTCTTTCTCCCACCTCCAATAGTTTAATAACCAACCAATTAAAGTGTTCAAAGAAAAGGCATAAAACATTTTTTAATGCTCCTTTGAGTTTTCTCCTGGGTTGCTCAGAGAGTACTTCAGAGAATAATCGGAAATGGAAATGGAAATCGCTTATTGTCACAAGTAGACCTCAAATGAAGTTATTGTGAAAAGCCCCTAGTTGCCACATTCCGGCGCCTGTTCGGGGAGGCTGGTACGGGAATTGAATCATGCTGCTGGCCTGCCTTGGTCTGTTTTAAAAGCCAGCTATTTAGCCCTGTGCTAAACCAGCCCCTTGAATTCTTAGAGACTCCAGGCCAGCCCTTGATGCGTGGCAAAGCGAGTTCTGTCGGCACCTGGATTGCCCATCGTGGAGGCACCAACCAGAATTGCAATGGGCAATATATAGCTGTAATTTTCAGGGTATTAATGCCCTGAAGATTCAGCAAAAAAGGGTGACGACCTTTCAAGATGTTTTTTGTAGAAAAGGAATGTTGCATATACATAATTAATGGTTATGTAGGGCAGCACGGTGGCGCAGTGGGTAGCACTGCTGCCACACAGCGCCAAGGTCCCAGGTTCGATCCCGACTCTGGATCACTGTCCGTGTGGAGTTTGAACATTCTCCCGTGCTTGCGTGGGCTTCGCCCCCACAACCCAAAGATGGACAGGGTAGGTGGATTGACAAGCTAAATTGCCCCTTAATTGGAAAAAATGAATTGGGTATTCTAAATTTTAAAAAGAAAATAATGGTTACGTTGTGGCTTTGGAAACAATTTGATCCTTATTGTTTGGCAGTACTGATTGTTCCATCTGTTGAGAAGATAACTGTGTCTTCTATCAGCTTACATAGAGCTCTGGGCACAAGGAGAAAGCTGTTGTTTAGCAGTGCACTGTAGACTGACCCCATTGACCAGTCACCATTAAGTTTGCCTGAAGCAGTTCAACAAAAGTTTGCAGCTGCTACACACTCTTTCCTTTGGGAAATTTCTGTTTTTAAGCAGTTGACCTGAAAGAGTCAAGTACATTTTTCTTTCGCTCAGTCAACTCAAAGGGGGCAGCTGCATTTTAGTTTCAAGTTAAATCCCATCTTCAATTTTTGTGGGACAAACCTGAAGAAGGAACTGTTTCATCTCTCCAGCTGGGTTGCCTGGAGCCTCTGAAAGCAAACCAGGCTTTTCCCAACAGCCAGACCCTCAGTACATTCAGGCCAGGACTGGGGGTGTTGGGACTGGTGTAATTGCTTACACACGTGCTAATCAAGTACAAGCGGGCCAACGGCTTGGAAAGAAAAGCTGACAAGAGGCCCCAGAAATTCATGAATGGCCCTGATTACAAGCCTATTTGGCATTTCAAAGCAAGTAGTTACATGAGTTTGTAACTTAACACTGGGTGTGGCCAACATTCCTTCAGTTGTACAGGGGAAGAACAAAACAAATTAAATGAAGGCTTGAAGGGGGATGGTGAAAAGGATGTGCTCCTTTGGAAAATGATGTCTTTGAGTTAATTTTATATTTAACGATTGATAAGATTGTTGATCTTAAAAGAAAGAAATAACAACATCATATTTGAGCTTTCAGTGGAGAACCAAATTAAACAGCTATTCATTCATGCATTCATGGCCAGCTGGCAGAGGCATTCTACTTCTCTGGCTCGAGTTTACAGAAGCACTGCACCACATCCAACTCCCTTCCCTTCACTTAATCTTCCTCTTTCTGTAGCCCTTTCAGTTTATAATCATAGTCTTCTCTCTTGTCTGCCCCTCCCTCCCTCCCACTGATGTGTTATATACTCTGGGATAACACAGGCTGCAACTGGATGCAGCTTTAACCAAAAGATACGCCAGACCTTGAAGTTAGTTCAATCTGATTTATTTAACCAGTAGCACAGTTAGGACAGTTCTCTATGAGTTTGCCTCTCTGCTAACCTAAGTGTGGTTACTCTGTCTGACTGAACCAGACTAGCTCTTAGCCACGTGCTGGAGGTGTGATACTGTACATACACCCTGACTCACTCTGTAGATGTTCATCAGTGGAAAGAGGCGGAGTGTGAGTGCCTCGTGCCTTATTATAGTGAGATACCACCCCTGAGTGTCCTGCCTGCTCATTGGTCATGTCCTATTCTTTGTGTTCATTAGCTACATGTCTGTGCATGTCTGTATATCATTATCTGCATGTCTGCATATCATGACACCCACAACCCACCCTTCCCCACTTTTAATTCATCACAATGCTTGTCTCTCCAAAACTTCTGAAATGTTACATCTGGTCAACATTACTGCATGGATGCAAAAGTTGGAATATGAGCATCATATTCCCGTACCAGCCTCCCCGGACAGGCGCCAGAATGTGGCGACTAGGGGCTTTTCACAGTAACTTCATTGAAGCCTACTCGTGACAATAAGCGATTTTCATTTTCATCACATCGGAAAATAAATTGAAAGGCAACAGAGATTCTGAACCCGATGATGGAGATTAGGTGGACAACACTAATCACGAATCACTTGGAGTGGCACAGTGGTTAGCACGGCTGCCTCACAGAGCTAGGGACCCAGGTTCAATTACGGCCTTGGGTTAAGTGACTGTGTGAAGTTTGCGCGTTCTCCCCGTGTTTGCGTGGGTGTTTCCTCCGGGTGCTCCAGTTTCCTCCCACAGTCCAAAGATGTGCATGTTAGGTGGCTTAGGCATACTAAATTAATCTTCGGTGACCAGGGATGTGCAGGTGAGACGGGGTTACAGGGATAGAGCAGGGGAGTGGACCTAGGGAGGGTACTCTTTCGTAGGGATGGTGCAGACTCGATGGGTTGAATGGCTTCCTTCTGTACTGTAGGGATTCTATGGTTCTAACACACACAACTAATGAGGAGGTTTTGAGGAAAACAGGCAGACAGGAAGAAACTTTGCGAATTATGATAGTGACGTTTATGGGACATCTTGAATATTCATGAATATGATGGGAATGGACGGATACGGGCCCTGGAAGTGTAGAAGGTTTTAGGTTAGATGGGCAGCATGGTTGCTGCAGACTTGGGGGACCGAAGGGTCTGTTCCTGTGCTGTACTTATTTTGTTCATTGTTCTTTGGCCACCAAGAGACAATCACAATTCTTTGGGCGGGTACTTAGGAGAGACAAACTAGAATGTCTAGTAGTGACTGGCAACATTGAGGGTAGTGAAGAGCAAGAGGGAGGCAAAACAGGGGATGCACCAACTGCTTAAGAAGCATGACAGATACAATATTTGAGGACAACATCAGGATGTTGGCTGCTATCAAGGATCATGACAGCTGGAGAGCCATGATTCTCACGCTGTCAAACATGGCACCTGAAGAAAAACTTATTTCCCCACCTTCCCAGGTTACAACCCAGTTAAATGTTAGGCTCCTTCACTTTATGCTGGTGTTGGCCCCCAGCAGTTCATGTTAATCTCTGCCCATCCCCGCTTGTGCAAACAGACACAACAAAGTGGCACAATGCTCAATCCTTATCCATCACAGGAAGGTAGCCCCGCCTTGGAAAGCTGCTAGCCAATTAGATTGGCTGGCTGTTCTCCAGACCTCCGGGCAAATTGCAACAGTGGCCAGAAGAGGCAGCACAGTGACGCGCCGCAGACTAACTGTCAGCACATGGAGGCCAGGTAAAGTGGTAGGGCCCCGGTGAGGGGGGAGTAGGAGGCACCTGGGAATCACAAACGGGATGGATTGGGTTCCATGGGGATAGGCATGGGGAAAGGGCCTTCAGAAGAGAGTGCTCACCATCATAAGAGCACTTTATATGGAGATGCTTTCCACCCCCGCCCATCCCGACCGCATTTCCGAACAGTGATATAGGTTTAAAATTGTTCTAATTCTCCCCTCCCTTACAAGGTGTCATCCGAAAAAAAGCCTTAAAATAGAGGCTGGATGGGAAAATGCCCTTAAGTGACTATTAAGTGGCCACATCAGAGCCTTAATTGGGCCAAGGATGGGATGCAGACATTGCTGGCTAGGCCCATTTCTAATTCCCCTTGAGAAGGTGATGGTGAGCCACATTCATGAACTGCTGCAGTCTTTGTGGCCTAGGTACATCCACAGTGCTATTAGGAAGGGGGTTCCAGGGCTTTGATCCTGTGAAAGTGAAGGAATCACATTATAGTTCCAAGTTAGGATAGTGTGTGGCTTGGAGAGGAATTTGCAGGTGGTGGTGTTCCCAAGTCCCTGCTGCCCTACTCCTCCTGAGCAGTGGAGGGCAAGGGTTTGAAAGGTGCTGCCAAAGAAACTTCTGTGAGTTGCTGCAGTGCATCCTGTATATGGTACACAGGGCTGCCGCAGTGCTTTGGTGTATATGGTGCACACGGCTGTGCAATGCTTCGATGGTGGAGGAAATGTATGTTTGTGGATGGGGTGCCAATCAAGCGGGGCTACTTAGTCCTAATGGTGTTGATCCTCTTGAGTGTTGTTGGAGCTGCAGTCATTCAAGCAGTTGGAGAGTATTCCATCGCACTCCTGACTTGTGTTTTGTTACCTGGTATAGCCTGGTAACCTCAATCATTAAACTGCTACAGAACCCTGAACAAAAGAATATCTGTTATGATCTTCAGAAATTGATGCCATTTGCACTATTCAAAGCCTTTGACAAACTAAAAATGGTTTTTGGAGTTAAGGAGTAAAGGTGGTGCTTTCACTTTCATTTAAGGGATATGTTTTATAACTTCCACCCCTATAGGGAAAGAAACCCAAGAATCCGGAGAAAGGAGTGGAGTATTTTCAGAAACCAGCCATAAGAAAAGCAGAGAAAGGATCTAAAGCTTCAAACCCCAGCAAAACTGTGCTGAAGGAGAGAAAGATTCTCATTCCAGAGAGAGGTGAGTCTGCTCCGGAGGTAAAACTGTGCTGAAGGAGAGAAAGATTCTCATTCCAAATGGGGGTGAGTCTGCTCCGGAGGTAAAACTTTGCTGAAGGAGAGAAAGATGCCC
Organism: Scyliorhinus canicula; assembly: GCF_902713615.1. NCBI lineage: Eukaryota > Metazoa > Chordata > Chondrichthyes > Carcharhiniformes > Scyliorhinidae > Scyliorhinus > Scyliorhinus canicula. Next base: position 30,490,319 of record NC_052152.1, read on the forward strand.
ATTCCTTTAAAAAAAAAAATTTAGAGTACCCAATTCATTTTTTCCAATTAAGGGGCAATTTAGCGTGGCCAATCCACCTACCCTGCACATTTTTGGGTTGTGGGGGGTGAAACCCATGCAAACACGGGGAGAATGTGCAAACTGATGGAACCATCAATTCACCAGACACGTGTTTCCGATATGAATATAGGCTTTAATTGACTTACTACAGAGCCAGCCTGTTACCCGTTGATGAACTCTCATTGAACTGCAGGCTGACTCTGGACAAGGGTATTTATACAGCAGCACTAGGGGGAGGAGTCGTAGGTGGAGCCAAGGGTGGAGCCCTGTACAATCTCCTGAGCATTCCCAGAGCTACTCCCCCTAGTGGTCGGATAACGCTACTGCGCTTACAAAGACAAAGTGTGAATTATCATATTACATTCACCACACTCCACACGGACAGAGACCCAGAGGCGGGATCAAACCTGGGACCTCGGCGCCGTGAGGCCGCAGGGCTAACCCACTGCGCCACCATGCTGCCCCAAAGATTCTCATTCCTGAGAGAGGGAAGTCTGTTCCCGAGGTAAAACTGTGCTGAAGGAGAGGAAGATTCCCATTCCTGAGAGAGGTGAGTCTGCTCCAGAGGTAAAAGCAAAACAAAAAGCAAAAGGAAACACTTCGCAGGCCAGGCAGCATCTGTGGAGAAGGAGAAAGATGACTTTTCATCAGAACACCAGTATCGAAACATGTTTGAACCTTGGCTATGTTATTTAAATATTCTCCTTGCATTTCTGAGCTATTTTTGTTGTATGCAAGTGTACCATGGTGGAATTCCAAATCAAGACCTGCAGTAACTGGAAAGCGAAAAAGACAGTTGAATTTTTCTGGTGTAGATTTTTCAACAAAATTGATGACGGCTTCATTCCTAAAACAGTAACCTCTCTTCAAAGTTGCCAATAAACCTGCTGAGTCATTCCAGCTCGGTGCTTCCCAAGCTTTTCCCCACTGTGACCCCATTTTAATGCCAAAGGCTTTGTGTGACCCGAATGTGACCCCCGAATTTGAGGGTGGGGGAGGGGGGTGACCAGAACAGCTGTTGAGCAGGGCGGAGGCTGGAGGCTTCACTTGTTGAGTAGAGGTGGGGGTGGCAAAACTTGGAGGTGCAGTAAACGGTGAAGAAATTAGTAAGAGATGTGAAGAGAACTCAGACAGGCTGATGGAAAGGGCAGCCAGAACAGATGAGATTCGATACAAAAAAATGTGGGATTGATCTTGGTAGGAAGAAAGTGGCAGCCCAGTTAATATAACAGTTAATTAAGTATAAGAATCCTGAGCTTGAGAAAAAGAGGCATGGAGTACAAAATCCAGGAAGTCATGTTAAACCTTTATAAAACACCAGTTTAACCTCAACTGGAGAATTGTGTCTTATTCTGGGCCCCACACCTTAGGAAGGACATGATTCGAAACGGTATAGAAGAGATTTACTAGACTGGTTCCAGGGATGTGGGTTTACACACTCATACATAGAGACACAGGAAAAAAAGTGGGACAATGGGACTAACTGGATTGCTCTTCAAAAGAGTTAGCACAGACTCAATGGGGCAAATTGCCACCTTATGTGCTGGCCAAGTGTTTGTCATGGCTCATTTGGCAGCACTCCTGCCCCTTGAGGATGGGACTTCAAATCCCCCTTCAGAGATATGAGCACAAAAATCTAGGGTGACACTCGAGTGCAGCACTGAGGGAATGCTTCACTGCTAGAGATGAGATATTAAACCAAGGCCCAGTCAGTTCTCTAATGTGAATGTAAAAGATCCGATGGCACAATGTTGAAGAAGAGCAGGGGACTTCTCCCTGATGTCCTGGCCTACAAAGATAGATATCTGGGGCTGGATTCTCCGCCGTCGGGATGCCTGGCAGCCCTAGGGTTTCCCGACGGCGTGGGGCTGCCCCACAAGGGGAAACCCCATTGACCAGCCGACATAACGGAGCATCCCTCCTGCATGCTGCAATAGAAATGTGGCGGGGCGGAGAATTCAGCCCCTGGTCATTATCACGTTACTGTGGGAGTTTTGTGTGTGCAAATTGGCCAATGCTTTTTCTACATTAGTCACAACAGTGACTACACTTCAAAAGTACTTCACTGGCTGTAAAGCGCTTTGGGGCATCATGAAAGGCGTTATCTAAATGCAAGTCTTTTTACAACTCTATAATCTTCGGATTCTACAACATCTATAAAACATTACCTGGAAATTACCGTGTGCAATTATCATCTTACAAATCCATAACCTCTTCATATCAATTTTTGACTGCTTTGTTTTTGGAAAATATTTTTATTAAGGCATTTATAAATTTTTTACAACAATTTTCAGAAGAAAAAACAGCAAAATAAATAACACCCATCCAGCCAACAACCACACCCAGCCAACGTGCCTTACATACACAGTTTCCCAGTCCCCCCCCCCCCACTAAGTATTTCAACCAACCCCCCGCCTCCCTCTTTCCCTTAACCTCCACCCCCCCCCCCCCCACCCTTTTTATCTGATGACAGATTAATTTTCCCCAAAGAAGTCGATAAACTGCTGCCACCTCCGGGTGAACCCGAGCATCGATCCCCTCAGGGCGAACTTGATCTTCTCAAGCCTGAGAAATCCGGCCATGTCACTGACCCATACACCCGATTTTGGGGGTCCCGAGTCGCTCCACGCCAATAAGATCCGTCTCCGGGCTACCAGAGAGGCAAAGGCCAAAAACACCAGCCTCTCTCGCCCCCTGGACTCCCGGGTCTACTGACACACTAAAAATCACCACCTCTGGACTCTGAGCCACCTTTAATACCGTAGACATGACCGTGGCAAATCCTTGCCAGAATCCCTTAAGCTTCGGATGTGCGGGCCCTCCTGCACACCACCCACACCTATCCTCCACCCCTTCAAAGAACCTGCTCATCCGGGCCACCATCACATGCACCCTGTGGACCACCTTGAATTGTATCAGGCTGAGCCTGGCACACGACGAGGACGCGTTAACTCTACTCAGGGCATCCTCGCACAATCCCGCCTATAATTCCTTGCCCAACTCTTCCTCCCATTTTCGCTTTACCTCTTCTATCGGGATTCCCTCCCATTCATAAGCTATTTATAGATTTCCGGGACCTTTCCCTCCCCCACTCCTATTTTCGACACTATCTCGTCCTGTATCCCCTGGGGCGGGAGGTGCGGAAAGGTCGATACCTGCCTCCGCGCAAGTCCCGCACGAGCAGATAGCGGAACCCATTCCCACCGGGCAGCTCATACCCCTCCAGGTCCTCCATGCACGGAAAGCTGCCGTCAATAAACAGGTCCCGAAACCTCTCGATCCCAGCTCGCTGCCACCTCCCCCATCCTCACCCCCCCACCCCCTCCCCCCCCCCGGTGAAAACCGCGATTGCCCCAGACAGGTGTTCATACCGACGCCCCCTCCACTCCCATGTGCTTCCGCCACTGTCCCCTCACCCTCAAAGCTGCCACTACCACTGGGTTTGTGGAGTACCGAGCCGACGAGAATGGCAGAGGTGTCGTTACTAGTGCCCGTAATCTTGTGCCCCTACATGATGCCGCCTCCACCCGCCCCCACACCGACCCGCACTCCACTACCCACTTCCTTATCATTGCTATGTTCTCCACCCAATAGTAGTTCCTAAAATTCGGTAGGGCCTCCCCCCCCCCCCCCCCATCCCCTCCCCCACCCCACTCCAGCAGTACCTTCTTTACCTGCGGGGTTTTACCCGCCTATACGAACCCAGAGATCATCGTGTTCACCCTCTTAAAAATGCCTTCAGGATAAAAATAGACAGGCACTGAAATACAAACAAAAACTTCGGGAGAACCGTCATCTTTACCGCCTGCACCCTCCCCCGCCAGTGACAATGGGAACGTATCTCACCTTCTGAAGTCCCTGTTATCTGCTTCACTAACCGAGCCGAATTCAGCTTGTGTAGCTGTTCCCACTCCTGCAGCACCTGGATTCCCAAATACCGAAAACTCCCACCACCTTGAACGGCATCCCCCCCCCCCCCCCCCCCCCCCCCCCCCCAATCTCCTCCCTTGTCCCCTCGCCTGAATCGCAAAGACCTTGCTTTTGCCCATTTTCCATTTGTACCCCGAAATCTGGCCGAATTCCCCATAATCTCCCCAATCCCCCCCATTTTGGCTGCTATTATAATGACAGTTTTAGCCATTTTAAATAATGTTTCAATTAAAACAGTGGATGAATTTAATACAAAGGTACTAAACAATTATACAATAATGTCAATCATTGTAATTTCCATGCCTATCTTTTTAAAATTAGGGACTGATGTTGGCACAGCAGAATATCTGAATAATTTATTTTTTGCTGCATGTTCTACGGGGTTGCAACCTTCCGAAGAGAAATAAGTCTTTCAAAGTGTCATTGTTGTCAGGGAATCTGACGTTTCAAACTCTGTTTTAAACTTCTGCCCACAGGGCTGATGCTGGAACCTTGCCTTCCCTTATCTGTCCCAGTTGGTGAATCTGCAGCCAGCAAGAGTGGGCGTGTCAACTCACATTCCTTGGAGTATTTGGAAATGCAACATCCTCTCCCCAGGGCCCCTTTGCCTGTCAGACAGCAGGACTCTCAGTCACCCGACAGTGTGAGCACAAAACAAGGAGCAAAAGATAGTTTTCCCGTCGTGAGCAGTGGCAATCCTCCTCGCATGGGGCAAGATCGAATCGAACTAATTCCTCAGCATAGGGGCGTGGGACCTGTGGGGATTTTCTATGACGCATCCACTGAACAGACTGCAGCTTCAGTTCAGCAGCAGGGGTGCATAAGATCCAAGAAAATTCTGAATCATCCTGCTCACACCACTCCAGTTTATGAAGGGAAGCAAAACCTTGTGGGAGCCCAGATGGTATCACACGTTCCGCCTGTTTCCCACAACGCAAGATCCAACGAACTGGGGAATCCTTATCTGGTTAAAAGCAGGGGCAGGTTTCCAATGATGGGCATTGGACAGATGCTAAGAAAACGGAGTCAAACAACACCATTAAAGCCGGACAGGCCCAAAGAAGCAGGAGGCCCACAGTTACGCACATCAGATATTATACAGAATGTGCTGTGTACTGCCAGCAGTCTGCAACCCCACTGCTGATTCCATTATTCAACCACAACTGGACTTCAATGTGAGTTAGGCCAAGGAACAAACACCAAGTTTGTGAAATTACTCACTACCTTTCGTCATCAATTGTACTTTTTCTCTCAGGAACATATATAGACAATATTTAACCTAATTTTAGAATGCTGAGCTAACTTTTAGGCCAAGAATTTGGTCACGTGTCAGTATAATTTAAAACAATGCAAAGTTGAATGACCCTGTGTGTGATAACCTCAGAAAATCCACAACAAAAGAAGCTTTATTTGTTAATTAGGGATTTTCAATTAGGGATTGTGAACTTTTTCATTCACGTGGAGTAGTTGATGTATCAAGCTGCCACCCACCAGGAGGTTGAATGTTATAAAGCACCTGAGAAGCAGCACAGCTGTATTTTTACCCATATATGTGGTATTCTCTTCCTGGAGACAAGTTGCCAGCATTCCTCTCAAGCAATTCTGCATTTGAGTGATTCTTTAGATGAATAATGAGAGATTTAACAAAAGGAATGGTCATACATTCTGAGAAAGTGGTCCACACCATTTAATGCTAACACATTGATCATTTTTTATACAGAGCTCAATGCTTGATTTAAAACAGATTATATTCCATATTTTGTTTCAAAAAGACAGCCAGCGGGATTCTCCGTCGACGGGATCCTCCGCTTCTCTGGCTGTGCACCCCCGCTCGCAGGTCTGCCGACGGCAAATGGGGTGGCCGCGAAACCCCATTGGCCGGCTGCAGCGAGGGCATACCACGCAAGAAAACTGGGCAAGCGGGGCGGAAATCCCGCCCAACATATAGGACATAAAAATCAAGGAATCTCAATTTTTGTGGGAATTATGTGTAATTTTATATAAGTCACATTAAACGTTTACTGCTTCTCTTGTTTAATGGATTTTTAAACTAAGATATGTTGAAATGTTTATTATCGGGCTCGGGGGTGCACTGCCTGTGTGAGGTGGGATGTTGGGGTGTTGCAAAGGAGCCCCTTATAGGTGGGTTGGGGCTTTAGAGTTCTGGGGGTCTTGTCAGGAGAGGATCGAGAGATCGGGCCACCATTTAGAAATGGAATCCCAATCTCCTGCACTGAGGAGTTTTGGCGAGTGAAGCTCCTCTGTGGAAGAAACGGGACTAATGGAATATAGAACAGTACAGCACAGAACAGGCCCTTCGGCCCTCGATGTTGTGCCGAGCATTGTCCGAAACCAAGATCAAGCTATCCCACTCCCTGTCATTCTGGTGTGCTCCATGTGCCTATCCAATGACCGCTTTAAAGTTCCTAAAGTGTCCGACTCCACTATCATAGCAGGCAGTCCATTCCACACTCTAACTCTCTCTGAGTAAAGAACCTACCTTGAGCATCCCTCCTATATCTCCCACCCTGAACCTTATAGTTATGCCCTCTTGTAACAGCTACATCCACCTGAGGAAATAGTCTCTGAACGTCCACTCTATCTATCCCCCTCATCATCTTATAAACCTCTATTAAGTCGCCTCTCATCCTCCTCCGCTCCAAAGAGAAAAGCCCTAGCTCCCTCAACCTTTCCTCATAAGACCTATCCTGCAAACCAGGCAGCATCCGGGTAAATCTCCTTTGCACCCTTTCCAATGCTTCCACATCCTTCCTATAGTGAGGTGACCAGAACTGCACACAACATTCCAAATGTGGTCTCACCAGGGTCATGTATAGTTGCAGCATAATCCCACGGCTCTTAAACTCAAGCCCCCTGTTAATAAATGCTAACACACGATAGGTCTTCTTCACGGCTCTATCCACTTGAGTGGCAACTTTCAGAGATCTGTGGACGTGAACCCCAAGATCTCTCTGTTCCTCCACATTCCTTAGAACCCTGCCATTGACTCTGTAATCTGCATTCAAATTTTTTCTACCAAAATGAATCACTTCGCACTTATCAGGGTTAAACTCCATTTTTCGGCCCAGCTCTGCATCCTATCAATGTCTCTTTGCAGTCTACAACAGCCCTCTACCTCATCCACTACTCCACCAATCTTGGTGTCATCAGCAAATTTACTGACCCACCCTTCAGCCCCCTCCTCCAAGTCATTGATAAAAATCACAAATAGCAGAGGACCCAGCACTGATCCCTGTGGTACACCGCGGGTAACTGGTCTCCAGTCTGAAAATTTTCCATCCACCACCACTTCTATGTGATAGCCAGTTACTTATCCAATTGGCCAAATTTCCCTCTATCCCACACCTCCTTACTTTCTTCATAAGCCGACCATGGGGAACCTTATCAAACGCCTTACTAAAATCCCGTACCAGCCTCCCCGGACAGGCGCCGGAATGTGGCGACTAGGGGCTTTTCACAGTAACTTCATTGAAGCCTACTCGTGACAATAAGCCATTTTCATTTTCATTTTCATTTCATTTCATTTTCATTTCATTTCATTTCATTTCAAAATCCATGTATACGACATCAACTGCTCTACCTTCATCTACACACTTAATTACCTCCTCAAAGAATTCAATCAAATTTGTGAGGCAAAACTTACCCTTCATGAATCTGTGTTGACTATCCTGGATTAAGCTGCATCTTTCCAAATGGTCATAAATCCTATCCTTCAGGACCTTTCCCATTAACTTACTGACCACCCAAGTAAGACTAACTGGCCTATAATTACCAGGGTCATTCCTATTCCCTTTCCTGAACAGAGGAACAACATTTGCCACTCTCTAGTCCTCTGGCACTATCCCTGTGGACAGTGAGGACCCAAAGATCAAAGCCAAAGGCTCTGCAATCTCATCCCTTGCCTCCCAAAGAATCCTTGGATATATCCCATCTGGCCCAGGGGACTTGTAGACCCAAAGGTTTTTCAAAATTGCTAATACATCCTTCCTCAGAACATCTACCTCCTCAGGCCTACCTGCCTGTATCACACTTTCATCCTCAAAAACATGGCCCCTCTCCTTGGTGAACACCGAAGAAAAGACATAGTGCACCCTCAGCGGGGCATTCCCTGCTGGGGCCCTGGATTGCAACAGAGTCCCTTTCGATAGCGTGGCCTTTCTCAGCCGTGCAAGCGCCAGGATACACCCAGCTGAACGCACTCGACACGGGACTCTGTCGCAATTCAGTTAGTTGCACCCAGAGATTTCAACGGATTGTGAAGCTGGTGCAGAGACAGATGTTTCAAAGGATTGTGAAGCAGGTGGAGACACAGACAATAAAGAGAAGAGCCTCTGGATGAATTTTGGCGATAAGGGTTAGAATTGTAAAGCAATTCTACGAACATGGAGACAAGACTGGCTGCCTATTGGCTCACCAGCTGAGAAAGCAGACAGCCACAAGGGAAATAGCGCAGGTTAAGGATAGCAAAGGCAGACTGGTAACAGAGCCAAAGGAGGTCAATCGGGCATTCGAGACCTTCTATCGGAAACTGTACACCTCCGAGCCCCCGACGGGGATGCAGGAATGAAACAGTTCCTAGATGGATTGGAACAGCCAGTGGTGGGGGAAGACAGACGGGGGGAGCTGGAAGCACCAAGAGACCTGGGAGAAATCATGGAGAGCATCAGCTCCATGCAGGCGGGTAAGGCACCGGGACCCGACTGGTTCCTGGCAGACTTCTACAAACAATTCGCACCAGTCCTGGCACCACACCTAAGGGACATGTTCACGGACTCACTGGCAGGACGCACCCTGCCCCAACGCTAGCGCAGGCCATAATATCACTAATACCCAAAAAAGATAAAGACGGTAGCACAGTGGATAGCATTGTGGCTTCACAATGCCAGGGTCCCAGATTCGATTCCCCGCTGGGTAACTGTGCGGAGTCTGCACGTTCTCCCCGTGTCTGCGTGGGTTTCCTCCGGGTGCTCCAGTTTCCTTCCACAGTCCAAAGACGTGCAGGTTAGGTGGATTGGCCATGCTAAATTGCCCCTCAGTGTCCAAAAAAAAACGTTTAGGAGGGTCATTGGGTTATGGGGATAGGGTGGATGTGAGAGCTTAAGTGGGTCGGTGCAGACTCGATGGGCCGAGTGCCGTCCTTCTGCACTGTATGTTCTATGTATGTACTTGATGGAATGTGGATCATACAGACTCATTTTACTGCTGAACGTGGATGCGAAAATACTCGCGAAAGTCCTGGCCAAAAGGCTGGAAAGCTGCATACCAGAGGTGGTCGCAGAGGACCAAATGGGCTTTGTCAAAGGTAGGCAGCTCACAGCGAACATCAGGCGGCTGTTGAATGTGATAATGACCTCCCCACCCCGGGAGAGAACACCAGAGGTGATTGTCTCCCTGGACGCAGAAAAGGCCTTTGACAGAGTCGAATGGAGCTACCTCCTCGAGGTACTGGAACGGGTTGGGCTAGGAGCGGGATTCACTGCCTGGGTGAGGCGCCTGTACAACGCTCCCAAAGCGAGTATCCGAACTAACACCACCAGCTCTGAATACTTCCAGCTACAGAGAGGAACAAGACAGGGCTGCCCCCTGTCCCCACTCTTGTTTGCACGGAAAAAGTGAGGGGATGTGTACAAGAACCCGACACGGATTGGGTACAAACGGAGGAGGCATCCTGTAAAGGAACAACCCTCCTGGCCACAGCAGCACTCCCACCCCCCTCAACAAGGTACACAACGAGCCCAGTGGTAGCGGCCACATTGAGAACGTGGACCCAGTTGAGACAGCACTTCGGGATAACCAAAATGTCCCTTATGGCCCCCCCATCTGCGGCAACCACAGATTCTCCTCCCAGCCATGCTAGATACCACCTTCAAAAGATGGAGGTGGGACAGGGGCACACTGCTGGTCGGGGTCATCTACGTAGGGCGCAGACTGGCAACACTGGACGAACTGACGAGGAAGTGGAAACTATCAAGAGGACAGGAATTGAGCCACCTCCAAATAAAGCACTTCCTTCACAAAGAGACAGTAGGGTACCCCGGGGCCCCAGAAAGCACACTGCTAGAGGACCTGATAGGCACAAGCAGCGAGAAGGGGGTGCTATGTGGGAAAATATACAGACAGCTACTGGACAGAGCCCGAACACCACGGGACAGGACCAGACAAAAATGGGAGGACGAACTGGGGACAGAGGTGGGATGGGGACGCTGGAGTGAAGCACTGAGCAGGGGGAGCTCCATCTCCTCCTGCACAAGGCTAAGCCTAATGCAGCTCAAAGTGGTGCACAGAGCACACCTGACCAGAACCCGAATGAGCAAGTTCTTCCCGGAGGCGGAGGACAAATGTGAGCGGTGCCAGAGGGGCCCGGCCAACCACACCCACATGTTTTGGGCTTGCCCCAAGCTTGCTGGGTCCTGGGCAGCCTTCTCCGAGGCAATGTCCAAGGTTGTGGGGGTGAGGGTGAAGCCATGCCCAATAGTGGCAATCTTCGGGGTATTGGAGCAGCCAGAGCTACACATGGGGAAGAAGCTTTCGTTTCCCTAATCGCACGCCGGAGAATCCAGTTCGGCTGGCGATCGGCAGCACCGCCCAAAGCTGCAGACTGGCTCACCAACCTCTCGGAATTTCTCCACCTGGAGAAGATTAAGTACACCACCCGAGGGTTAGAGGAAGGCTTCCTGGATACTTGGGGGCAGTTCGTCGGCCATTTCCAAAACCTGTTCGAGGCCAGCAACGAGGAGTGAGCCAGGAAAAAAAAAAGCTGAAGAAACAAAGGACTGCGCAACCGGGGGGGGGGGGGTGGGGGGGGTGCGGAGGAAGAGAGAGAAACCACAAGGGAAGAGGGATGGTGCTGAAACCAATGGGAGGGGGAGGAGGAGGAGGAAGGAAGGGGGGATATCATAGACCGATCCAGAGGGCAGCAAAATGTGCGTACAGTTAAATGAAGGACAAAACAAACCTCTCTGTTAAATAAAGCAAATTAGCGCGGGCAAGAAAATTGTCATGGATTTAAGTAACAACTGTTTATAAATATGAGAAAAGCCAATAAAAAGATTTTCAACAAAAAAGATTTGTAAAGCAATGCTGAACTGGGAGCCAATGTAATGAGCACAGGGAGGGTGCACAAATGGGCTTGATGTGTGTTAGGACACAAGCGATGGAGCTTTGGATCACCTCAAGTTTATGGAAAGTACAAAGTAAGAGGCCATCCAGAACTGTATTGGAATAATCAGATCGAGAGGGAACAAAGCATGGATGTGAGTTCCAGCAGCAGATGTGTTGAGACAGGGAGAGTCAGGGGATGTTACAGAGGTGCATATTGCATGGGTACATGGTTGGAAGTTCACCTTGGGACCAAATATAACACCTTGTCAGTAGACAAGAATATCCTGATGAATGTTGTCTATCGGAACTTTCCAAAAGCTTATGGTAAGGCACTTAACAGCAAGGTAGAATATTGTGGAGCCAGTTTCAATCTGGTGGATCGGGAACAGGCTGAATGCTTGCAGGCAGAACATTTGATTTGGATTTTCATGAAGGTACGTCCCACTATTTTTAGTATTTTAGGGCACTTGGTTTATTTATTGTTTTCGAGGGCAGCACGGTAGCATTGTGGATAGCACAATCGCTTCACAGCTCCAGGGTCCCAGGTTCGATTCCGGCTTGGGTCACTGTCTGTGTGGAGTCTGCACATCCTCCCCTTGTGTGCGTGGGTTTCCTCCGGGTGCTCCGGTTTCCTCCCACAGTCCAAAGATGTGCGGGTTAGGTGGATTGGCCATGATAAATTGCCCTTAGTGTCCAAAATTGCCCATAGTGTTGGGTGGGGTTACTGGGTTATGGGGATAGGGTGGAGTTGTTGACCTTGGGTAGGGTGCTCTTTCCAAGAGCCAGTGCAGACTCGATGGGCTGAATGGCCTCCTTCTGCACTGTAAATCCTATGATAATTCTATGATAATGATCTTGTTACGACACCCTGGGCGAATGCACGGTCAATTCCAGCCCCATGAGCCGCAGAATCCCAACCAGTGAATTTGTCAATAATTTGTATAAACTTTCTGAGATCTCTGACTGCTCCAATATCTTACAGGCACCAGATTGGTCAGTGAAACACAACAACTGTTTATTTATAACATCAATAGAGATAAGGCATGCAATAATCACAATAGAATAACAGCCAGCTAATCTATTACTCCCCCCTTTTACCGTCCTACCCTCTACCTAAACACACACAAGACATACACATGGAGAGGGAGGGAGAGGAGGAAAATTAAAGAGGATTAATGTAAAATGGAAGATGAATGTCCTTGCTTTGGATATCAAAGTTGTTTTTTTTTAGCTGACTATCGTTCCAGGACATGGAGTAATTGAGAACCACCGGTTGGGTGGCTAATAGGCTGGAACATTCGGACTGAATCCCCAGACGATGGAATTCCCTCTGACCGAGTCACTTTAACTCTTTTAAATTTTTTTCCTGTTAAGGGCCAATTTGGGGTGGTCAATCCACCTATCCTGCACATCTTTGGGTTGTGGAAGTGAGGCCCACGCAGACACGGGGAGAAGGTGCAAACTCCACATGGACAGTGACCCGGAGCCGGGATTGAACCCGGCTTCTCAGCACCCTGAGGCAGCTGTGCTAATCATTGCGCCAAACTTTCACTCTTAGTAACCTGGGCCCCCCACTCGAAAGAACATCCTCAGACTTGTTTAATTCTTCTTTGTTTCCAACTCCACCAGAATGACCAACAGCTTGTCTGAGATAAAAAAGAGTATCAGAGAAGCTGCTTCGACGAGATCTTAGAGAGGCCGGGTAACCTTACAGGGAGAGAAACTCACAACGTTCCCTCCAGCTCTGTCTTCAGGCATTAAACACTCACAGGCTGGATAGAAAGGAAACACTGGCTGCTCTGTTTTCCTGGAGTGAGCTCCAGTCAAGGTGTTTGACTACCCCTTTTTAGGGAGAGAGAAAACTCCACAGAGCTTCCTTCAGCTTGGAAATAGTCTCACAGAGACAAAGAACATTCCAGAACAGACAACACCAATCAGCAGTGATGATCAGCTGAGATCCCGGCAAAGTAAATAGCTCATTGGCTGACAGCCAAGTCCATTAAGACAAGTCGTCACTGATGTCAACACATCCAGCTGGATTCCTTTTCATAAAACTAAAGGTGAAGTCGGCCCCGCCGAGGCCTCTGGCCGTGCGGCTGAAGGCTATTGCTGATAGGGAATTGGCAATCGGGTTAAGTGAGCACTTCACACATCCCAGGTGAATTCCCGTGGATAGACAGGCCATGTATCATGTGGGAGTCATCGCCTAGAATACCAATCACTTTGATGCCTGGACACTGCGGGAGGTAACACCACATAGGCAGCAGCCAACATCCAAATACCCAGGGGATGGGACACAGCTCTGGGGACATGTCCATGGCCGGAGAGTGGGTGCGTGCCATGGGGAGAGGGGGGATGTCTGGAGAGATGGGCAATAGGTCGGCCCGCATTGTGGAATAAAGTGACAGGGCGTCATAATGGTTGTGCACAGAGGTGTTTAATGTGTTTTAGCATTCCCCACTCCCGATTGTGCAACCCCCCCCCCAAAGGCCATCCCCCCCTACCTATCTCCTATCTGCTCCCCCAGTGCCCTCAGTGATCCTCAATGTGCTTGGCCCTCCTAGCTCTACTGCTAAGTCTGGGTGTCTCCCCAAGGATGAGCATCTGAGGTGGCAGCAGCCAGCTGCTTTTCTCGTCCTGTGGCCTTTGATGCCCCTTGCGGGTGTCCCCTGGGGGCTCTGAGGCCGGAGACCCCTGGCTCACTTGCTGGTGGCATATGCATAGCCATGCCTCCCTGTCCCGTGTGCTGACTTTGAGCCGCAGCTTCATCAGAGGGGTGGAACTTGGGGCAGCTGGTGGTCACCGTTGCCACTCCATGGGACAGGTCTGGGTTGGTACTCAGCAGCCCCTCCTCCGAGTCGATGTGCTAAGGGCCCTGGTTTGAGCCCCAGCTGCCCTTGTATCATCTGGCTCTGCCAGCCCTGGCAGTTCCCTATGGTCTGCACCATAGCGTTGACGCCCTCAGTGATGCTCCTCAGAGACTGGGACAAGTTCATCAGTACCTTGGCCATGCCCATTTGAGAGTGGGAATTGTCCCGCAGAACCTCATCAAGTTCGGCCTGGTACTGCTGGGTTGGACATTCTGCCGAGACGCTCAGCCATGGCCGTCACTGACTGTGCAACGCCTTGGACCTTCACTAATGCTGCTGACGTCATGCACCAGTCTTTCCTTTGCGGTTGCCACCCTGTCAGTGTTGGCCTGTGTGCCACGCATTGCCAGCGACATCTGCTGCGCCAGTAGCCTCTGAGGCTCCTCCAATTGGCTATGGGTCTGCTGGAGTGATGCTGACATCTCCATCTGAATGTCCCAGATTCTCCCTATTGTCTGCATCAGCTCCGGGAACCTCTGTTCCACAGGCTCAGCATCAGGCTGCAACCCAGCTGGCCCCGGGATCCAGCAGCCCTCCACCTGCTGTCTCGCCTGGGGGTTCCTGTCTCCACCTGATGAGCATCATCAGCAGTGTGGTGCTCACCAGATTGTGCCCCTGAAGCCTGTCCAGTAACATGTCCCACCGTGTTGTGTGTATCTGTGCTGGTGGAGGGTGGGGATGACAGTTGTGCCGTGACTATAACGGCTGCATCCTTGGAGCTCTCCTCCAAGGTGTTTTACTCAGAGTCAGGTGAGGGTACCACCTGGGATGGGCCGGTGCTGTTGGCTAGAGGACCTGTGAGAGAATGGACATCTGTGGGAGGGATGGGTCAGCCAGTTAGACAATAACAACTCAAGTTTGACAGGTTCCCTGGGTGGAGCCTGCTGGTTCCTCACCTCTGTGGCATCCGCCAGCCTCCACATGGGTGACGAATCAATCTTCGGCCACCCCAGTCACCTCCAGGGCATGCTCATCAAAGGAGATGAAATTTCTTAAGCCCAGCACTCCTCCATCAGTCTGCGCTCTCTCCCGGTGACTGTGGGTGAGCTTTTCCTGAGGAGACACAAATAGGGCATTGTTAGCACACGCGTGATTCACAGAGGTGGGAGGGGGGGTGTGAATGGAGGATTGGGTTGGTCGAAGTGGGAGGGGTTGGAGGGAGGATTGGGGGCCACATGGAGATTTGGCGGGTGGATGTTGCCTTGGTGGGGGTCAAGGCGTTAGTATCTACTCACTTGTGCTACCCGGTGTAGGTTATTGACCTTCTAACGGCACTGGAGGCTAATCCTGGTCACACTCCCCGAGCTGACAGCTGCCGCCTCCTCATCCCAGGCAGCCCTGGATGACACTCCTGGACCCTCGGGAGAACAGGACATCCCTCCTGGACTCCACTCCATCTAGCAGTGTTGCTCGTTCTGGGTGAGTGTGCTTTACACTCAATTGGCTCTGTTTTATTCCTAAACTCTAGAGTCGCCAGGTATCTTTATGATACCGCCACGAGGTTCAAGTTCAAGTTCAGATCAATGACTCAATACACCAGTTAGTAAGTTCAAACAAGACACGTTTATTATTACACAGTTATTTACTACTCATGCACATAATACTAAGACTAAACTGTTCCTACCACTACTATGCCAATACTTATCTGGAATAAGGGAACTGCCGGATCAGGGAACAATGGTCCCTTGCTTTGTCCTGGATCCGCAGGCTTCCAGTTGGTGTGGACTAAAGGGGTCAGGAGTGTCTATTCTCGTAGCGGGCGTTGTATGACACTTACTTGTCGATGTAGCAATTGGCCAGGCCTCTCCTTCTCACGTTCAAGTTCTTAGAGAGCTGCTGCAAAGGTGTTCTGCTGGGAGGGCCAGCTAAGAGATTGAATTCGTCTTGGGACCTTACTTTTATAGGTCCCGGGGCTTGGCGCCCTTTTGGGCGGCCCCCTAACTCACTGACAATCGATTGGGTCTCATCCCAATCGATTGATGCGAATCCCCCAATACTGAGGCTGTTCCTCGATCGCGGGGCGGTTCTTTCTAACTTGTTTGTGTCCTTTTGTTTCAGGCTCCGTTGGCGCCGAGAAGTCTGACCTGCTATAGAATGTTTCTATTGCAGCTAATTGTTGTGTCCATTGTGCCCGGGAATCACCGGGAATCGCTTAATTAGTATGCAAACTTGCTAGTTTCTATGCTGTCTGGTTTCTTCACAGACAGAATCCACAGAGAGGTTCTGCAACCTGCTTGTCTCTCTGACATTGTCCAATTTTCCCTGCATGCAACTCAATGTTCCATGTTATGTCGGGAAGTGGCCAGCTTCGGTGGCTACAGCAGCCTCCACAGTTCTGCGCCCCCAAATCTTCGGGCTGGTCTTCTCGGCACCATTGTTGCGAGCTGGCTTGGAGTTGGCTGATGAAGTGAAGCTTAAGTGCTGCTCAGCCTTATTAGCTGGTGGGGGGGGGGGGGGGCTGGTGATCCGGACCCGGCGAATCAGCTGGTGAGCCTTCATTTGCGGTGAGAAGCCCGTGAGGCCTCGTTAAGTGGACCAATTAACGTTGAATTGCACTGCTGGCCTCGCTGGGCTGAGGGCCGGAAAGCTCACGGCAATTCTCGCTCGCTACCACACTTAGTCATTTTTCCAGAGAATCACACCCTACACCAATAAGTTTCAAAATGTTGCTCAGAGTCTATAGTAACCCCAGTAAACATTGATACACTTTTGGGAACCTCAGCTGAACTTTCAAAAGCTGTCCTTTTTATATCACTTTGAATATAGAAGGAAAGAAACGTTTAATCAAAGTTACAAAAAGGGCTGGGATGAATACTGCAGCTGCCAATGATTCCTGCATTTTTAAAAGCTGGACAGCTGGCAAACATGTTTTTAAAATCTGCTAACAGCAAATATGTGAGCTCTAATCCAAGATACTTTCACCTTTCAATTGCGGAAGAAGTAAACGTGATTTATTAAAAATAAGAGAGTGTGACAGATTGATCTGAACATGCCCTGTTCTTTGAGCCCACAGAGCTTCTGTCCCCTATCAAACAGCAGTTGCAGAACGAGCTGAGCTATCCTCAAGGAGAAAGTGTACAGTGGGGAGGGACACGAGTCCATATCGATGATTGCACCCATCTGTTTAATGAACACAACAAAGCATTTCGACAAGCGAAAGTAAATTAAAGGGCTACCATCCAGCTTCAAATACAAGTGTAAATGTAAGTTAGAACTGAGATTTGAAAACACCTTTGAGCTCATTCCCACTTTAATGATGTTTTTGGGTAATTCACTGTGTTATACACTGTGGGGCTGATGTTGCATTTCTGCTGGCTGACATTACGACCAGCGCTAGGTGAGGTTCCCCAAAGATTGTTGATCTGGCGAGACCCCTCGATTTGTCATTGTCCAGCTGGGGTACCCCACAAACTGTACCAACCTGGTGAGGAGGGAAGACAGGCTCCGTGTCTTTATTCAACACACCCTCTGCTGGTAACAGAAAAGGTTTAATCTAACAGGGTTCTCTTCCTCTTCGGTACCTTTTCCGGATCCAATAGTTATGTTTAAAAAGGAGCCAATAATAATCTATATTATTGTCACAAGTAGGCTTATATTAACACTGCAATGAAGTTACTGTGAAAATCCCCTTATCGCCACACTCCGACGCCTGTTCGGGTACACAGAAGGAGATTTCAGGATGTCCAATTCACCTAAGAAGCACGTCTTTCAGAACTTGTGGGAGGAAACCAGAGCACCCAGAGGAAACCCATGCAGACATGGGAAGAACGTGCAAACTTCGCACAGTGACCCAAGCTGGGATCGAACCTGGGTCTCTGGCCATGTGAAGCAACAGTGCTAACCACTGTGCTACCATGCCGTCCAGGTTTAACCAGGATTTCTTGAGTTAAGGTATAATAAGTTTATTAATTATGAAAAAGGCAAAGAAAAATGGTAAAATGCATGCATCTACGTTCATATGGACTAGAAGTAAGAATTGAGTCCTGTTATAAATATATATAAATAAAAAGTTAGTTGGAACTGTGCTGGAATTGCATGGGTAGATGATGACGTGCTGCGACTGTTACAGGTTGATTCCAGTAGTTGATTCTTTGGTTCAGTTGCTGTTTTTTCGAGCTGTGATCCTTCTGCTGACTAACTGACTTCCACAGCCAGAGAGAGAGTTTTAGATGTTCCTGCAGAAGCTGGCTATTTTTGCAGGGGGTCTGCCTTCATCACTGCATCCTCTTCAGTGTGGCAAACTTCCAATCCAGCTGCTGTTTCTCACAGCATGCACACACTCACTCACAGACAGACAGACTCTGGGCATGTCTCTCGGCCAGCTCAAAACCCCACCATTTGAACTGGAGTCCACTGTCTGTCCAGGTCATTATACCCAGGGGTTTTAATGAGCTAGCCATTATGTTATTTTTCTTTACCAGAGATGATAATCAGTCCCTTACTCTTGTAGAATTATCTTGACTGGAACAACAGGGAGGGGTTCAATTGTTCTTAGAGAAGCTCCCTGCAGCTATTCTTGTCAATGGCTGGGGTCTGTTTCCATTTTTTAAATATAAAACTCATGCTTTTTTTAAAGTCTAATTTTTCCATGTATAACTCCAGAGTTATTTTTCTCCACCATCATAACACCGACGAGTAGAGTTTACCAGCTGCCCGACCATCCAAGTTGACATTGAGGCTCAAGCCATTTTAAGCTGAGACCTCACTTATATGCCTGCAGCAAGTGGATGGCTCAAACAGTCGGAGAATAGAAGGAGAAGGGAAGGGAGAAAAGGGAGAGAGGGATGAAATGAAGCGAGAGTGAGGAGGAGAGAAAGATGGGGGAGAGAGGGAGGGGCGGGCCAGCAGCAAAGGTGAGAAGAGAGGGGAGAGATGTGGAGAGGAGAGAAAGAGGAAGGAGGGAATGTGGGGAAGTCTATCTCTGTAATGCTGTACAGCACAACAACCTTCCAGGTTCTGCCTTCAGTTCTGATCTCTTATATATCCCTTATTTTAATCCATCCAGTATTGGTGGCCATATCTTCAGTTGTCTGAGCTGTGGATTTCTGGTCCCAGTCTGTCGACTATCTCTCTCTCTCTCCCTCTAGTATCAGCATGGGCTCATTTGGTAACACTTTCATCAAAACATTCATGCCAGTGCAATATTGTGGGAGTGCTGCACTGTCAGAGGTGCATTTGAGACATAAGGACCCCAGACCCTTCCGTGTTTTCAGCTGGATGTAAAAGATTCCACGGCACCATTTCAACAACGAGCTGGTGTCCTGGCCAATATTTACCCCTTAATCTATATTATAAAAAGAAAAGCAGATTATCTGTTTATTACGACATTGCTGTTTGTGGGAGCTTGCTGTGCAGAAATTGGCTGCCACGCTTCCTACATTACAACAGTGACTACATTTCAAAAGTATTTAATTGGCTGTCAAGTACTTTCAAAGCGCTATGTTAAAGTAAACCGTACCTTTCTTTCCCTTTACTCGCTTAGGACGCTCCTTAAAACCTATGCCCTTGGCCAAGAATTTTGTCACCTGTCCTAATCTTTCCTTATCTATTTGATATCCGTAAAGTGCCTTGGGACGTTTTCTTTCTTAAAGGTGCTTTACCAATGCAAGTTGTTGTTGATCGTGTAATTCTGAGAAGCACTGACAGAAACCAAAAGACGACATTATCACCAGATATCTACAAAAATCAATGAAGGTACAGGGAAACATTATTATTTTTTACGCATTCAAGGGATGTGGGCTTTGCTGGCTAGGCCAGCATTTATACTCAGCCCTAATTGCCCTTGAGAAGATGGCGGTGAGCTGCCTTCATGAATCACTGCCGTTGCTCTGGTGTAGGTACTCCCACAGCGATGTTAGGGAGGAGGTTCCAAAACTTCAACCCAGCGACAGTGAATGTGGTGTTTGTAGTTTCGAAATAAGGAGGGCAGAATCAGGCACATGTCTTTGTGGGCTTTTTGACATTACCCCCCTAATGGGGTTGGTTTCGCACACTGGGTTAAATCGCTGGCTTTTAAAGCAGACCAAGGCAGGCCAGCAGCACGGTTCAATTCCCGTAACAGCCTCCCCGAACAGGCGCCGGAATGTGGCGACTAGGGGCTTTTCACAGTAACTTCATTTGAAGTTTACTTGTGACAATAAGCGATTTTCATTTCATTTCATCATGTATAGACAACCCGCACCCCGCACCCCCAACCCCTCCCCCCCCCACCCCCGTGGATTGAGTAGATTAATTAACCAAAGTGTTGGATTTTGTTTCTTGCTTCTCTTGTGTTTTCTCTGATCTCTGTTTCCTATCACAAAGGCGTACGCTAGGAAGTGAGAAAGAGAAACTTGCATTTATATAATGCCTTTCATCACCTCAGGATGCTTCAGCTCATGGATACTGATGAGACCATCAATTCACGAGACACGTGCTTTAAGATATGAACAGTGGTTTTAATCTACTTACAACACAGCCAGCCTGTAACACGATGGATGAACTGGTCGGCTGGCTCTGGGCATCAATCTTTATAGAGCAGTCCAGGGGGAGGAGCCGTGGGCAGAGCCAAGGGTGGAGCCCTGTACAAACTCCTATGCATTCCCAGTGGTACTCCCCCTAGTGGTCGGGCAACGCAACTGCACTTACAATAATATGGTATCATATATATTACAGTGTGAATTACATTCACCACATTCACCCCCTACAAAAAAAACAAGTCCGGCGGGGGTGGTGGTTCACAAATTGTCCGGTGGTCGAGTATTCCGCTGCGATCTGCGGAGCACCGGGGTTGCAGCCTCTTGTGGTGGCTGGATGGGTGTTGTGGGTTGGGGTACGATGGCGGACTCCAGGGGCGATTGCGTCCGAGCTCCATACCCGTCTGGTTCCACTGGGGATTGGGGGCGCTGGGAGCTAGCCGGTGTGGGTGCGCAAAACAATTGTAGCGAGCTAGTGGGCTCTGGAGCGTGAGGGGGCGGCTGGGTGGGGTGTAGAGTGAGGGGTACCTCTGCAGTGATAGTGGGGGTGCTGGATCCAGCGGGTGCTAGGTCCCGGAGGGATACGGTGTCCTGACGGCTGTCAGGGAACTCTACAAAGGCGTACTGGGGGTTTGAGTGAAGCAGGCGCACCTTCTCTACAAGGGGGTCGGTTTTGTGTGCCCTGACGTGCTTCCTGAGGAGTACAGGGCCTGGTGTCTTCAGCCATGCTGGGAGAGAGACCCCCGTGGTAGTGCCCCTGGAAAAACTAAAGAGCCGCTCGTGAGGGGTCTGATTGGTCGCGGTGCATAAGAGCGACCTAATAGCGTGGAGCGCGTCTGGGAGGACATCCTGCCAATGGGAGACTGGGAGATTCCTGGACCGGAGGGTCAGTAGGACAATCTTCTAGGCCGTCACATTCTCCCTCTCCACCTGCCCGTTCCCCCTGGGTTTGTAGCTGGTAGTCCTGCTCGAGGCGATGCCCTTGTCGAGCAGGTACTGACGCAGCTTGTCGCTCATGAAGGACGAACCCCGGTCGCTGTGTACGTAGCTGGGGAAACCAAACAGGGTGAAGATACTATGCAGGGCCCTAATGACTGTGTGGGAGGTCATATCGGGGCATGGGATAGCAAAGGGGAAGCGGCAGAACACGTCTAAAACGTTTAGGAAGTAAACGTTCCTGTTAGTTGAGGGGAGTGGCCCTTTGAAATTGATCGCGAGGCGTTCAAAGGGCCTAGAGGCCTTGACCAGGTGGGCCCTGTCTGGTCTAGAGAAGTGCGGTTTGCACTCCGCACAGATTGGGCAGTCTCTGGTGACAGCTTTTACCTTCTCAGTGGAGAAAGGCAGATTTCGGGCTTTGATGTGATGGGCGAGCCGGGTGACCCCCGGGTGGCAGAAGTCGTTGTGGATGACTTTTAGGCGGTCGCTCTGTGTGCTGGCGCACGTCCCGCGGGATAGGGCATCTGGGGGCTCGTTGAGCTTCCCCGGTCGATACTTAATATCGTAGCTATAGGTGGAGAGTTCGATCCTCCACTGCAGAATTTTATCGTTTTTAATTTTGCCCCTTTGCGAGTTGTCGAACATGAAGGCAACCGATCTTTGGTCGGTGATGAGGGTGAACCTCCTACCTGCGAGGTAGTGCCTCCAGTGACGAATAGCCTCCAGAATGGCTTGTGCTTCCTTTTTGACTGCCGAGTGTTGGGGTTTCCGAAGCAGAGAGGGTTCGGGAGAAAAATGCGACTGGTCTCCCTGCCTGATTTAATGTGGCTGCAAGAGCTACCTCTGAGGCATCGCTCTCAACCTGAAAGGGGGTAGGTTCATCCACCGCCCGCATGGCCGCTTTGGCGATGTCCTCCTTGATGCAGTTGAAGGCCTGGCGCACCTCAGCTGACAGGGGAAATAGTGTGGCCTTAAAGAGTGGGCGGGCTTTGTCCGCATATTGAGGGACCCACTGGGCGTAATAGGAAAAAAATCCCAAGCACTGTTTGAGGGCCTTGGGACAATGAGGGAGAGGGAGTTCCGGGTCAGGGCCCAGGACTCCGTTTTCCACTACATAGCCGAGGATGGCTAGTCTGGTCGTGCGGAAAACGCATTTCTCCTTGTTATATGTTAGATTTAGTTTCTGAGCCGTCTGGAGAAAACGGTAGAGGTTTGCGTTGTGGTCCTGCTGATCATAGCCGCAGATGGTAACGTTATCCAAGTACGGGAATGTGGCCCGCTGCCCGTACTGGTCCACCATTCGGTCCATTGCTCGTTGGAACACCAAAATCCCATTCGTGACGCCGAAGGGAACCTGGAGGAAATGGAAGAGGCGGCCATCGGCCTCGAATGCCGTGTAGTGGCGGTCCTCCGGGCGGATTGGGAGCTGGTGGTATGCAGACTTCAGATCCACCATGGAAAAGAGCCGATACTGGGCGATCTAGTTCACCATGTCTGCAATCCTGGGGAGGGGGTACGCGTCGAGGAGCGTAAACCGATTAATGGTCTGACTATAGTCTACGACCATGCGGAATTTTTCCCCGGTCTTGACGACCATCACCTGAGCTCTCCAGGGGCTGTTGCTGGCCTCTATGACCCCCTCACTGAGGAGCCTTTGGACCTCCGATCGGATGAACACCCTATCCTGCAGGCTATATTGCCTGCTGCGAGTGGCTACGGGTTTACAGTCCGGGGTGAGGTTGGCAAAGAGAGGAGGGGGGGAGATTCGCATTGTGGCTAGACTGCAGATAGTGAGTGGGGGTAGGGGTCCACCGAAACTGAGGGTGAGACTCTTGAGATTACATTGAAAATCGAGTCCTAATAAGAGTGGGGCGCAGAGTTCGGGCAGGACGTAGAGTTTGAAGTTAGAATAGCTAGTGCCTTGGATTGTGAGAGTCGCGGCGGTGCGTCCTTGGATCTGAACAGAGTGGGAGCCCGAAGCGAGGGAGATAGTTTGCCGCACAGAGAAAACGGGGAGTGAACAGCGTCTTACCAGATCTGGGTGTACGAAGCTCTCAGTGCTCCCGGAGTCGAAAAGGCGTGGCCTACTGTACCCGTTGATTTGGACCGTCGCCATCGAGTTGTGGAGGTGCTTTGGGCGCGATTGGTCCAGTGTGACTGCGCTGAGTTGCGGGTAGTCACTGGCTCGATCAGCTGTGCTGGAGTGGCCCCGTGATGACTGCCCTCTGAGTTCATAGTCGCGAGGTAAGTTTCAGAGTTTGGAGGGGATGGATCCCAAGATGGCCGCCACCATAAGTCGCACATGGCCGGCCGCATGGAGGAGGATTGCCAAAATGGCTGCCCCCATGAGCCGCACATGGCCGGCCGCATGGAGGAGGATTGCCAAAGTGGCCACCCCCATGAGTCCCACATGTTGGGTGGGGGCGGAGTCGGCATACAGGCTGCAGCATTTCGGGGCCTGCGGGCCTGTGAATTCGAGGAACCAGTGCTTTGAGCCGTGGCAGGGTTAGAGGCTGGGGCTTTCTTCGCCAGACACACTCTGGCATAGTGTCCTTTTCGCCCGCAGCTGCTGCAGGTCACGTTGCGGGCCGGGCACTGCTGTCGCGGGTGCTGGGGCTGGCCACAAAAGTGGCAGGCTGGGGCAGCATTGTGGCTGGGCGGCCGGGCGGCACAGGACTCGCTGGTCGGGGGCCCATGACGGGGTTGCGGGGTCTGCGGGAAACGAGGTGAGGCTGTGGAAGGAGACCTCCATAGGGGTAGCAAGTTCAACAGTATCTTCAAGATTTTGGGCCCCCTTTTCCAGCAGTCGCTGGCGCACGTAATTTGATTTCAGGCCTGCAACAAAGACATCGCGGACAGCAAGTTCTCTATGCTCTGCAGCAGTTACAGCCTGATAGTTACAGTCCTGAGATAGAGATTTTAGTTCTCTGAGGAATTCTTCGAGTGATTCCATAGGCAGCTGGCGGCGAGTAGTAAACACGTGTCACGCGTAGACCTCATTTACAGGCCTCACATACATTTTGTCGAGTAGCACTAGGGCTTCAGTATATGAGCCGGTACAGTTTAGTTGAGTGGAAATTCTGTGGCTTACCCTCGCATGCAGTAGGCTAAGTTTCTGCTCCTCCGTCATTTCAGCTGCGCTTGCTTCAGCCAGGTCGGCTTTAAAACACCGGAGCCAGTGTGAAAAGATTTATTTTGCCTCTGCATCCTGTGGGTCGAGTTCCAATCGCTCAGGCTTGAGGGCTGATTCTATGATTGTTCCTTACTGTTTCTTAAGTAGATTAAATTGATGAGACCATCAATTCACGAGTCACGTGCTTTAAGATATGAACAGTGGTTTTAATCTACTTACAACACAGCCAGCCTGTAACACGATGAACCCTGGATGAACTGGTCGGCTGGCTCTGGGCAGCGATCTTCATACAGCAGTCCAGGGGGAGGAGCCGTGGGTGGAGCCAAGGGTGGAGCCCTGTACAAACTCCTATGCATTCCCAGTGCTACTCCCCCTAGTGGGCGGGCAACGCAACTGCGCTTACAATAATATGGTATCATATATATTACAGTGTGAATTACATTCACCACAGGTGCTTTTGAAGTGGAGTCACTGTTGTAATATAACAAGGCTGGCAGTAAGATATGATGATGTAATTAAATCAAATGGCTGAATGTGAATTATACTTACTTATAATATTAAATAAACATGCAGAACGTTAACCATTTCCTTCAAAGTACTTTGTAGAAATCTTGATATTTGAGGGAAATAAATAGGCCTTTTGATATTTCCAGCTTTTAAAAGGTGTTATATGTGGGCGGCACAGTGGTTAGCATTGGTGCTTCACAACACCGGGGACCCGGGTTCGATTCCCAGCTTGGGTCACTGTCTGTGCGGAGTCTGCACGTTCTCCCGGTGTCTGCGTGGGTTTCCGCCGGTGCTCCAGTTTCCTCCCACAAGTCCCGAAAGATGTGCTTGTTAGGTAATTTGGACATTCTGAATTCTCCCTCTGTGTACTCAAACAGGCGCCGGAATGTGGCGACGAGGGGCTTTTCACAGTAACTTCATTGCAAGGTTGATGTAAGCCTACTTGTGACAGCAATAAAATTATTATTATACATGAACGGCCCAACTTTATCACATTTACATTTGTGACTTACAGGCATCCTCGGACGAGGTGTTGGTCCTGTAGTTCGCCTTACACAGGACTACAGAGCTATAGCCGTCTATATAATATCAAACAATGTACATACTCAGTCAGGAAGCCAATGTAATAACTACAGATCACCATCTGGAATCCTTTACTGTTCTGTTGCTGGAAAACATGTGGAGGTGATCAGAAAACCACTCAAGTGTGAGATTGGGTCTACGTTTATACTGCAGCCAAACTGTCAGCGCACGGATTTGAAACATCGGTTCCGAGGGGGTAAGAGTTCAAGTTATCCATAGAAGGTGGGGCTTTCCTTGACCAATTTTTATGACCTTGGATTTGAATGCAGGCGTGCAGTACAGAAAACAAAATATAATATCCAATATACATATTTATTTTCAGACAATTACTTTTAATTTTGATTTTTTTTTTAGACAAAATCTACCAGATAAATGTATATAGCTCTTTTGAAATGGAAACCAAATCCAAATTCATTTCTAAGAATTTAAGAGTGGAAGCGAGTAAGTAGCATGAAAATGTATCTCTCCTAACAGAGAGATAGGAAGACCTTGATCTCGCAGAGTCAAGTTATCTTTTCTAAATCAGCTGGATTATCGAGCTTGATTTGTTTGTTTCTCTCAAATCTCTGTTTTGCGATTACAAAGCTACACGCAAGGAAGTAAAGACAATGAGGTACAAGACAGTGGACCAATCAAGTGGCAGCTGATGTTGAAGCACAAACCCAGATCTTAGTTTATTTTCCAGCTTCATCCCATCTCAGGATCAAACCTATATTTATGCCGCCGATCTTCAACCAGCTTCTCTGACAACACAATTTCTTGCACTTCCGTTTAGAATCATAGAATTTACAGTGCAGAAGGAGGCCATTCGGCCCATTGAGTCTGCACCGGCTCTTGGAAAGAGCACCCTACCCAAGGTCAACACCTCCACCCTATCCCCATAAGCCAGTAACCCCACCCAACACGAAGGGCAATTTTGGGCACTAAGGGAAATTTATCATGGCCAATCCACCTAACCTGCACATCTTTGGACTGTGGGAGGAAACCGGAGCACCCGGAGGAAACCCACGCACACACGAGGAGGATTTGCAGACTCCGCACAGACAGTGATACAAGCCGGAATCGAACACGGGACCCTGGAGCTGTGAAGCAATTGTGCTATCCACAATGCTACCGTGCTGCCCTTATGAACAAATTAATCTACACTCCATCATTCTACCGTAATCCATGTATCTATCCAATAGCCGCTTGAAGGTCCCTAATGTTTCCGACTCAACTACTTCCACAGGCAGTGCATTCCATGCCCCCATTACCTCTGACATCCCCCCTATATCTTCTACCATTCACCTTAAATTTATGTCCCCTTGTAATGGTTTGTTCCACCCAGGGAAAAAGTCTCTGACTGTCTACTCTTACTGTTTAGCTTCTGGTTTTAAAAGAAATTGTACTTTTGATATGTCTTTCAGGTACTTACCAATGGCATAACAGCAAACATTGCTTACCGTCTGCCCATTTTCAACCCATGTCTGTTTAGTTGAGGTTCAAAATATTTTGCCCCTCAAATGACAGTGGACAACGTATTTTTTTTCTGGTGTTGATTGAGGAAGGCCAGGATACTGGGAGAGTTCCATATGCTCCTCTTCACGTAATGCCTAGTAGGTTTGATCACACCTGGATGTACTAGCAGATGTGATTTCAGTTTACCTTCTCACCCAAGGGATGACATTGGTGTTCACTTTCCATGCTGCATTGGAGGGTCACTATAGATGTTGGACTCCAGCCCGGATATGGAATCTGAACCTACAAGTCACTGAACCTGAAGTTAAAGTGTGCTATCAGCTCAACTAAGCTGACGTACCTTTATAATTGAGAACACCACACCACTCAATGGTTGAATGGCTGAGCAATAGGGTATTGTCCCAAACATACCAAAATTATCTCATGTTGAATTCCTAATCAGTTAGCAGTTAAGAAAAAGACATAAGTTTATATAATCCTTTTCATGATCTCATGACATCCCAAAGTGCTTAACAGCCAATGAAGTACTTCTGAAGTGTAGCCACTGTTGTAAAGCAGGAAACGCAGCAGCCAATTCACACTCAGCAAACTCCCAGCAATGTGATGATGAGCAGGTTGTTTTTGCTAAATTGATTGAGGGACTGACCAGGGTATGAGGCATAGCCTCTGCAGTTTCAACTTTCTGGGGCTAGGAAGAAGAAAGTTGGTTATGGTTCTTATTCCTCATTGTAATCAAGTGACTCTTTATTGGAAAATGTGTTTGTGGATACCTATTAAATATGGACTCAGATTGCTTCACAATCAAATAGCACGTTGACACAATCGTCTAGATTAACATATGAGGAAAGGTCCTTTAGATAAAGTGCCCGAGGACTGTTGGTACCAAGAAATTAGAAAATGAAAGTGTACCTTGATTTCAATGGGAAGGGTTCTCATTTTGCTCTGAGCTGTCTAGGAGAGCTTGGTCTCATTACACATATTGAAATGTTGAAGCTGTTTCCTCCCCACAGTGAAGGAAAATTAATAAGGAAAAGACGGTTCATAACCAACTTATCAAGTTATGGTAAGAAAATGGTGGCCATGTGCCTGGTAACAGATACAACGCATAGGTCACATCAAACCTGCCACAGGTCACGGTGGCAATATATTTGCACTGAACCTACTCCCTCAATAGTGGTGTACTTGAGGTATTTTACAAAGTGGGGTGAACAGCAAGGAGCTAAAATGATATCTAATGAACAACCACAAAAAAAAGTTGTGGCAAAGGTTTTGGCTTTTACAAAAACAATTATATAATACTTTTAACACAGCAAAACGTTTAGGGATGCTTCACAGGGCTGTTATTAAACGAAATTTGACATCGAGCCACATGAAAAATGATTGGAGCAGGTAACTGTCATAAGCCTCATGAAACCACAGGGGTCACTGATTGATCTCCCTGTGGCTTCGCAGAAATGAGCTCCCATGTTGAGCAGATGGAGGCCTGCCTAATAGGGTCTCACGAGCAGGGTCTTAAATATTTTCTCCCGCCAGACCCGGACCAGCAGGTCCAGAAAGTCCCGGGCTGAGCCATTTATTTTGTATGTCATAGCTGTGGCCTTATTTACGTTGGAGAATAAACCTGCTTTGCATTTTAGCCTGCACCTCCTGGGATTATTACATCGGCGACGAGGATCAAGCACAGGATTCTCAGCAGTCTTTTTTACACTTCAGAAGAAAAACAAACAAACCCCAAAATGCCTTTCCTTGAGCCGTATGATGCAAACGCGGTGGACTGGAGGCAGTATGCTGAGCGGATGTGCTATTTTTTTTCATGCCAACGGCATTGAAGGGAATGGGAGACAAAAGGTAATCCTCCCAACAGCATGTGGGGCACTGATGTTTAGCCTACCCAGCGGCCGCTGACACTAAAATGTTTGACGAGCTTGTGGACCTGGTGAAAAACCATTACGGCCCAAAGCTGTCCATAATCTTCCAACACTACTGGTTTAACACAGCTGGGAGGCTCTTGGGGGAACCTGTTCTGGAATTTCTTGCTAGGTTGTGGAAATAAGGCAGAATTCTGCGAATTTGACCTATTCCTAACTGAGACACTACACGATAGGCTAGTGTGTGTGACTAACAATTTTACCTCAGGTTGGGGGGGGGGGGGGGGGGGGGGTGGAGGGCCCTCGCACAGAGAAGCCAGCGTATCCATGTGCCATGCCCATCATCAACCCAACATTCCGAAAGGGTATCTGAAATGTTAAAAAATGGCCTGATAGGGCCGTACGGTGGTGCAGAGCGTTAGTCCTGCTGCCTCATGGCGCTGAGGTCCCAGGTTCGATCCTGGCTCTGGGTCACTGTCTGTGTGGAGTTTACACATTCTCCCCGTGTTTGTGTCGGTTTCGCCCCCACAACCCAAAGATGTGCAGGCTAGGTGGATTGGCCGTGCTAAATTGCTCCTTAATTGTAAAAAATTAATTGGGTACTCTAAATTTATAAAAAAGCAAAAAAAACAACAACAAAAAAATGGCCTGATAACCCCAGTAGTACCCGGGAAACCATCCTGGAGGATCACAACTGTCAAACGCAGGGTTGCTGTAGGCGTTGTTGAAGGGAATGACCCAGGTAAGGCTGCCAGAAACAGCAGTACACGTGCCGGCCAGGCCAGAAGCGAAAGCCTCTCAAGCCCATACCTTGTAATTATACCATCAGAAGTAAACTGCATCGTCACTTCCAAGGTTGCCCTGATAAGGATAAGTCTGCATGACAACAGTCATTCCTTAGCGATGGAGGTAGATATAGGAGGCGCCATGTCCCCATTGGGGAACAGAAGATCCGACTGAACTGGCTGGAAGATTTTAAATTAGGGATCTTGAGATTGCATCAGGTTATTAACAAATACCCCAAAGTATTCCAAGATATATGAAAGAAGCGAGGGTCAAGATTTATGTGGATCCCAAAGCCTTAGCAAAACGATTTGTGGGCAGAGCAGCTCGGTGGCGCAGTGGGTCAGCCCTGCTGCCTCACGGCGCCGAGGTCCCAGGTTCGATCCCAGCTCTGGGTCACTGTCCGTGTGGAGTTTGCACATTCTCCCCGTGTTTGCATGGGTTTCGCCCCCACAACCCAAAGATGTGCAGAGTAGGTGGATTGGTCATCAATCCTACAGTCTTTGCTTGCAATGGTAGAGATGGAAATTAAGGGGTTGGAAAGCCTCGTGTTAATATGTCCAGTTCAGTTTGTTGGGCTGCGCCAGTGGTTCCCGTCCTCAAGCCCAACAAGTCTGTTTGCCTTTCTGGAGATTATAAATTTATAGTCAACAAAGCCTCACATGGTCAAACCTTCACAAAGCTGAATATGAGCCATGCCTACCCCCACTAGAGAAACATCCAGAAAGTACTTCACAATTATCACCGATAGACATCTGTTCAAATATGCACGTCTTCCTTCAGAGTCTCGTTGACATGTGCCATCTTTCATCGTGTCATGGAAAGCACTCTTCAAGCACTGTCTAGGGTGACAGCATATCTTGACAACGTATTGATCACTGGGGCCATTGACCAAGAACACCTAGCAAACTTGGAGGAGGTCTTGAGGTGATTTTCCAATGCAGGCAACATCTCAAAAGAGTGAAATGCGTATTCCAGACTTGTGAAGTGATCTGCCTGTGGTACCGGGTAGATAAGAAAGGCCTACACCCCTGGACGATAAAGTCAAGGCCACCAAGGAGGCACCTACCCCGCAAAATACAAGTGTTGAAATCCTTTTTAGGCCTGATAAATTATTATGGGAAATTCATCCCAGATTGGGCCATTTTGTTGTCAACACTGCACATGCTACTGAAAAAACATCAAAGGTGGTCCTGGCAGCACTGCAGGATGAAGCCTTCGCGGATGTAAAACAATAACTGTTATCCTTAAATATTCAGGACCTTTATGATCTCAAAAAAGAACTAATACTGATGTGTGATGTCTCTCTATATGGAGTGGGGTAGTCCTTTCACATCGATAGGAAGATGGAACAGAGAAGCCTATTGCTTACACATTGAAAAGGAGGGTTGACTGTTATTTTTGCTGTGAAAACATTCCACCAGTATGTCTCCAGCCAATCTGTCAATGTTTGGTGAACAGGCCACAAGCCTTTGCTGGGCCTCTACAAAGAAGATAAAGCCATTCCCCCATCGCCTCAGCTCGGATCAAAAGTGGGCCTTGATACTGGTGAGTACTCGCTCGGGCACCGCCCTTTATTGTCAACCTTCCCTGCCCACGAGCTTATAGCTCCTTTGCCAGTGTTGGAAGAAGTCATCATGACTTTTAACTTTTTAGGTGCCTTGCCAGTACCTGCGAAACAGATCAGAGTTTAGACCCAGAAGGCCCTACATTGCTCAAGTTGCACCACATGATTCTCAGTGGAGGAATCTGAGGTGGAAGAGGTGGAAGGTAATCGAGGATGCACAAGATGCCAGAGTTTTTGGAGTGTTGTTAATCTGGAGAAAGTTACAGAGATAGGGAGCGGGAATGCAAGGATGAGAATTTTTAAATGAAGACATAGCTGGACAACTGGAGGGGCAGCATGGTAGCATAGTGGTTAGCAGTGTTGCTTCACAGCCCCAGGGTCCCCAGTTCAATTCCTGGGGTGGGTTTCTTCCGGGTCCTCCGGTTTCCTCCCACAAGTCCCGAAAGACGCGCTGTTAGATGAATTGGACATTCTGAATTCTCCCTCTGTGTACCCAAACAGGTGCAGGAATGTGGCGACTAGGGGCTTTTCACAGTAACTTCATTGCAGCGTTAGTGTAAGCCTACTTGTGACAATGAAGGTTATTGTTATTATTATTATTGGTGAGAAATAGGAGGAGAATAGGGATATTTCAATGACAGACTTCAGAAATAAAAGTGTGGGATTGGGAAAATAAGCCGTTTCATGAAGATGCAAGATTTATTTTAATGTGCTTATTATTAATATACTTCTCTTCTTCCTCCTCCCTCTTCCTCTGTTTATCTCCTTGTTGTATTCCCACACACGTGTTTCATTCTCTTCCCAAAAGGCCACATAGACAATATTCTCCTTGGATTCCACCATCGTTCCATTTTGTGGGCTACTTGCTGGGAGTAACTATCCCATGGACCTTCCATCCTTGGAGGAAAGTGAATTATTTCCAGGCTTTACCTCCTTCATCGTCCGCACAAGAGTAGAAATCAGAATATCACTCCAGAACCCAGTACAAACCTGAATTGTAGCATTCCACCATTCTGCACACAATAGGCCGCCATGCCCTGACCTGCAAGCACTTTGCAGTTTAATTGTTGCATCATGCATATGACAAACCGAGAATAAATATGGTAGATCCTATAGATGCTCCATTTACCAACATGAGGATTAACATGTGGTTTACACTGTCTGGGATAATGCAAAAATTATCATTCTTGAAAACAGCCTCATCATCACAAGACAGGAACTATGTTTGGTTTGGTGAGGTGGTTACATAATATTCCAAAGTGTTTGCATGTGTGGATGGCTTCAAAGTCTGGATCTAATCTTTACAAGAATACATAACCTTGGAGCAAACTCTGGAGATTTAAAAAATATATTTTTCTAATTCTGTATTCCAGTGCAAGTATAAGAAGTTGATTCAATTTGGTAAAGTCATGTGCAGTGTTTGCTGAGGAGAATATAGATTCTCGTGACGCAGAATGTCTAAAGGGGAAGGCTTCCTAGTCTGACAAAAGCTACAAAAATGAATACCTCAGCAGCAATTGAATAATTGGGTGTGTAAGATTTATTTTTTAAAAAAACGAAAGACATATTTATGTAGTACCTAATTACATTCCTCAGAAAAGTCTCGGAGCACTTCATGCACTGTAATTTGCTTTGAAGTGAATAATTGTTATGGAGGCAAAAACGCAGCAACTATTTTCATGCAGCAAGTTTGCATAAATAGCAAGAAATTACCAATTTTGGGTGATTGGCCAGGAGTGAATGTTGGCCATGATTCTGGAACTCCCTGCTCTAATAGTCCCATGGAAGTTTTCATGTGAACCAAACAGACAGAGGACGTTGGTTTAATTTCTTTTTTCCAATTAAGGGGCAATTTAGCGTGGCCAATCCACCTATCCTGCACATCTTTGGGTTGTGGGGGCAAAACCCAGGCAAACATGGGGAGAATGTACAAACTCCACACGGACAGTGACCCTGAATCGAACCTGGGACCTCAGCGCCGTGAGGCAGCAGTGCTATCCACTGCGCCACCGTGCTGTCCACCTTAATTTCTACAGGGGGAAGCTCCTCTCATAACGCAGCTGTCCCTCAGCAATGCAGTACAATGTCAACTAGACCATGTGTTCAAGTCATAGCCGGCATGGAAGCACCGTGTGTAGCACTGTTGCTTTACAGCGCCAGGATCCCAGGTACGATTCCCAGCTCGGGCCACTGTCTGTGTGGAGTCTGCATGTTCTCCTTGTGACTGCGTGGGTTTCCTCTTAGTGCTCCGGTTTCCTCCCACAGGTCCTGAAAGGTAATTTAGACATGCTGAATTCTTCCTCCGTGTACCCGAACAGACCCCAAAATGTGGCTTTTCACTGTAACTTCATTGTAGTGTTACTGTAAGCCTACTTGTGACAATAAAGATTTTTTCTTAAAAACGGGACAGGAAGAGGCCATTGAGCTCATTGTACCTGTGCTGTGATGTAAAATGAGGGATGCAAAAAGGATACATTGATTTTTCTGGGGTCTAAAAATACACGTTTGAAATAGGGATGGGAAACTGAAACTATGTTTTGAGGGCAGGGAGGGAGTGATGTGGAGGAAAAATGGTTTTGTGAACATCTAAATTATATGTTGCTCTGCACATAACTTGTAAGTTAGTTTTTTATTTTCCTTTTTGAGGCGAGCATTTAAGATTACATCCAAAGTAGAAAAAAATTCAATCAAAATAGTACGTTTTCATGCTTCTCTTGGCTCCATCTCAAAGCTCAAGTTATTTTGAATACCTGAAATTTGGTGGTTCTGTTGCAGAGTTTGTCTGTCATTAGCCCTCAGACTGCTGTTTGGTAATACCAAGGTGGATGGTAAGACATGAAACAACCATCTGGACTCATGGCTCAGCCTGCTGCTTTGCATTTCAGCTGTAAATGGCAGCTAATGAAGAGACGAGCTTATCTGTCGTGCTGACATGTCAGTAACGTGTTTACTTTTCACATTTGTCATTCGCTTCCCTGCGACCATCTGTCCATTTTGAAAACACGAGCGGACTTTCCCACTTTTGAGTGTTTCTGGTTATTCTAGTTGAAAACAACCGAGGCATTGGGAACTAGAACAGCACTGGAAAGCGGGAAAAGATTTGATCAGAAACACCCAGTGTGACTTCTGGTAGAATAATCACACACACGAACAATTCATTGATGTCAAATAAAATGAGAATGTTTGGAAATGCCAAAAATACTAGAAATACACAGCAGGCCAGCATCTGTAGAGGGAAAAGACGATAGTTAGAACTTTAATTGATGTCTTGCTGTTATTTGTACAAACTCTATTATGTGCATCGATGACATCTACTGAAAAAAATGCCTTTCTATTAGTAATTGAAAATAAACAGATGCTTGCAACGTCTGGTGCCATCAGCAATGATTTGCCTGTGGGGAACAAGTTCCTGATGACAGATGACCCCCACAGTTTTAGAAGCCCTTGGAAATTTTCAATGCAATACCATCGTTTTCTCTTGTGCCTTCCTGACATGCACTACATATTAATGTGGCTCTCCTTCCTCCAACAAACCAGAGCCATGTTTCTCGCATTCTCAAAGAAAGATGTTTCTACATTTCGTGTTCTGGTGACAAAGGTTGAGATTAATGTAATATTTTCAATGATTGGATGATAAGGGACACAATTTAGCCACCTTGCGTGCGCCCGACATGGTGTCAGGACGAGGCCATTGAATCTGGTGAGAGGTCTCCCACGAGATTTGCGACGCTCAAAACGGCTCGTGAGATTTAATGAAATTGCAAGACATGACGATCTGGATCTCGCCCTCAATGGGCGTGATCCAGATCTGCATATTTAAATGTGCATTAGGCTAATTTAAACATGCGTTCACGGGCATCTGGGACCTAATGGCTGGACCTGGGAGACTGCGCCAGGGCGCCATTTAGTAGAGTGTTCCACAAAAGCTCATGGGGGAGGGGGTCTCCTAGGCCATTAGAGACCCCTGGGTGGTCGGGGACAGGAGAGGGTGGCACCCAGGCACTCCCTCTGGCACACAATCACTGTGGCACTGCCAACCTGGCACCCTGACAGTGAAACTACGATACCCTGGCAGTGGGACTGCCTGGGAGACAGGCTGGCACTGCCAGAGAGCCCTAGTGCCAGGTTGGCGCTGCTAGGGATCGGGTCCAGGGGGCCTTATGAGGTGGAGGGGGGGGGGTGGTCAGGGGGTGTACCCAGGTTCCTCCCCGAGGTTGGGGGGGTTGAAAACGAGTGGGGGCCAAAGGGGGGGGGGGGGAAGCTGGGGCAGCCATACAAAATGGCGCCCCAATCTGCGAGGAGCCTTTACTGCTGGGGTTGCCAGCAGGAAATGACTCAAGTGCAGCCTCGGTGGAGAGAAACTCCCCGAGGTCAAAAACCCCGGCAAAGTGCCGTTGTACAGTAGGGTGGCTTTTGGTGCTGCAGCCGCCAAGAAACACCCTGCTTAATGCGCCTAAAACCCGATATGGATTTTAATTCCATTGAATCGCTCCCAAGATTTCCTGTGCTGCTCTTACCCATTGTTACAAATGAACTTTTACTGAGTTTTCACCTTGGCAACATTAGAATGTCCAGGCAGCAATTAGTTCCCCATGTGATTGGACTGTTGCATCACACCTCCCACAACTAATGTGGCAGGGGGATGGGAACCAGATTAGGAAGTTAGAGGTCAGTAAAGAGGCAGCAACTAAAGCCAGTAAGGTACCAGATAATAAACTCATTGTGACTAAGGGGAAGAGTAGACAGGGAAGAGATGATGAATGCAAAGGGACAGGTGGTCTGAGGTGCATTTGTTTTAATGCGAGAAGTGTAGCAGGTAAGGCAGATGAATTTAGGGCTTGGATTAGTACCTGGGAATATGATGTTATTGGCATTACTGAGACTTGGTTGAGGGAAGGGCAAGATTGGCAACTAAATATCCCAAGGTATAGATGCTTCAGGAGAGATAGAGAGGGAGGTAGAAGGGGTGGAGGTGTTGCATTATTGGTCAGAGATGATATCACAGCTGCGATTAAGGAGGGCACTATGGAGGATTCTAGCACTGAGGCAATATGGGTAGAGCTAAGAAATAGGAAGGGTGCAGGGACATTGTTGGGACTTTACTACAGGCCTCCCAAAAGCAAGCGTGAAGTAGAGGTACAAACATGTAGACAGATTACAGAAAAATGTAGGAGCAATAGGGTGGTCGTGATGGGAGATTTTAACTTCCCCAACATTAAATGGGACTCATGTAGTGTTGGGGGCGTAGATGGAGCAGAATTTGTGAAGAACATCCAGGAGAGTTTTTTAGAGCAGTATGTAAATAGTCCAACTCGGGAAGGGGCCATACAGGACCTGGTATTGGGGAATGATCCCAGCCAGGTGGTTGAAGTTTCAGTCGGTGATTACTTTGAGAATAGCGATCACAATTCCGTAAGTTTTAGAATACTGATGGACAAAATGAGTAAATGACTAAAGGAAGAGTGCTAAACTGGGGAAATGCCAAGTATAACAAAATTCGGCAGGAGCTAGGGAATGTGGATTGGGAGCAGCTGTTTAAGGGTCAATCCACATTTGAAATGTGGGAGTCTTTTAAGGAAAGGTTGATTAGAGTGCAGGACAGACATGTCCCTGTGAAAATGAGGGATAGAAATGGCAAGATTAGGGAACCATGGATGATGGGTGGAATTGTGAGACTAGCTAAGATGAAAAAGGAAGCATACATAAGATCTAGGCGACTTAAAGCTGATGAAACTTTGGAGGAATATCAGGAAAGTAGGACGAATCTTAAACACGCAATAAAGAGGGCTAAAAGGGGTCATGAAATATCTTTGGCTAACAGGGTTAAGGAAAATTCCAAAGCCTTTTATTCGTATAAGAGGCAAGAGGGTAACTAGAGAAAGGATTGGCCGACTCAAAGACAAAAGAGGGAATTGATGCGTGGAGTCAGAGGAAATGGGTGAGATTCTTAATGAGTACTTTGCATCGGTATTCACCAAGGAGAGGGACATGACGGATGTTGAGGTTAGGGATGGATGTTTAAATACTCTTGGTCAAGTCGGCATAAGGAAGGGGGAAGTTTTGGGTATTCTAAAATGCATTAAGGTGGACAAGTCCCCAGGCCCAGATGGGATCTATCACAGCTTACTGAGGGAAGTGAGGGAAGAAATATCTGGGGCCTTAACAGAGATCTTTGCAGCATCCTTGAGCACGGGTGAGGTCCCGGAGGACTGGAGAATTGCTAATGTTGTCCCTTTGTTTAAGAAGGGTAGCAGGGATAATCCAGGGAATTATAGACCTGTGAGCTTGACGTCAGTGGTAGGCAAACTGTTGGAGAAGATACTGAGGGATAGGATCTATTCACATTTGGAAGAAAATACACTTATCAGTGATAGGCAGCATGGTTTTGTGCAGGGAAGGTCATGTTTTACAAACCTAATAGAATTCTTTGAGGAAGTGACAAAGTTAATTGATGAGGGAAGGGCTGTAGATGTCATATACATGGACTTCAGTAAGGCGTTTGATAAAGTTTCCCATGGCAGGTTGATGGAAAAAGTGAAGTTGCATGGGGTTTAGGGTGTACTAGCTAGATGGATAAAGAACTGGCTGGGCAACAGG
Organism: Scyliorhinus canicula; assembly: GCF_902713615.1. Taxonomy (NCBI): domain Eukaryota; kingdom Metazoa; phylum Chordata; class Chondrichthyes; order Carcharhiniformes; family Scyliorhinidae; genus Scyliorhinus; species Scyliorhinus canicula. The sequence continues at coordinate 30,528,187 of NC_052152.1, forward strand.
AGACAGAGAGTAGTGGCGGAAGGGAATGTCTCAAAATGGAGAAAGGTGACTAGTGGTGTTCCACAGGGATCCGTGCTCGGACCACTGTTGTTTGTGATATACATAAATTATCTGGAAGCATAGGGTGTCCTTGTATGCCGATGACCTGCTGCTGTATGTGTCGGAGCCGAGTGCATCGATAGGAGGAATATTGGAGTTGCTGCAGGTATTTGGGTCTTTCTCTGGGTATAAGCTGAACTTGGACAAGAGTGAGTATTTTGTGGTGTCTCAACCGGGGGTGGGGGAAGGGGTGGGGGGGCTGCCATTCCATAGGGCAGGGACTCACTTTAGGTATTTGGGGGTGCAGGTTGCCCGGGAGTGGGGAAGGCTTCGCAGATACAACATCACTAGTTTGGTGGGGAGAGTGAAAGCCGATCTGGCGAGGTGGGATGGTCTCCCTCTGTCACTGGCGGGTCGGGTACAGGCGGTTAAAATGAATGTGCTGCCGCAATTTCTGTTTATTTTTCAATGCCTACCAATTTTCCAGCCAAAGTCTTTTTTCACGGAGATTGAGGGGAGGATTACCTCTTTCATATGGGGAGGGAAGGTGGCCAAAGTGAGGAAGGTGCTGCTACAGAGGGGAAGGCAGGCAGGGGGTTTGGGTCTCCCGAACCTGATGTACTACTACTGGGCAGCGAATGTGGAGACGGTGCGGAGCTGGGTCAGAGGGGTTGATTCCCAGTGGGTCAGAATGGAGGAGAGTTTGTGCAGGGTGTTGGGGCTGAAAGCACTAGCAACAGCGCCGCTCCCAATAGCTCCGGGGAAATACTCGGAGTCCGGTAATAATAGCTTAATTGATAATCTGGAGGCAGTTTCGCCAACACTTCGCGTTGGGGGCAGGGTCAAGGGAAATGCCGATTCAGGAGAACCACAGATTTGAGCCAGGGAGGTGGGATGGAAGCTTTCAGAAATGGGAAGAGAAGGTGTTTAAGACGCTAAAAGATTTGTTTCCTCGGGGTCGATTTGCAGGATTGAGGGAGCTGGAAGCGAAGTATGGGCTGGAGCAGGGGGAAGTGTTTAGGTATATGCAGGTTCGGGACTTTGCCAGGAAGGAGATACAGAGCTTCCCGGAGGAACCGGCCTCCACGTTGCTGGAGGTGGTGCTGACGGCAAGGGGACTGGAGAAGGGGGCAGTCTCAGCGGTGTATGGAGCTATGTTGGAAAAGGAGAAGGCACCACTGGAGGGGATCAAAGTGGGAGGAAGAATCGGGAGAGGTTATAGAGGAGGGGGTCTGGTGTGAGGCGCTCCGGAGAATGAATGCCTCCACCTCGTGTGCGAGGTTGGGGCTGATACAGCTGAAGGTGGTGTACAGGGCACACCTCACGAGGGCGAGGATGAGCCGATTCTTTGAAAGGGTAGAAGATGTGTGTGAACGTTGCGGGGGGGGGGGGGGGGGGGGGGGGGCTCTAATCACGTTCATATGTTTTGGTCCTGTCCAAAGCTTGGGGAGTACTGGAAGGAGGTGTTTAGGATAATTTCCAAGGTGGTGCATGTGAAGCTGGACCCGGGTCCCCAGGAGGCCATATTCGGGGTGTCAGACCAGCCAGGGTTGGAAACGGGTGCGGAGGCAGATATCATAGCCTTCGCCTCGTTGATCGCCCAAAGGCAGATCCTGATGGGATGGAGAGCGGCCTCTCCACCCTGTGCCCTGGCGTGGCGGGGGGACCTGTTGGAATACTTGACCCCTGAGAAGGTTAAGTTCGAACTGAGGGGAAGCACTGAGGGGTTCTACAAGTCATGGGCATTATTCATTATGCACTTTCAAGAACTGGATAACATTGAACATTAGTTGGGGGGGGGAGAAGGGTGGGTGGGGTGCAGGGGGAGGGGGGCTGTGTATGTTGAAGATGGCTATGGGTAATCCCTGATTTATTTTTTTCTCTTTGTCATTTGTTTATGTAACATGCGGGCTGATGTCTGGGCATGGTGGGAGGATGGGATCATTGTTACTGTTATGGGGTTTGAGATATTTGTTGTTGGTTATTGATTGTTGTTGGGTGTAAATTCGGGAGAAAAATTGTGAAAAAGGAGGAGAATAAAAATATATTTTTTAAAAAATGATCTGGACACAGGTATATGTGGTCTGATTAGCAAATTTGCAGATGATACTAAGATTGGTGGAGTTGCAGATAGCGAGGGGGACTGTCAGAGAATACAGCAAAATATAGATAGATTGGAGAGTTGGGCAGAGAAATGGCAGATGGAGTTCAATCCAGGCAAATGCGAGGTGATGCATTTTGGAAGATCCAATTCAAGAGTGGACTATATGGTCAATGGAAGAGTCCTGGGGAAAATTGATGTGCAGAGTGATCTGGGAGTTCAGGTCCATTGTACCCTGAAGGTGGCAACGCAGGTCAATAGAGTGGTCAAGAAGGCATATAACATGCTTGCCTTCATCGGACGGGGTATTAAGTACAAGTGTCGGCAGGTCATGTTACAGTTGTATAGGACTTTGGTTAGGCCACATTTGGAACACTGCGTGTAGTTCTGGTCACCACATTACCAGAAGGATGTGGATGCTTTAGCGAGGGTGCAGAGGAGGTTCACCAGGATGTTGTCTGGTATGGAGGGTGCTAGCTATGAAGAAAGGTTGAGCGGATTAGGATTGTTTTCGTTGGAAAGACAGAGGTTGAGGGGGACCTGATTGAGGTCTACAAAATTATGAGAGGTATGGACAGGGTGGATAGCAACAAGCTTTTTCCAAGAGTGGGGGTGTCAATTACAAGGAGTCACGATTTCAAGGTGAGAGGGGGAAAGTTTGAGGGAGATGTGCGTGGAAAGTTTTTTACGCAGAGGGTGGTGGGTGCCTGGAACACTTTGCCAGCAGAGATGGTAGAGGCGGGCACGATAGCATCATTTAAGATGCAGCTAGACAGATATATGAACGGGCGGGGAAGGGAGGGAAGTAGATCCTTGGAAAATAGGCGACAGGTTTAGATAAAGGATCTGGATCGGCGCAGGCTGAGAGGGCCGAAGGGCTTGTTCCTGTGCTGTAATTTTCTTTGTTCTTTTCTTTGTTCTTTTATAACCTCCCGTCCCACTTCCATCCATGTGTGTAGCACTAGAATAAATAAAATGTTAAACGTATTTCATCTTCACCATCTACTTACGGTACTGTTCATTCCTTTCTTTCCATGTGATAGCTCGATATTATCAATGGTTACGGAGGTAATTGAACAAGGATAAGACACAAGTTAGGCCTCATCTTGAATACTGCATCCAGTTCTGGGCACCGTGAGGAAGGTTCTGAAGGCATTGGAGAGACTAAGGAGGAGATTCACAAGAGTAATTCCAGGGACAAATAACTAAAGGTATGACGATACATTGGAGAGGATAGGACTGTTTTCCTTGGCAAAAAGGGGATTGAGAGGAGACTTGATAAAGGTATTCAAGATTCTGAGGGTAAATAATAATAATTATAATATTGATAGAGGTATTCAGGATTCTGAGGGAAAATATTGAGAAACTGTTCTCACTCAAGGGAGCATCAAAGGGACACACATCCAAAATAATTGGCAAAAGGAGTAAGAGTGATTTGAGGAAGTTCTTTTTCACCAAGAGGGTGGTTCGAATCTGGAGTGAACTTCCTGAGAGGGTGGTGGAGGCAGATCCAATCCAAAGGGGAATTGGATTGCTATCTGAAAAGAAACAGTGTGCAGGGTTACGGGGATAAGGCAGGGGAGTGGGACCAGAAGATGGACCGCACTTTCAGAGAGCCAGTACAGACTTGATGGGCTGAATGGCCCTCCTTCCACATTGCAAAAATTCTGACTTTGTCTAAAGACTGACCTGTGCCTTGTGCTAAATTAATTGAAATCAGCCGAAGCAATGATGGGACCACAACGGTGGGCACAGATTGAGCAGCACCAATGGGGCTATGATGCTTGATATTCTATTGGCTTTTCCCATGAAAAAACAAATTAGAAAGCAGAACTTTAAACTTTGATGGGTGTGTGTTGTATAACTGGTGGTATTGGATCAGATATCTGTTAACTACATTGTCCGATTATGCAGTTGGGATGTGGATGAAGATGCCGGTCCAAATGGGATGTGCGAAAATTATGCAGGGAGGACGAGTGTGGCCGCGTGGCCTCTTTAAGGGGCAGTACTTCACTGGCCACATGACGGGCCAAGAGCCTATGGGGACACAACACTGAACATGAACCTATCAGGAATTTAGGCGCAGTTCTGGCTGTTGGGACTTGGTCAGAATTAGCGCGGGAGTTGTAGACCTGTGTATTAGTTGCGTCCAGTGCATATAGTTCAATAAACCTCATTTATGATTCACCATTGCCTCGTCGATCGCCTTGCAATATAACAAGTATCAATGAAAAAATATTTTCTGAAAGAATGCAAAGGAATCCTATAAAAGACGTTTGCTTCGTGCAGTGCCGAGTCATTTACTCCGTGACAAACACAAATATGCCATTTGAATGCAAAAACAAAGATTTTTTTCAAGTGTACGATGTGGAATCTGTCACGTCAGGTTTGTGCTATCTTCTAATTGTGGAGGTTAGAGTGTCAGAGAGCTGAGCTTATTTACTGAGCTCACAGGCAGACCAGCCCCCTTTTTCTATTGGGACAAGTGAGAAGGTGCAGAGCTGTTCCGCAGGGCCACAGATGTCAGGGTGGAGGGGTTATCACCAATCCCCCACTCTCGGACCTTCCCAATGGTGTCAGCAGCAGAGATTGAGGAATCCTGTGCATTTGAAAGGACAGTAACACAGAACTCTCTCACTATGATAGGGATATCTAAAAAAAAGATGAATATGAGAGAAATAAAGCAAACAATGAAACAACTATCAAAGAGCAAAAGTGAAAAGGGCAGATAAATACTTTGTAAATAAATGCCCTGCAGACCCGAAACCCCAGGTCCAGATGAAATGAAATGTGTGCAACAGCGCACACACTCAGGCCACTTGTGTGCTTTGCGTTTAAATGTTGAGAATTCTGAACATTTTCCTCAGAAGCTAAAATGACAGTTCGAGAAAACACTTTACCCATGACTAAAATGATATGGAGAATAATGCATTTTAACTTGTTTACATAAACCTTTAGAATTCTTCGAAAAGATGTAAGTTTTTCTTCCAAAACAGTCCATGTAACATACCTTTGGCCCTCTGTCTTTACTGCTCTGAATGCAGACACTAAGAACGGAATCAACAACATCAGGGATTGCAAAAAGACAATACCGCATCAAACTTAAGTCCCAGGCCAACGACACTAACCCACGACGACAATGGCAGGGCCTACACAAGATCACAGGCTATAAAGCAAGGCCAGGTGGAATATCTGGGGCTGGAGCATCCCTACCCCATGATTTTAACAGGTTTTATGCCCGCTTTGAGCAGTCAGCCAATGTATCTGTGCCACCTGCCCCAACAGCCCTGGACACACCCATACCCACTATTACAGCATCAGAGGTAAGAGCTGCCTTCTTGAAAGTGAATCCGCGGAAAGCGACGGGGCCCGACTGAGTCCCTGGGCGAGAACTCAGAGCCTGCGCAGACCAGCTGACGACTGAATTCACAGATAGCACGGTAGCATTGTGGATAGCACAATTGCTTCACAGCTCCAGGGTCCCAGGTTCGATTCCCGTCTTGGGTCACTGTCTGTGTGGAGTCGGCACGTTCTCCCTGTGTCTGCGTGGGTTTCCTCCGGGTGCTCCGGTTTCCTCCCACAGTCCATAGATGTGCAGGTTAGGTGGATTGGCCATGCTAAAATTGCCTTTAGTGTTGGGTGGGATTGCGGGGTTATGGGGATAGGGTGGAGGTGTAGACCCTGGGTCGGGTGCTCTTCCCAGGAGCTGGGCTGACTCGATTGGCCGAATGGCCTTCTGCACTGTAAATTCTATATTATATCTTCAACATCTCACTCCTCTTCTCTGAGGTCCCCACCTCCTTCAAGAAGACCACCATAATACCAGTACCAAAGAAGAACAAGGTAGCCTGCCTCAAAGACTACCGACCGGTGGCCCTGACGTGTTATCATGCTTTGAGCGGCTAGTCATGAAACGGGTCACTGCCAGCCTCCCAGACGGTCTTGATCCACTGCAGTTTGCCTATCACCCCAACCGGTCCACAGCAGATGCTAACTCACTGGCTCCACAATCAACACTCGAACACCTTGACAACAAGGACACCTACGTCAGGCTGCTGTTTATCGACTACAGCTCCACGTTCAACACCATTATCCCGACAAGACTAATAACCAAACTCTGCAATCTTGGACTTGACCCCTCCCTGTGCAGCTGGATCCTCACCAACAGACTGCAATCTGTCAGGATAGGCAACAGCACCTCCTCCACAATAGTCCTCAACACTGGGGCCCCGCAAGGATGTTTGCTCAGCCCTCTACTGTACTTCTTATACACACACATGACTGTGTGGCAAGATTCAACTCCAACTCAATCTATAAGTTTGCGGATGATATGACTGTGGTGGGCCGTATCTCAAACAATGACGAATCAGACTACAGGAGGGAGATAAATCACTTGGTTGCATGGTGTACCGAAAACAGTCTCTCTCTAAATGTCGGAAAGACCAAGGAACTGATCATCGACTTCAGGAAGTGCAGCACGACACACATTCCCATCTGCTTCAATGGCTCAGAAGTGGAGAAGGTCGATAGTTTTAAGTTCCTGGGGTCACCATCACCAACAGCTTGTCCTGGTCCACTCACGTTGATGCAACTGTCAAGAAAACATAAAACGTCTCTACTTCCTACGGAAGCTAAAGAAATTTGGCATGTCTGCATCGACTCTCACAAACCTCTACAGATGTGCGATACAGAGCATCCTATCTGGCTGCATCACAGCCTGGTATGGTAACTGCTCGGTCCAAAATTGCAAGAAACTGCAGAGTGTGGTGAACTCAGCCAAACACATCACACAAGCTTACCACCCCCACATTCATTCTGTCTACACCTCCTGCTGCCTCAGGAAGGCAGACAGCATTATCAGAGACCCTTCCCACCCAGGCATTGTCTTCTTCCAGACCCTTCCATCAGGCAGAAGGTACAGAAGTCTGAAGACCCGCACATCCAGTCATAGGAACAGCTTCTTATCCACAGCTACAAGACTCCTCAACGACTCCCCCTCGGACTGATTTGTTCCCTGTAAGAACAGTATTCACGGTGCCCTATGCTGCTCTTGCTCATGTATTTGCTTTGTTTGGCCCCTTGTTCTGCACTGTAACCAATTACTGTTTGTCAATGTACTCTGTTGATTATTCTTTTTAGTCTATTATGTACGTCCTGCGTACGTTTCTTCGGCCGCAGAAAAATACTTTTCATTGTACTTCGGTACATTGGACAATAAATCAAATTAATCAACATCAGCTGCGAGAGGTTGAAGGCAAAATCTCGTTATATAATATTATTCAATGTTCACATTAAAGATAAGAAACCTGGGGCGGCAGGTTGGCGCAGTGGTTAGCACTGCTGCCTCGCGGCACTGAGGACCCGGGTTTGATCCCGGCACCGGGTTATTGTCCATATGGAGTTTGCACAATCTCCCCGTGCCTGCGTGGGTCTCAAGCCAAAGATGTGCAGGTTAGGTGGGTTAGCGACACTAAATTGCTCCTTAATTGGAAACAAAACTTTTTTTAAAAGGTAAGAAGCATTCGAAAGGGGACGTACTGAAATATGCAAATCAAGGCCTAGTTTCCAAGCTCATTCTACTAGCGGGCAAACTGGTGACTGGCTTCAGGAAACTGGGGACGTGTAGCTCATGCATACATCATAGGGTGGAGATCCCTCCTGTGACATTAACTTGGATAATCAACCCTTTGGTGTTACAGTGAAATAACAAAAAAGAAAACAGCTGTGTTTACCATAGTCAATACATTGGCTCGTTGAAGTGGGCTTTTTTTTCACTAAGAATGAGGTTGATTTCACTTAGTACTTTTCACACAGGATCCTCTCAAGCATTCAGTATAAATCCTTCAACCACACTGGTCCACATTACATCTCAATCCTGACACCTTAAGTGAAAGACAGATTCTATCAATCCACACCCAAACTAGTAAAACTTTAAAAAATATTTTAAATCTTTGTAATTTCTATGAATATCAGTAAGACTATTTCCCCCCCATTGGAATGAAACTGCACGGACCTGTTGCTACTGAACTAGGTACTAGAGACAACAACGGAAAAAACCCAGTCCTGCCGACTCTGCAAATTCCTCCTTACTAACATCTGTGGAGTTGAGCTAAAATTGTCTCACTGACCAGTCAATTAACAGCCTGACATAGTGATACTCATGGAATCAAACCTTATAGGTAATATCCCAGACATCACCATCCCTGGGTATGTACTGTCCCACCACCTGGATAGACAACAGAGGTGGCAGCACAGTGGTATGCAGTGGGGAGGGAGTTGTCCTGGGAGTCCTCAACATCGACTCTGGACCCCATGCAGTCTCATGGCACCAGGTTAAACATGGGTAAGCAAACCTCCTGCTGATTACCACAAACCATAACCCCTCTGCTGATGATGCAGTATTCATCCATATTGAACACCACTTGGAGGAAGCACTGAAGGTGGCAAGGGCGCAGAATGTACTTTAGGTGGGGGACTTCAATGATCACCGCCCAGTAAGTAATGTAAAGTCACCATGGTCCCAGATGACCAAAGGCTGCTTTCCTCTTTGAGGGGGAGAGCTGACTGGTGGTGATTTAACCTGAGGATCACCACACCTCAGGCGAGGGGTAAGGTTGAGAAGGCGAGGCCTCCATGAATAACCTCAGCCAGTACGGGAATTGAATCTGCACCATTGGCCTCGCTCTGCATCAAAAACCAGCTGTCCAGCTGACTGAGCTAAACCAGCTGACATATCACCAAAGGTGGCTTGGTAGTATCACCACAGACCGAGCTGGCCGGATCCTAAAGGCCATAGCTGCTAGACTGGGACTTTGGCATGTGGTGAGAGAACCAACAAGAGGACCACCTCCAACAAAAATCTAACCATCACCCCTTGACATTCAAATGCATTACCATAGCTGAACCCCCCACTTAACCGTCTGCAAGATCCACTGCAGAACATTACTCAGGCTCCTTAGAGAGCACATCCTAAATCCACAACCTCTACCATCTAAAAGAACAACGACAGCAGATATATGGGAACACCACCAGTTGTACGTTCCCCTCCAAGCCACTCACCATCCTGACTTGGAAATATATCGCAGTTCCTTCACTGTCATTGGGTCATTATCCTGGAACCCGCTCCTTAACAGCACAGTGGACGCAACTACACCACATGGACTGCAGTGGTTCAAGAAGCCAGCTCACCACCATTTTCTCAAGGGCAAATAGGGCTCGGCAATTAATGGTTGCCTAACCAGACATCACATAAATGAATAAAAAATAAATACATTTTCAGAGCGGGAGTAAGGATAAATATTTGCGTACAGTAATTTGTTTCACTGTATTTTGTTGACAATAAATTATTGAAGATTTGATGTAAAGTAATGGAGGTTACCTATCATAGCTTGGAGCTGAACTGTCCCATATTATGTGAAATCAACCCTCTCAAGCACATCAGTTTCCTCATTCCAGGTAATAAAATATATAAAATTATTGACAGTAATAATCCATCATCTGTCGTAATATCACTTTCTGCTAACTTTCTGTTCAATTCCCACCTTGGGTCACTGTGCGGAGTCTGCATGTTCTCCCCATGTCTGCGTGAGTTTTCTCCGGACGCTCCGGTTTCCTCCCACAAGTCCCGAAAGGCACTGTGAGGTGAATTGGACATTCTGAATTCTCCCTCTGTGAACCCGAACAGGCGCCGGAATGTGGCGATTAGGGGATTTTCACAGTAACTTCATTGCAGTGTTAATGTAAGCCTACTTGTGACAGTAATAAAAGATTATTATTTTAGAGGCGACCATTTAGATTAAAATTGTTACTTCATTAAGTTGACATTTAATTTTGGCAATTCTATTGTCGAAAATTGCCTATTTAAATCCAACACAGAATAATTTCTGAATACAACAATGCCTTTATTTTTCAAAATTAAAAATGCGGTTACAAAATACATTATCGAAGCCAATGAACATTAATGCCAACCACCATGGCATTTTTATTACCTTTCGCTCCATTGAACCAAAACCGCAACACAAAACCTCAGGGAAGAAAATTCAAAAGATTCAGTTAACAGGAACCTTGATAACTGAACACTCATTTAGGGAGACTATTGGCTCAGGAAATTCAATAAATGAATTTCTTCAGCAACCTAGCGGAAAAAAGTGCTGGTTTATCCTGACAGTTTACACTGTGTTTATTACTTTACAGGGCATGACTCTTGGCTAACATTGCATTGAATCCTTATTGGGATAGTTAGATATAAGTACTTTAAATAACATACAAATGTTACATCTGCATTTTGTTAGCTGGTTGATGTGTCCCTCTACAGTTTCACTTGCTTTGAGTGGAAGAGATATTGACAAGAAGTCTAATAAGATCCTCCCCTGGTTCCAACAGTGAGTAAATTCAATGCACAATGCTGCTAAAAACATTACAGACCAGGAAGATGCTCAGTCCATCCCCATCATTGGTAAGTTAACTGTTCACAGCCAAGGTGATAGTAAGGGAAATGTCTCCCATTCCTGGTCATGTTGTGGAAAGGTGTGGGGACAACCTTGGACCTGGCCACAATGCCACCCCTGGTATAGCCATGCCCACTACCCAGCCTCACACAGGAATGAATGATCGCTTGGCACAGATGAAACTGTACTTAACCTTCAGGAGAGGGAGGGAGAAAACTGGATGTACGTAGAAAGCCTCCAACGTTACCAGGTTATGGGACCAGTCCTAAGAAACTGAGTTTTATAATTAGGTGCAACAGATAGACTAATGTCTGTAGGCCTTCAGCAGTAGACCATTAGAATCAATGCAGGCATTTTGCATCGGTGCTTATTTCACAGTGGACTGGAAAAAGGGAGAAATTCTCGTAAGACAGGGGTGTTCTTATTAAGAAACTCCCCATATTTGCTCAGACTTTGAACACTGGATTGATTGTGTGTTTTAAAGTATGCTTTTTTTATTATGTAACTTGTTACAAGTAGATTTGCAAAATAATCGTGTCATTTATTAAAAAATATTCTTAAATGTTTCTTCAACTGTTAAAAAAAATACACTAAAGTGGCTGAGGCAAAATATTCAGAAAGTTAAATAATAATAATAATCTTTATTAGTGTCACAAATAGGCTTACATTAACACTGCAATGAAGTTACTGTGAAAAGCCCCTAGTCGCCACATTCCGGAGCCTGTTTGGGTACACAGAGGAAGAATTCAGAATGTCCAATTCACCTAGCAAGCACATATTTTGGGACATGTGGGAGGAAACTGACGCAGGCGCAGGGAGAATGTGCAGACTCCGCGCAGACAGTGATCCAAGCCGGGAATCGAACCCGAGTCCCTGGCGCTGTGAAGCAACAGTGCTAACCATAATAATAATAATTGCTTATTGTCACAAGTAGGCTTCAACAGAATTACTGTGAAAAGCCCCTAGTTACTGTGAAAAACCACTGTGCTACCGTGCTGCCCTCATATTTTGCTCTTTAATAGCATGGTAATCCAGTAGCTTTCTTTCTTCACCTTTACTACCCTCCTCCAAGTCTTTCTATTCAACCATAACCATGCAGAATGTTGGCACACTACTTAGCACTGCTGCCTCACAGCATCAGGGACCTGGGTTCAATTCCAACCTCTAGTGACTGTCTGTGCGGAGTCTGCACGTTCTCCCCGTGTCAGCATGGGTTTCCTCCGGGTGCTCCGGTTTCCTCCCACAGTCCAAAGATGTGCAGGTTAGGTGGTCTGGCCATGCTAAATTGTCCCTAGGTGGGGTACAGGGATAGGGTGGGGGATTGGGCCACGGAGGGTGCTCTTTCAGTGGATAGGTGCAAGCTTGATAGGCTGAATGGCCTCCTTCTGCACTGTTTCCATTTCCATTTCCAGCCCCATTTCCATACAACTAACGGGAACGACCCCATATCCAATGGCCTCCTGTCATTCAGCGGCCTCCCCAGCAAGTGGTTATGCTGGAGCCGATTAGTACTGCCTTTGAAAAATGTGAACCTGGTGGAAGGGTTTCTGTGAAAAGCCAAAGAGGTGAGTAGCCATCTTCGCTCACAGGCAAAGAGACCAAGGGCGCTGGGTGTGCCACCCTAGTGTTCGGCGGGGAGTGGGCGACTCTCGGCTGGGGGTGGGGAAATCTCTGCTGGGATGGGCTACCATGAGGGGTGGGGGAGGCCCTGGGGAGCCAACTGGGGAGGGGGGGGGGGGGCAACCCCTCGCGGGACTACATTGCCAAACCTGGATCATTTCACCCGTTCCTGGGGCAACACTTGTCTCAGCCATTCTGGCCCACCGATCACCCATAACCCCAACCAACTGCTGAGGCCTTTGGGTGCACGGCTGAAGGCTATTGCCAGTAGGGAATGGGCAATCGTGGTTCAGCGAGAACTTCACAGATGCCAAGTGGATTCCTGTGGGTGGACGGGCCAGGTAGCATGTGGGAGTAATTGCTGAGCATCCCGATCACACCTTGATGCCTGGATATTGTGCTTGAACACCGTGGGAGGCAACGGCGCACACGCAACTTCCTGAACACCCAGAGGTGGGACACAGCTCCGGGGCAAGTCCACGACTGGAGGATGGGTGAATGTGACAGGGAGAGGGGCGGTTGCCTGGATAGATGGGCAAAGGGTCCGGAGGTCGGTCCGCTTTGCGGAAGAAAGTAACAGAGGCATCACAATGGTTATGCACAAAGGAGTTTAATGTGTTGTACAAACACAACTCCCGGTGGTGCTGACCCCAGCCCCCACCGTCCAGGGGACGGGTCCAGGTTGGCACAGCACCACATCCTCCCGATCGGTCCTCATAGGGCCCTGGGGTTTGCCTTGGGATGGAAGGGCGGCTGGTTTGAGCCCCGACTGCCCCTAAATCATCTGTCTCTGCCAATCCTGGTGGTTCCCCAATGTCTGCACCATGGTGTCGACGCCCTCGGCGATGTTCCCCAGTGACTGGGACCAGATCCACAGCGCTTCGGACATACCCATCTGAGAGCGGGACTGGCCAAAGAACCTCATCAAGGTTAGCCTGGTACTGAGTGACATCGCCCAGCGAGACAGTCATTCTGCCGAGGCTCTCAGCCATGGCATCAGCGACTGCGCTCACTCATGGTGCCAATTTTCCACTGCGGTCACCACCTTGCAGTATTGGCCTCAGTGCCGCACATTGCCGGCGCCATCTCCTACATCCGTAACCTCTGGGACTCCTCCAAGTGAAATGAAAAAATGAAAATCGCTTATTGTCACAAGTAGGCTTTAAATGAAGTTACTGTGAAAAGCCCCTAGTCGCCACATTCCGGTGCCTGTTCGGGGAGGCTGGCACGGGAATTGAACCGTGCTGCTGGCCTGCCTTTAAATGCCAGCTATTTAGCCAGTGTGCTAAACCAGCCCCGTCTGCTGGGGTGACGCTGACATCTCCCTCTGAATGTCCCACCTGCTCTCTATTGTCTCCATCACTTCCGGGTAACCCACTTCTAGAGTTTCAACATCAGGCTGGAACCCAGTAACCATCTGACTACGGTCTCGCCCGGGGGTTCCTGCATCCACCAGATGTGCATCATCAGCAGTGCAGTGCTCACCCCATTGTGGCCCTGAAGCCTGTTCACTAACAAGTCCCACCGAGGTGTGCGTATCTGCACTGGTGGAGAGTGGGGATGACAACTGTGCCGCGACGATAACAGTTGCGTCCTCGGAGCCCCTCTCCTTGGTGTTCTCCTCGGAGTCAGGAGACTCAGGGCTGGGCCTATTCCGACGGCTGGAGGACGTGCGAGAGGGAATGGACATGTGGTCAATGGGAGGGATGGGTCAGTCAGCAAGGCAATCACTGATCACATTTGAAAGGTGCTCCATGTGGAGCCTGGTGGTTCCTCACCTCCGCGACGTCTGCCAACCTCTGCGTTGGTGACCACCCTGACCTTGGCATATCAGTCACCTCCAGGACCTGTTCCTCGAAGGAAGTGAGGATTCTGATGTCTGGCACCCCTCCACCAGTCTGGGCCCTCTCCCACCGATTGTGAGAAAGCTTTTCCTGAGGGGTCACAGAGAGGGCATCGTTAGCCACACGCATGGTTCACTGTGGTGGAAGAGGGGGTGTGAAGGCAGTGTTGGGAGGTTTGAGGGGGGAGGGGGGAAAGAGGGCTAAGGGTCGCCTAGGGGGTTGAGGTGGGGATGCTCCATTTTAGGGGGGGGGGGGTTCTACTCAGTCATTCAGCCCGGTGTAGGTCTTTTACCTTTTTCTGGCACTGGAGGCCAGTTGTCCTGGTCACACCCCCAAGCTGAAGGCTATCCCACCTCATCCCAGACAGCTGGCTGCCTTGTGGCTCACCCCCGGGACCGTCGGGGAAACATAACATCCCTCCTGGCCTCCACCGCGTCCAGGAGCCTCCCTAGGCCAGCGGCCCCGAATCTTGGGGCTGGTCTCCTTGGCGCCATTGTTGCGAGCTGGCTGGGGTTGGCTGAGCAAGTGCAGCTTATGTGCTGCTCGAACTTATTCGCGGGGGGCTGGCGAGCGCGGTCCTGGGAATCGGTTGCCGAGCCATCATTTGCGGCAAGAAGCCTGTGAGGCCTTGTTAAATGGACCAACTAACGTTAAATTGCGTTGCCGGCCTCCGTGAGCTGAGCACCGAGAACTCGCGGCAATTCCCGCTCGCTACCACACGTAGAAATGATTCTATGTCGCCTTCTCCAGTTCCCTTACTATGATATTTTCTTTTTCTCTTTGAAGCACCTGCAATGAGATCAGGAACAGAGTGACCCTGACGCAACACAAACTGAGCATTAGTGAGCAGGTTGTTGCTTTGTGTTGCTTGCTTGCACAACTGGTGACACATTCCAACACTTTGCTGCTGATCGAGAGGTCGCTGATGGGCAGTAATTGGCCAGAATTGATTTGTTCTGTTTTTTTGTGTACAAGACATGCCTGGGCAATTTCCCACATTGTCAGATAGACGTCAGTGTTGTAGCTGTGCTGGAACAGCTTGGTTAGGGAACTGGCTCTGGAGTACAGGTTGTGGCCTTTCTGGCATCAAGTGCCTTCAGCCATTTTTAAATATTATGTGGAGTGAATCAAATTAGCTGTAGATTATCATCAGTGATGCTGGAGTCCTCGGGAGGAGGCTGATGTGAACAGTCAAATGAGGGAATTTATTCAAATACAAAATGCACACGTCAAAACGTTAAGCTTTATGGGATAATTAGGTGGAAGGTCTTTTTGCGCAAAGTGTAATAAAGATGCAGAAAACAATAGGTAGAAAAGGCCAGTGGAAAGATAACAATTCCAAGAAGCGAATATTTGAATTTTTAACACCAGCTGCATGGGACTGTGTTGTAACCTCCATGAGATCCATGGGAACGACCCAATTGATGTCCCTGTGGGGCTCATGGAATATGTGCTTCTCCGCGTGTGGTGATCTTTGTGAGGGGTTTCTAGGATAGTGAACGTAGTGATCACAAAGCTCTTTTTATTTTAACACTACTAAATGTGAGTTTGACACTTATTCCAAACAGCAAACGTACATATAAGAATTAAATTACACTCACTAACGGGGCTGGATTCTCTGCCGGCGAGATGCTCCATTTTTCTGGCGTGGGATTGCCCCACAATGGGAAACCCCATCGACCAGCCGGCGAAATGGAGCATCCTGCCGGCGGGGTACAACATAAATGAGGCATGGCGGGGCGGAGAATCCAGCCCACTATCTATATCTACTAACTATAACAATTATATTTTAACTAACTCTGCAATACACTATGAATCTAATCTCCTCGAGCTCCAACCTAATCTGACCCAGAAGTCCAAGAGCCTGTGCAATGTATAGCACTGTCCCTTAGCTCCCTCTAGTGGCTAGGCTTAACATAACATTAACTCTTTACATGCTGTACATTTGTATAATTTCACACCGCTGAGGGACGGAGGGGCAACAGCGGGGCTTGTCAATTTCATCCGAAAAATGATGGCACAGAAGGAACCGGCAAACTAAATAGTGGGTGGGGAAGTTTCACTTCAGTTGTATGGAAAATTAGCATATCAAAGTTAAAGGAGAAGGTAGGAGTTCAGGTTAATGATGAGGACTTTAAACTAGTTAAGGGGGGAGGGCTCAGGAGAGGTAAGTGCAGTTTCCAGAACACGTAATAGAGCAGAGAGTATGGAAAGCAGCAGGAATCTAACTCCAGACACAGCAGATAGGAGGACAAGTATGAGAAGGGGGCCGGTCAACGCAGGACTGAGGTTGTTGTACTACAATGTGCACAGTACATGAATCAAGGTAAATGAGCTTGTCGCACATTGAAATTGGCGGGTACGATATTGTGGGCGTCACAGAGACGTGGCTGCAAAAGGATCAGGGCTGGAATCTAAATATACAAGGATATGTGTCCTATGCAAAGGGCAGGCAGATGAGCAGAGGGGGCGGAGTTGCATTATTAGTAAGAAATGAAACTAAATCGATTTCAAGAACTGATATAGGGTTGGAAGGCATAGAATTGAGGAATCGCAAAGGAAAAAAGACTCCGATGGGAGTTACTACAGCGGCTGGTTTAGCACAGTGGGCTAACAGCTGGTTTGTAGTGCAGAACAAGGCCAGCAGCGCGGGTTCAATTCCCGTACCAGCCTCCCTGAACAGGCGCCGGAATGTGGCGACGAGGGGCTTTTCACAGTAACTTCATTGAAGCCTACTTGCGACAATAAGCGATTATTATTATTATGTACAAGCCCCGTCGCAGTTGTCAGAATGTGGGGGAGAAATAAATTAGGAGATAGAAAAGGAATATAAGAAAGGCAATATTACAATAGGCATGGGGGACTTCAATATGCAGATGGACTGGGAAAATCAGGTTGGGAGCAGTTCCCAAGAAAAGGAATTTGTGGAGTGTCTATCAGATGGTTTTTTGGAGCAATTAGTGACAGAGCCTACTAGGGAACAGGCAATTCTGGATTTGGTGATGTGTAATGAGGCAGACTTGATTAGGGAACTTAAGGTGAAGGAACCCTGAGGGGGCTGTGACATAAAATTTACCCTGCTGTTTGAGAGGGAGAAGCTGCAATCAGATGTAACGGTATTACAACTGAGTAAAGGTAACTACAAAGACATGAGGGAGGAGCTGGCCAGAGTTGATAGGAAGGGGAGTCTAGCAGGGAAGTTGGTGGAACAGCAATGGTAGGAGTTTTTGGGTTTATTCGGAAGCCGCAACTCAAATTCATCCCAAGGAGTAGGAAACATGATAAGGGGAGGACGAGTCAACCATAGCTGACAAGGGTAGTCAAAGACAGCAAAAAAGCAAAAGAAAAGGCATACAATATGGTGAGGATTTGTGGGAAGCCAGAGGATTGGGAAGCCTTTAAAAGCAAGCAGAAGATAACGAGAAAAGCAATAAGGTGGGAGAAGATGAAATATGAGTGTAAGCTAGCTAGTAATATAAAAGAAGATAGCAAGAGTTTTTATCGATGTATCGAGACAAGAATAGTCATTGGACCACTGGAAAATGAGGCTGGAGAAGTAGTATTAGGAAACAAAGAAATGGCAGAGGAACTGAATAGATACTTTTCATCAGTCTTCGCAATGGAAGACACCAGTGGCATACCAGAACTTCAAGAGAGTCGGGGCAGCGGTAAGTGCAGTGGCCATCACTAAGGAGAAGGTGCTGAGGAAACTGAAAGGTCTGAAGGTGGATAAATGACTTGGACCAGATGGACTACATACCGAGGTTCTGAAGGAGGTATCTGAGGAGATTGTGGAGGCAATAGTGATGATCTTTCAGGAATCACGGGAGGCAGGGAGGGTACCAGAGGACTGGAAAATGGCAAATATAAACCACGGTTTAAGAAGGGAGGAAGGGAGAAGGTAAGATTTTAGAGTCCATCATTAAGGATGAGATTGTGGAGTACTTAGAAATGCATGATAAAATAGGAATGAGTGAGCATGGCTTCGTCAAGGGGATGTCATGCCTGTCAAATTTATTAGAATTCTTTGAGGAGGTAATGAGGAACTTAGATAAAGGAGCTCCAGTGGACATGCTCTATTTGGATTTCCAGAAGGCCTTGCACAGGAGGCCTAATTCTGCTCCTATATCTTATTGTCTAATTGCATGTTCAGATAGTCTCAGCTTGGACTAGCTGTGCTCTCCGATGCTGTACGGTTTTACTTTGTACTAGAAATAAAACTTAATGGACTGGTCTTTTTGGGACTCCTCGTGACTACTATCGACTGAAATCACCGAAAAGAAACCAATTTGTTGCCAAATGGCATCTTCAGGAAACTAAATCCTAGCACCAAAGAACACCATTTTCCCTGTCATTGCTTTCCAGAAGAATCTAAACCTAATTCCACTGTCCTGTCACTATCCCATATTTCCCATTAGAATCATAGAATTCCTACAGTGCAGAAGGAGGCCATTTGGCCCATCAAGTCTGCACCGACCCTCTGAAAGAGCACCCTACCCAGACCCCTTCCCCCACCCTATCCCCATAACCCCAGCTAACCTTCACATCTTTGGACTGTGGTCGGAAACCGGAGCACCCCGAGGAAACCCACGCGTACACGGGGAGAACGCCAAAGCTCTGCACAGTCACCCAAGGTCAGAATCAAACCTGGCACTGTGACACAGCAGTGCAAACCAGTGTGTCACTGTGCCGCCCCTTTGTTTCAAAATTATACATAGACCTCTGCTTCAATGACTTTGTCTAGGGTTAAAACATTCCATTCTCTAACAACCCTTTACATACCTTAATCTCTTTCTTCAATGCCAAATGTAAATCGTTGACCCCTCTGTCCCTCCCTTTATTACCGATTCCCCAGACAAAGGATACAGCCTTTCTTCATTTACCAGAGCAAAGCTTTCAAGACATTTAGCTTTCTCTGCCCCTGTGGAAATAGTCCCATTATTTTAAATCTAATTTTCTTTAAGTATGAATTTTAGGTTCATAAGTAGTTTAAAAAATTAACGATTGTTACATTGTACATTTGGGGCCTCACGGTAGCATGGTGGTTAGCATCAATGCTTCACAGCTCCAGGGTCCCAGGTTCGATTCCCGGCTGGGTCACTGTCTGTGTGGAGTCTGCACGTCCTCCCTGTGTGTGCGTGGGTTTCCTCCGGGTGCTCCGGTTTTCTCCCACAGTCCAAAGATGTGCGGGTTAGGTGGATTGGCCATGCTAAATTGCCGGTAGTGTAAGGTTAATGGGGGGATTGTTGGGTTACGGGTATACGGGTTACGTGGGTTTAAGTAGGGTGATCATTGCTCGGCGCAACATCGAGGGCCGAAGGGCCTGTTCTGTGCTGTACTGTTCTATGTTCTATGTTCTAAAAGGGGCAGATTGAGCCCACAGAGATTTTGAAGGGAAATCAGAATTTGGCTTTCTGC
Source organism: Scyliorhinus canicula (assembly GCF_902713615.1). Taxonomy (NCBI): domain Eukaryota; kingdom Metazoa; phylum Chordata; class Chondrichthyes; order Carcharhiniformes; family Scyliorhinidae; genus Scyliorhinus; species Scyliorhinus canicula. The sequence continues at coordinate 30,547,656 of NC_052152.1, forward strand.
AGATCAGAATTAAGTCATAACTTTATTTTAGCAGTGACACCGTGGGCTGGACGGCAAAATCGCTTTTGCCGAGCGGCTGGTAAATCATATTGCGCAACCGAATCGGGGGCGGCGCCACTTTCATACCCTTCGAGTACGCCGCGCCACGTATCGACGGCCTCAGGCCATTACCTGAGGACCGCCTCCCCGATGCTCCGCCCCTGATGCACTGCCCCCGACCGGCCGACTTCCCAACGCTGCGCAACACGTGTGGTCTCATCCGTCGGGAACCCGGTGTGGTGGCTGCGGAATCAGTCCAGAGCCGCCACAGTCGGGGGAGGGCTGATCCGCGGGCAGGATGGGGACATTATTCGGGGCTGAGGGCACTGTAGTGGAGTGGTCCGGGGAGCGCAAGCCGGCTGAAGGGGGGGGGCTATTTCACGGGCCGGGTCCACGAGCGGCCTTCGCCATGTAACACAGCGCGGCCGCTGCAGGCTGCTGCCGTGCGCATGCGCGGCCACGGACCCAGCAATTCTCCGGGCATATCGGCAGCCAGAGCCGGGTACTCTACGCTGCCGTTCTGCTAGCCCCCAGCAAAACGGGGAATTTTCTGGCATAAAACGACACCGTTCCCACGCCGGCGTGGGGACATAGCCCCAGAATCCAGCCCCATGATTTCAGTGTTAATTGAATGTTGCCGTTCAAGCTGGCCAGCAACTGAATCCACAGCTATTGTGTCACCACTACATTGATAATTGGGAATTATTTTGGAATGTGTGATGTAGATTAGGGCTGACATCAGTTGGGCTGCCAAGTTTCAAATGTTTGGACTCCAGATGGCTGCCTGTTTTTTTTTATCGTGATGGAATTAATGTTTGTAATTATGTGGAATCAATACTTGCAAATATTTGGAAAATAGGAATTTGGATCATTTAGAGGAGCAAAGGGATCTTTGAGCACAAATCGCTGAAAGTAGAGCGGATTACCAAGACAACAAAAAGCAGATCAAGTACTTGAGTTTATCTCCAGAGCAGTATTTCCCAAATGTTTCAAACCACGGAACCCTGATACCGAGCAGACACCTCTCTCCCCTTCAATAACTCAGATTTCCCTCTCACACGGTTACACACTAATGTTTCCCACTCTCACACACATACCCCTCTCTCACACACATTCACCCCGCTCTCCCACACAGTCACCCTCTCTCTCACACACTCACCCCTCTCTCACAAATACTCGCACCCTCTCTCTCACACACTCACCCACTCTCCCACACTCACCCTTTCTCACACACATACATTCCTCACTCTCACATAGTCACCCCTCTCTCTGATACACTCACCCCTCTCTCTTTTACACACTTATCTCTCTCTCACATACTCACCATCTCTCTCCCACACATTCACCCCTTGCTCCCGCACATAGTCACCCCTCTCTACTCTCTCTCACACACTCACTCTTTCTCACACTCACCCTCTCTCACGTACTCACTCTCTCTCTCTGTCACCCTCTCTCATACACATACACCCCTCACTCTCACACACAGTCACCCCTCTCTCTCACACACAGTCACCCCTCTCTCTCACACACAGTCACCCCTCCCTCTCACACACCCCTCTCTCTGACACTCGCTCACCCCACTTTTTCTCACACACAGCTGCTCCAACGCCTGCTCTGAGCTCTGCTCCGACGCTAGCTCCGGGTTTCTTCAGTATATTCAAAGATGTGCAGTTTAGGTGATTGGCCATGCTAAATTGCCCCTTAGGGTGGGGTTGCAGGAATAGGGCGTGACATTGGGCCGAGGTAAGGTGGTCTTTCGATGAGTTGGTGCAGACTCAACGGGCCGAATGGTCTCCTTCTGCACTGTAGGGATTCTATGTGGATTATACAAATGTGCAGCAGACAACGCTGCAGTAAGGTTAACTAGTAAGGGCAGCACGGTAGCACAGTGGTTAGCACTATTGCTTCACAGTGCCAGGTTCGATTCCTGGCTTGGGTCACTCTCTGTGTAAAGTCTGCAAGTTCTCCCCGTGTCCGGGTGGGTTAATGTGAGCAAATATTTACAGATTTGTGTCCTAGCCCCTATAACGAAACTGTGCCCCGCACCCATGCCAACTTAACTGGCATATAGCTTTCTGGCCTTATGGGCCCCATCGCTATGTCTAGGTGGTTCCCCAGATGGCACACCAGGAGTGGAAGCGGCCTGCTGTGACTCCAGTTCTACAACCTGGGTTCCCGTTGGCAGCCGTCTTCTGGGGCGACTGGGCCTGGATGGGTCCAGCTGCTGCTCTGGTGGTGTAGTGCCACCCTGTTCCGCCCACTGCCCACCAGTTGCACCAGGGACAGTGGGGGATCCGTGGGGCTGGGATGGTTTGGCACCACCCCTGCAGGAGTCACTGGCACAGGCCCCGTCACCTCCTCCTCCCTCGAGGTGTCCAATGAGCCTAGCTATCCCTTGAGGCTCCCCCGCCACCTGGACACTGCCAGTCATAGGATTTACAGTGCAGAAGACCATTCAGCCCATCGAGTCTGCACCGGCTCTTAGAAAGAGCATCCTACTTAAGCCCACGCCTCCACCCTATCCCCGTTACCCAGCAACCCCACCTAACCTCTTTTTTGGATACTAAGGGCAATTTATCATGGCCAATCCACCTAAGCTGCACATCTTTGGACAGTGACCCAAGCCGGGAATTGAACCTGGGGCCCTGGAGCTGTGAAGCAATTATGCTAACCACTGTGCTACGATGTTGCTCCAGTCCTGGAGGTCCGCTCTGGTCTCAACCAGGGTACGCACATTCGCGGCCATGTAGCAGACCATCTCTGCCTGGGATTGCACCACATCACTATTGACTGCGTCACTACCTTCTGGGTTTGTGTGACATCAGCCAGTGACTGTGCCATCTACCTCTAGGACTGGGCCACCTCCCTCTGTGTCTGCACCACGTCGGATAGCGCCTGGGAAATGCCACCGACGTCCCAGCCATGGCCTGTTGTGTCTGGGCAATGCTCAGGAGCGCCGCTGCAATATCCAGGTGGCTCTGGCACATAGTTGCCTGTGAGACGGTAATCTTGTCCTGGGCCCCCGCCAGCACCTGCACAGAATGCCCCAGGTCTTGAACATGCTGATCCACAGCCAGAACCGGCCCCTAATCCCTGGACGGCACCTGTGTGGTTTTGGCTTGGGTAGCACGCATGGTCAACACCTCCTCCTGCTGCTGCACGATGTTGGACTCCACCAAGTGCACCTGCAGGTGCTGGTTGCTCACCGACAGCCCCTCATGTAGTTCCTGGCTCTGCGACTGCATCTGCACGATTGATACGACTGTCCATTCCAGAAGCCCAAAACCTCTCTGGGCGACAGCTAGTCCCTGGGGTCAGCCTGCTAACCAACCGTCTGCCCCCTTGGGTGTTCCTACCTCCACCTGCTGTGACAGATCAGCTATGTGATGTGCATCAGACAGTGTCCCAGGAGCCTTTTTACTAAAGTGTACAATCGAGGCGAGTGTCTCTGGGATAGGGGAGGGTGTTGAAGACAGCTGTGATCCTGTCTCCAGCTCCGGGACTCCTGAGTCTCGGGCGGAGGGTTGCCACCCGAGCTGCTCTCATCGCTGCTTGGCTCCAAGGGGTTCCGACTGTAGCACTGGCTGGGGGCGAGGCACGTCAGATGGACACGCCCCATCACCAGCAGGTCCTGCAAAGCATTAGACACATGATTAGGCCGTGGAGAGTGGATTGGTGAGCATGTGGGTAGGGGTGGTGTTGGGGGTGAAGAGTGGTGGGGGGGTATTCCACGTGGTACCGATGCTAGCCCCTTAACAGCATAATCGGACGAGGCGTGGTGCCAGTTTTGCTGTCGTGGAAGTGCATGAGTTCTGCATCGGTGTCAACACTTAAGTCTCAGAAACAAAGAATCCTGCCCCCTAGTGTTTGAAAAGCAGTTCACCTGCAGAGGTTCAAAAAGGTGTCCACCATGTGGAAGTGAGCAGTTGTGAACCAGAAAAATAATTTTAAAAATAGCCTTTTTCCATGGCCATTGCTGCTAAAAAAAAATACCTTATAGTGACACAGAACGTGGATGAATATCTAGCTACACACTCCTTGCTTATGCCATGCAAGCAAATGGTACAATAACTGCACCAATAAAAGTCTAGCAAATAAAGATTAACTCATAAAAATAAGCTTCAGACACAAAATTAGAATTCAGTAAGTAAATCAACATTCTTAAAATCATGGTAATTATATTTTGCAAATGAAAGTTTCAATATAATTGACTCCATCTGTAAACATTTGGGCAACTTCTGAGTGATAGCATTAAATAACCCAAGTAACTGGCAATCAAGATGTTTTAATCTTCATGGAGAGTTATGAAACTTTTCTTCAGTATAATGGCCAGTATGATTTATTTTTAAACTTATCTAACCAATATCCGTATGACATTTGAGCTTTATTATCAGGGTGGGAATAGTAGGCTGTTGGCAAGGAATTGAACATGTAAAGATCCTTTGGTTCCACACTCAGCATTCATATTCTTTTGCAGGCTGCATTATGTTTGTATTTTCTGAAATAGAGCTGGCTTGAGGGATTGCGTTGTATATATTTGCTCCATGACCTATAATTAGCATTGTTAAAATTTACAATGGAATTATGAGTTGGTATCTGATGTATAATTTGGTACTCTATTATAAATGTATGTATCTTCAGGACACCGCATGGAACTTTAATCCAATCACATCAATAGGTGGAAACAGTACCACTTAACTAAAAACCTCACCTTGTCAAACATAAACGGGAAAATTTCTCCTCCAGGGCAGCTGCAAAATTAAAAATAAATTGAGACTAGGTTATTTCCTACTCTGCTGTTAAAATTCTATTGGTGCTATTTCTCAAATTAAATTATTAATGAGCGACAAAATTCCTAATTGCATTATTTGATTAATGTTGACTCACCTTTTGAAAAGCCAACAATGCATAAGATCCATTTAACTGAAGCACATAGAAGAACAAGAAGCACTTAGAAGAACAAGACTGAGCCCACTCAATTGATACCCTGGGACACACAGGTTTTGCTTTAACCAAATCAAGCCCTACAGCATAGGAATCATCAGCCAAGACTACACATTTCATAACTTTTTCCAACTTGCATCCTCTTAGAAGATCCTGGTACTGTTGAATTGCCGTAGGATTTACAAATCTCGAAAGGTCTGCACATTAAGGGTAAGAAATCCTTTATGATTTGCTTTTTTTGTAACAGTGCCTGAATAGCAACACTGGTACAAAAGAAAATTCTTTCAGCTGCTTTATTTTGTCGAAGCATTTGGGAATACAGCGCTCAAATGTTCAATAACCCAAAGGTTCCTGTGTCGGCCCCAAACTTGTCTGGCCCTTTAAGGTAGTGCCTCTGCGGCCACACAAAAGTAATTAATGAGCCTGCACACTTCAATTAAACGGTTGCACACTGCAAAATAATTGCTGGGTCAAAATTTTGAATTCCTCATCAAATGCCAATGTAGAATAACCAGGACTGTAACAGTTCCAAGTTCTTCGGAGCACTTAGGATAGGCATTAAATGTAGTCACAGCCCCAAAAATTGGGGTTCTTTTCAGAGCTGCAAATGCACAGGCTGCTACGAGCAGTTAGTTTATCACATGCCCATTAATGTAACTCTTTTTAAAGGAAGAAATTTTGTTATGGAACACATCTTGTAGGTGAAGAAATCTGAGAACACAAGTTTCAAACACTCAGTACAAGCGACTTTGTCCATAGATGGAAAGAAATTCCTGTTGAAATCAAAGAACCAGAGTTCTAATTAATGTTGTGCTTATGCAGCCAGACTGAGAGTGCCCTCTACAGTTAAAAACAAGAGTTTTCATGTAGTACATTGGCAAGCATTTGGTATTGTTGTTGATTGCAGAATAACAAGTATGAGTTTATTGCATAATGGTGTTCGATATAAAATAGTTTGTTAAACTATTATATTCTGCACAACACAACTAGAAAACATTTCACTAATTACAATCAAGGAGTAATATTGCTTTAGAGAAGAGAATTTAAATATTGTGCCCAATTTTACTTTGGATCAAACAAAGTACAAATACTGTATTGGAGAATGTGTATAATTAATTAGTAGCTTGCATGGACCAAAACTATTCAAACAGCTTTATTTTTCACATTAACATGATTGCAGTTTGGTAAATGTACAATTAAAACAATTTTACAAATACATTGATGGAGCAAAATGAAATGGTTAGCGATTGTCTCTGAGAAAACAGATACAAGATGTATATCAACATTTAAAGTTTACTCATGATTAATTTTACAAGATATAATGTTGATTCACCTCAGATTTTTAAGCATAATAGGATCAAGAGTCAAAGTTAAATTCAGTAACTGGTACAATGCACAATATGTACAATATATGACAAACATGAGCCACAGGTTGTGTCTCTGGAACAAGCAACGGCATCATACCACCACACATCAGAAGAAAGAAATTAATTCTCTGAGCTTGTCTTCAAAATGTGGCCTCTTCCTCAGCATAGTTTTGGAATGTAATATTTCTGTTAAGAGTCATTCTTTATTCTTCAATGATTCTATCTTTTCTTCAACAACAGCCAGTCTTGCAATCATTAGATTCAACACCATTTGAGACTGTTGGCGGGAAAATTTTCACATTAGACTCATTTGTGAACAGCAATACAATATGCTAAATGTAATTACAAACAAGCAATAACCTGAACAAAAATCAGGTAACATTTTTCCCATGGACGCTTTGACATCTCATCCAAAAAGTAATTCTAAAAGGGGCAATTTAATTATTAAAAACAATGAAAATCTAGATGCATATCTTAAAATGCAAAGCTTTGCTTTTGTACAGTCATGGGATCAGCCGCCCAAAGGGAAATGCAGCATTTAGTTTTGTAGGTGAGGTATCAATATAAATTAGTAACAGAATAGCCATTTGCCAACTGAAAAGTTTATAGCTGACAAGCTGCAAATTATTAGTATTTATGGTTATGTCTAACAAAATTAAATACATCTTTCAACTGCATTTTATAGGGCCTGAATTTCAAAACTATTCTTCAATATCAAGTAAAATATAATTACTTTTTTCAAATGGTTCATTCTTTTCTCAAAATTTTATTTTGCAAATCAACAAAGCTAATGTACTGAAGACAACCTTAATAGGAAGATACAATCACCTTTTCTAATTCTTCAAGGACTTCGGTTTGAGTTTCTAGGACTATTGGCTTTTTTCGCTCATCCACAAATTCTACATTTGTAGTGGAGCCAAGGACATAACTAAGGAAATAAAGTAAAGATCATCTACAACTTGAAAAACAAATAGTTAATTTATGCAACTTTTATAAATAATACATGTACTTCAATTAATAAACTCTTACCAATCACATTCCAAATCTGGATTAAAAAGAATAACAGTTGTTCTAATTTTTCTGTTCCAAGTATCTTTTATCTTTTCTGTGCATTTGGTACCGGTTTAATTGAATATCTATGAAGAATGCTGTATCAGTCTTGGTCCAGTAGCAGCATGAAACCAATCTGGCTTATCAGTACAGTGGAGGGAACCCACTGCACATCTTTCAGAAAAGATCTGAAACAATTTGGGGCAGCACGGTAGCATGGTGGTTAGCATAAATGCTTAAGGGGGGGGGGTTGGGTTGGGTTACGGGTATAGGGTGGATACGTGGGTTTGAGTAGGGTGATCATTGCTCGGCACAACATCGAGGGCCGAAGGGCCTGTTCTGTGCTGTACTGTTCTATGTTCTAATTCCTGCCTGATCCCTTAGGGGGCACAATATATCCAATTATAATAAAAAATTTTAAAGGCACTCATTGTTCTGGACAATATTTCTTATCAATACCACCAAAATCACAGGTTATCTCAATGTTTTAGGAGGCCATTTCTATCTTCAATATTCCTTACATTGCAATAGTGGCATGCAGGTGCAGCAATCACTTAGAAAAGCAATGGCATGTTGGCCTTTTATCGCAAGAGGAGTAAATCAGTAAAGACGTCTTGCTGCAATTGTGCAGCATTTTGGTGAGACCATATCTGGAATACTGTGTGGAGTTTTGGTCTTCACATTTAAGAAAGGATATACATGCCGCCTTGGAGGCAGTGCACAGAAGGTTCACTAGATTGGCCACTGGGATGAGGGAGGTGTCCTCTGATGATGGGCTCTCTGGAGCTCATGCTGGATCGGGAGTCTAAAACACGAGGGCATAGTGTTAGGATTTATTTTTATTTATTAATGGGATGTGTACATTGCTGGTTAGGCCAGCATTTATTGCCCATCCCTAGATGACTTCAGAAGGTGGTGGTGAGTTGCCTTCTTGAACCACTAGAGGTTCCCAAGCTAGAGGTTCACCCATTGTGCTTTTAGGGAGGGAGTTCCAGCGACTGTGAAGGAGCATCAATATATTTCCAAGTCAGTGTGGTGAGGGACTTGCAGGGGACCCTTCAGGTGGTGGGGTTCCCAGGTATCTGCTGCTCTTGTCCTTCTAGATGATAGTGGTCATGGGTTTGGAAGGTATTGGTGAGATACTTCAATGCATTCTGTAAATGGTACACATGGCTGCCACTATTCGTTGGTGGTGGAGGGTTGGAATGTTTGTAGAAGGGGGAGCAATCAAGCGGGCTGCTTTGTCCTGGATGGTGTTGAGCTTCTTGAATGTTGTTGGAGCTGCATTCACCAAGGCAAGTTGAGAGTATTCCATTACACTCCTGACTTGTGTCTTGTAGATGGTGGACAGGCTTTGAAGGGGCGTCAGGAGAGAATTATTTGTCATAGGATTCCTAGCCTTTGACCTGCTCTGGTAGCCGGTATTGATACGGCTAGTCCAGTTCAGTTGCTTATCAATGGTAACCTCCAGGATGTGGATTGTGGGAAATTCAACAATCATAATGCCATTGAATGTCAAAGGGCGGTGGTTAGATCCTTTCCTGTAGGAGATGGTCATTGCCTGGCACTTGTGCGACGCAAATAAAACTTGCCATTTGTCAGCCCAAGCCTGGCTATTGTCCAGGTCTTGCTGCATTTGGACGTGGACTGTTTCATTGTCTGAGGAGTCATAACTGGTGCTGAACATTTGCAATTTCGCAAACATTCCCACTCTGACCTTATGATGGAAGGGAGGTCATTGATGAAGCAGCTGGAGATAGTTGGGCCCAGGGTACTGCCTTGAGGAATTCCTGCAATGATGTCCTGGAACTGAGATGATTGACCTCCAACCACAACCATCTTCTTTGTGCCAGGTATGACTTCAACCAGTGGAGAGCTTAGCCCTGGATTGCCAATGACTCCAATTTAGTTCGGACTCCTTTGATGTCACACTCGGTCAAATGTTGCCTTGATGTTAAGGGCAGCCACTCTGACCTCTGGCATCCAGCTCTTTTGTCCATGTTTAAACTAAGGCTGTAATGAGATCAGAAGCTGAGTGGCCCTGGCAGAACCCAAACTGAGTGTCCATGAGCAGGTTATTGCTGAGTAAGTGCAACTTGATAGCACTGTTGATGACTCTTTTCATCATTTTGCTAATGATGGTGAGTAGACTAATTGGGCAGTAATTGGCTGGATTGGATTTGTCCTGTTTCTTGTGCACAGGACACCTGGGCAATTTTTCACATTGCCAGGTAGATGCCAGTGTTGTAGCTGTACTGGAAAAGCTTGGCTAGGAGTGCGGCAAGTTCTGGAGCAGAAGACATCAGTACTATTGTCGGAATATTGTCAGGGCTCACAGCCTTTGCAGTATCCAGTGCCTTCCTCCATTTCTTGATATCAAATGGAGTGAATTGTATTGACTGAAGACTGACATGTGATGCTGGGGACCTCCGGAGAACGAGATGGACCACCCACTCGACACTTCTGGCTGAAGATTGTTGCAAATGCCTCATCCTTGTCTTTTTCACATGTGCTGGGCTCCTCCATCATCCAGGATGGGGATATTTGTGGAGCCTCCTCCTCCAGTGAGTTGTTTAACTGTCCACCACCATTCACGGTTGGATGTGGCAGGATTGCAGAGCTTAGATCTGATGCGTATGTTGTGGAATCGCTTAGCTCTATTACTTGGCATACAAGCAGCCCTGTGTTGAAACTTCACCAGGTTGACACCTCATTTTTCGGTACACCTGATGTTGTTCCTGGTATGCTCTCCTGCACACTTCATTGAACCAGGGTTGATCCAACTTTGAGGTGGCATGGCAGCACAGTGGTTAGCACTGTTGATTCACAGCGGCAGGATCCCAGGTTCGATTCCCGCTTGGGTCACTGACTGTGCGGGATCTGCACATTCTCCCCGTGTCTGACTTGGTTTCTCTGGTTTCCTCCCCCAAGTCTTGAAAAATGTGCTTGTTAGGTGAATTGGACATTGAATTCTCCTTCCGTGTACCCAAACAGGCTCCGGAATGTGGCAACTAGGGGATTTTCACAGTAACTTCATTGCAGTGTTAATGTGAGCCTACTTGTGACAATAATAAAGATTATGATTATTACCCCCCCCCCCCCAGGCTTGGTGATGATGGTAGAGTGGGGGATATGCCAGACCATGAGGTTGAATACAATTCTGCTGATGGCCCACGGATGCCCAGTCTAGAGTTGCTGGATCTGATTGAAGTCTATCCCATTTAGCACAGTGGTAGTGTCACACAACTCGATGGAGAGTATCCTCAGTGTGAAGATGGGATTCTGTCGCCATAAGGACTGTGCAGCGGTCACTTCAACTGATACCATCATGGACAGATGCATCTGCAGCAGGCAGATTGGTGAGGATGAGGTCAAATATGTTTTTCCCGCTTGTTGGTTCCCTCACGACCGGCTGCAGTTCCAGTCTAGCAGCTACATCCTTTAGGACGCAGCCAACTCAGTCTGTGGTGGTAATACCGAGCCACTCTTCATGATAGACATTGAAGTCACACACCCAGAACATATTCTGGGCCCTTGCCACCCTCCGTGCTTTCTTAAAGTGCTGTTCAACATTGAGGAGTACTGATTCATCAGCTGATGGTGGCTGGTACGTGGTAATCTGCAGGAGGTTTCCTTGCCATGTTTAACCCGAGGCCATTAGACTTCATGGGTTCCAGGTTGATGCTGAGGTCACCCAGGGCAACTCCCTCCTGACTGTATCCACTGTGCCGCCACCTCTGCTGGGTCTATCCTGCCGGTGAGGCAGGACATACCCAGTAATGGTGATAGTGTTGTCTGGGAGATTATCTATAATTATGACTATGTCAGGCTGTTGCTTAACTAGTCAGTGAGAATGCTCTCCCAATTTTGGCACAAGGCCCCAGATGTTAGCAAGGAGGATCGGCAGGGCTTGGTTTGCTGTTGTTGTTTTTGGTGCCTGGTTTGATGCCGGGTGGTCCGTCCTGTTTCATTCTTTTTTGTGTTTTCGTAGTGGTCAAATACAACTGAGTGGCTTGCTAGGCCATTTCAGAGGCATCTAAGAGTCAACCACATTGCTGCGAGTCTGGAGTCACACATAGACAAGACCAGGTAAGGAGGGCAGATTTCCCTCCCTAAAAGGACATTAGTGAACGAGATAGGTTTTTATGACAATCGACAATGATTTCATGGTCATTATTAGACTTTTAATTCCAGATATTTTATTGAGTTTAAATTCCATCACCTGGCATGGTGGGATTCAAACACAGGTTCCAAGATCATTATCCTGGGTCTCTGGATTACTAATCCAGCAATAATACCACTTTGCCACCACCGATCAATTTAGGACTGAGGTGAGGAGAAATTACTTCACTCAAAAGGTTGTGGATACTCGTTGAATACATTTAAATCTGGCATAAACAGATTTTTGAACTCTCAGGGAATTAAGGGAAAGAGGGATCGGGCAGGGAAATGGAGTTGCAGCCCAAGATCAGTCATGATCGCATTGAAAGGCGGAGAATGCTCAACAGGCCACATGGCCCACTCCGGTTCCTGTTTCCTTGTGTTTTTGAGTGGCTCTTGAGCTGGGAGATGCTTTAAGACAGTCCGAGGATGTGATAATTTACATAAAAAACTTATTTCCTTCGTCCAAGTAACTCCATTTTAATCATCCAATTTCCACTGATTTTCTACAGGCATACAAAATTTCAGCCTGTCACTGAAAGGGGCAACACAGGTGGAGAAGGTAGTCAAGAAGGCACACGGCATGCTTGCCTTCATTGGCCGGGGCATTGAGTACAAGAATTGGCAAGTCATGTTGCAGCTGTATAGAACCTTAGTTCGGCCACACTTGGAGTACAGTGTTCAATTCTGGTCGCCACACTACCAGAAGGATGTGGAAGGCTTAAGAGAGGGTGCAGAAGAGAGTTACCAGGATGTTGCCTGGTATGGAGGGCATTAGCTATGAGGAGTGGTTGAATAAACTCGGTTTGTTCTCACTGGAACGACAGAGGTTGAGGGGCAACCTGATAGAGGTCTACAAAATTATGGAGGGGCATAGACAGAGTGGATAGTCAGAGGCTTTTCCCCAGGGTAGAGGGGTCAATTACTAGGGGACATAGGTTTAAGGTGCGAGGGGCAAGGTTTAGAGGAGATGCACAAGGCAAGTTTTTTAAAAAAACATAGGGGGTAGTGTGTGCCTGGAACTCGCTGCCGGAGCAGGTGGTGGAAGCAGGGACGATAGTGACATGAGGTACATCTTGACAAATACATGAATAGGATGGGAATAGAGGTATACGGACCCAGGAAGTGTGGACGATTTGTTTGGGAGAGGTGTTTTCAGAACCCCAAAATGTATCATGGAGTTCAACCAACCCCCACCTTTAATGGATTGTTGCTTTTGAAGCACAAGGCTTCACAAGGCTTGTTCCCCAGATGTAGCATTACAATTATGGACACGTGGTTTTTAAAACAAAACAATGTTTATTCCATTAATTCAAATTAACCTTTTAAATAAACACTGGATCTCTTAACACCCCTTACTTCAAAGATAACCCCGAAAATAATACAACACTACCCAATCCTGCAAACTGTTCCTTTACACATCCAAAAGACTGCACCTTCACAAAAACAGTAACACCCCAGGTTACAGTTAATATATATTTTCTGTTGGATGGCAGAGATATATCAGCTTGGTTGACTTCAGCTCCAGCACCTTGCTTTTCTTCCTGCAGCTCACAGCCACAAAAACAGTTACACCCAAGCTGCTGTCTCAAACTGAAGACTAAAACTCAGAACTAACCTCAAAATGACCAAACTGAGCTCAGCTCCACTCACTCTCTGACATCACTATTTTCTTAAAGGTACATTCCTTAAACATACATTTCTTAAAGGTACTCTCACATGACAGATTTTAGTTTAGACGGGCAGCATGGTTGGCACGGGCTTGGAGGGCCGAAGGGCCTGTACCTGTGCTGTACTTTTCTTTGTTCTAAAACTTTCGGCATGGTATTATTGAACCTCTACAGTGCAGGAGGCCATTCGGCTCATCAGATCTGCACCACACCCCCCAAAAGAGCACCCTACCTAAGCCACACCCTCCCCATAACGCAACCATGGGATATTAAGGACAATGTAGGAAGGCTACTCCACCCAACCTGCTCATCTTTGGACTGTGGGGGGTGAGGGGGGGGGGGGGGGGGGGTGAGGAGGAGAAGACAACTGGAGCACCCAGAGGAAACCCACACAGACGAAGGGTAGAAAAGAGGTGCAACGTTTATTCTTAATCTTGTTTCACAAATGTGTCTGATTTTGAACCACCCTGTACGTGAAACATTCTACAAGAAATATTATTGGGCAAATAACAACTTGTAAGGACAAAGGGATAAAAGTAAAATATTGTTCTCGAGTTTTTTGGGTTTAGTTAGATGGGTTTTGTCCCTAAAGGAGAATATGTGCATTGCATATTAGGCAACCAGAAATTCTACTTGCTTTTATATTGATTTTTCAGCAGCATAGTTTTGGGATTCCTGCATATTGCAATAGGGGCTTTCACAGCTGACCAAAAAGAATGCTTGCAAAACATTTTAAATTGGCTACTGTCTTATGCACCCAGAGCCCATCCAAAGTCTGAGTGTATTGGAGACAATGCAAACACTTATTTTCCATCTTTAAAAATCTTTGTATCAATCGCATACACCTGTAAGATCCTGTTTATAATTTCGCTGTGGCAAAATTCAGTAAGTGGAGTTATATTCATAAATTATCACTCATTTGAGACATATGGAATTCTCTCTAAATTAACAAATTGTTAGATGTAATATACTTACAACAGTTAAAGTTGATTTGCTGTTCTACCAATTTATAATTTTTCTGCAATAGATAGATTTTAAATGCTTTGGTTAAGTGGCGGTCTTGTTTTGCAATATACATACTTGCCTTTCAATATAGGTCACAGCCAAGCAGTATACATTCCTTTTGTAGTCAAGGTGGGTTGGAGTGCATAGGTACATTCTACCCAGTAACAGAGAGCAGCCGCTACAGGATAACAATACATAAATGCTGGAAGGAGGGGAAAATAAAGTTACTACAGAAATATGAATTACATAATGAAGTACAGGAATGGGCCAGCTGGTCCATCAAGTCAGTCATTTATCAACACTATCTGTCACCCCTACGCTACATTATCTCCTCGGAAAGGCAAAGCAAGCGAATATGTTGGCAATCTACACTAGAAGTTCAAAACTTAACCTCACAATATACATAATGGAACTTTTACTTCACTCTATACATCATGGATTTTTTACTTATATCCCCTAATTCTTCCTAATCTTTCTAGATTGAATAGGTATTTGAAAGCATTTGGGATTCTAAGTTTTGCAGATGGAATATGTAGGAAAATGTGAACTTTGGCAGGAAGAATAAAAAAAGCAGTATATTATTCAAACATGGAGAGATTGCAGAGCTCTGAAGTATCAAGAAAAATTTAGTAAACAGATAGTGACTAGGAATGCAAATCGAATGGTGTTAATTGCAAGGGGAATTGAATATAAAAGGAAAGTTTTGCTAGTGATATAGGGTGTTGGTGAGACCACATCAGAGTACTGTCTCCTTTTAAGAAAGGATATCATTGCTTTAGAAGTTCAGAGAAGCTTCACTCCTGGAATAAAGGAATTTTCCAATGAGGAAAGGTTGAACAGGCAGGGACTGTATCCACTGGAGACTAGCAGAATAAAAGGGGAGTTTATTTAAACATGCAAAATCCTGCAGGAACTTGACAAGGTGGGTGCTGAAAGTCTATTTCTTCTTGTGGGAGAGACTAGAACAAGGGGGCACAGCTCAATATAATCTGAACATCAAAGGAACCAATCCTCACCTAGCCAAGTCCAAAAAGTATAATGGGGGGGGGGGGGGGGATAAACATCTTAATTTCATAGAAACTAGAAGGAAGGATGACAGCACGTTGGGCTTCTGCGGATGTAATCTTTAGCAAACAGTTTCACGAGAATGAATGGAAGAATGAATACTCCTTTATGGAAGACGTTCAGTGAAGAAATTTAGAGCCCACTAGCAACAGACAACTCATGCTATATTGTTCATAGTTAGGTCTAAGCCCACCAGTACCATTTTTGAACTGTCTAACTTCATGGAATGTCACTTGGGCTCCAATTGAGAAGTCACTGACAAACATCCATTGAACTCTCCAAACGGAATATAGTTGCTTGGAATTTGCTTAGAGAGGCAAACAAACAGTACCTACAGACTTACAGCTGCACACAGATTTTTAGTGAGCTACTGTGCAGCAATTTGAAGTAATTAGAAATTTTGGGTGGGACACTTGATGGTGGGTCAAGGACCAGTGTTTGCACCATGTCTCTTCAACCAAACTGAGTAATTGTTACTGATAAATCCAGAACCAGGAGGTGCAAGATTGAATTCAAAATTTGATGCACAGAGAGGAAAACAAAGATGGGATTAAGAAAGGAATGCTGAAATTGAAATCATAAAATATCAAACATTAAAATTTAATAGAAAAGATATTTGACAGCAAGAGACTTGCAATGTTGTTCTTTATTGTATAACACAGAATAGAAAATAGAATCAAATCTTTCTTCATTTAACATCAATGAGTTCAAAAAGCTGCACTCATACTTACCAACCAGACTCATTTGCAGTGTCTAATTTCTGTTCTTTGTTTACTTGCACATTTTTAGTGACACCTGTAAAAGGGCAGCAAGTTATTAGCTGATAAGTTCAAAATTTGACACAACGATCAAAGGTACAGCAAACCGCACAGCAAGCCAGGTTCCAGGAACATTTTGTCTGTTCAACTAGTTAAATATGCGAGTTCAGAGCGAGCACATTGATCTTCATTCAAAGTCTGTAAAATCTAATTTATAACACTACACTTCAGTAACATATTGTAGGTAGTGCTACGACTGGTCCCCAGTTAACCTGGGCAAGATTCCCCCATTTGTTGTCATCCGGCTGAATCCCCCCAATTTATTATGCCCCAGGGGGAGGAAGAATTAACTGGTTCCCTTTTTTAAATTCAACTTTCTCTGCCGGTCGCAGCAAAATTAATCTTTAAAGATTCCTTCATGGATAAAGGTATGTTTTAAAAGGAACCAAATTAACCAAGCTTTCTAGAATTAAAGATAGAGTTTATTAACTACTAACGGTAAGAACACAAGCATACACATTCAAATAGTGTAGAAGTGAGAATTAAGCCCAAAGTAAGTTTTAAAAATAAAGGTATATGAAACAGTCCATGCCACTTGAGGAATAGATGATTGAGCATTGCGCTTCGAGATGCACACATGCAGGCAGCGCAGCTTTTCAGCTGGCTTTTATCCCAGTCTTTGTATATTCCTGGAAGGTGAAATCCACAAATCCATCTGGACATTACGCACAGGAGTTCGCTTGATGAAATGATACTCATCTCCCATTGTCTCTAGCAGAGATGGCAGTCAGCTTCGATATGCTTTAGAACAGCCCTCACCGGCCGACCCACCTTTGCGCTTACCTTTAATTTTACAGATTAGCCTGCTTGGTCCTCACAATCCCACTTGCTTTGTCACTCAATGATACATTTCTGCTAAGGACTTCAGCTGACAATTTAAGATCTTGCTGCATCCTTTGAAAAAAACAGGAGGTTTGTCCTCGAACTCGCCATACTCGGTCTTCAAATGCCTGTGGAGTTTTGAGGGTTTTAAACTTACATTTGCCAGTATTTCTCTGCATGTAACACACATGGGCTTTGCATCCTCATTTGCACTGGCACAATTAATAAAGCCATATCTCAAGAAATCATCTTTATACTGCTTTGTTCCTGATTTCAGCTTCTTCTTAATGGAATGGCCGTCAGAGGACCTGGACCTCATATCAGCACTTCTTTGTCCTGCCATAGACTCTCCTGAAAAGCTGTCTCCAGCAGATTTAGTTGTGAGATCCTGGCCTATGTGTGTCTCTGGCCCTCTCTTCCTTATTACAAATTGATCCATCTTCAGTTCTCATGCACTCTTGTTACTTGCTTGCAGCTACAAAAAGGATAAATCTTTCCTCTGTAATTTAGCGACCAAAGCATGGATTGTGTGACATCAGTCTATGTGCTGGGCTCTGACACCACTTTTGCTCGGAAAACTGCCGTTTTTAAAAATAAATTTGGTCCTTGAACAGTGCGCTGACGTCAGGAGGTGATGGCACTGGGATAGCACACTGACAAAGGTGGCAGTCTGCCCCACTGGGCACCAGGCTGTGCACTGCACTGCCAGAACCAGCTGATGGGGCATGCATGTCCCACGAGTTTTATTTGTGAAGACTGATAACTAGAGTTTTCAAACATTCACATAGATTTCACATGCTGGTCCTTAAAATTCCATTTTCCCTGCCCAAGAGGAGAACAACACGTCATTTATTTTTTGTGATCGTTGCTGGTGCCTTCTTCTTGGACTTCAGTTTGGAGAACAAACAAATTGCTGCAATCCCTGTATATGTCGCTATCACATAATTCCTCTTCCTTGTGATGGTGTAGGCACTGAAGTACTTGTGGAAGCTGGTGCTAAATGCCAGCATCGTGACCACCATTCTCACCCCTCACACAAACTTCACTCGGCCACTCTTAGTGTCCTTCACAGGCCCTGAGCTCCAAGTATTGCCCCCATCGGTCCTGAACTCTGTGTATTTCCCCCCGTCCCCTCACTGCTGCCCCGCCCCCCATCCCAGCCCCCCCCCCCCATCCCATCCCATCCTAGCCCCCCACACCCCCCCCGCCCCATCACCTCTCCCCCCCCTCGCCCCATCACCTCTCCCCCCCCTCTCCCCCCTCTCACTGCCGCCCCCGCTCCCCAACCCCTTCCCCTCACCACTCACGGTTCAGGTGGATCATGTTCTCCTTGGGGCTTGCTCCCACCCAGGCCAGCGAGTCTCCCACGGGAAGCCGGCACTGAGAGCACAGGAAAACCACCGGCAGGTCCGAGTCTCCGATGATAAAAGTGCTCGAGTCCTTCTCAACTTCATCATCCGTTAACAAATCCACTGTCACTCCCGCCATCTTTCAAACCGCCTCCCTGTCCTGCAACACGCATGCGCAGCAGGCTGCCGGGCAAACGCATGCGCGCTAAGCCAGCTTTCACAGCTTCTTGCTCACCCAAAGACTCTACACAGCCACCTTTCCGGGAAGGAGCGCATCACTAACACAAAACAGATGACCTGGTCAATGTTTTTCTGAACATCATAAAACCAGAATTACTAAGGCATCTGTGTATCACAGTCAACACTGCGGTAGCTGTGTGTTTGGCCTGCACACTGCATTACTATCATCGATAAAGCAATCCATACCCTGTGATGCCCACCGGGCATAGAAGCTTTGGGTCATGTTATGACCCCCTGGGAAGTAAGGGAGTATATTCCATTAACTCATAATGAGTATGAATTGCCCTGGTAATTGGGTGCGGAACTTCCCCTTAATAGGGAAAGCTCCACAGTATTAAAACCCTGGCCTGAGTACAAGTTGGGGAGGATGGCCCTTATGGCATGGGAATTTGGTAGTGTAGCTTAATAAAAATCTCTTTGTGTCTTAGCATGCGTCCTGTGAGTGTTTCTCGTCTGGCAGATACTATAGGTGTCTATTAGAGTTTGCATGTTCCTGACATTGGTTTCTCCAGTTGCTCTGTCTCGTTTCATCCCATAGTCCAACGATGTGCAGGTTAGGTAGATAGGCCATAATCAATGTGTGGGGTTACAGGGATTAACAGGAGAGTGTGGGCGCGATTCTCCGAGACCGTGCCGGTTGGGAGAATTGGCGGCCGCGCCAGTTAATCGCGCGACGCCGGTCCAACACCGTCCCGACATTCTCCCAACCGGCAAGAACGGCCCCGTCAATTTCTGAGCCGCGCCAGCCAGAGAATCCGCCGAGATACTCACAACGGCGATTCTCCGGCGCCCCCGCCATTCTCCGGCCCGGATGGGCCGAGCGGCCGCTCCGACCTGACAGGTTCCGCCGGTGCCGTCCATACCTGGTCGCTGCCGGCGGGAACTGTGCGGGAATGCTGGGGTGGGGGGGTGGCTTGTGCGGGGGGGCGGGGGGAAAGGGGGGTTCCTTGACCGGGTAGGGGTTGCCTCCGATGGGGTCTGGCCCACGATCGGAGCCCACCGATCGGCGGGCCGACCTATCTAAAGGAGGACCTCCTTTCCTCCGCCGCCCCACAAGATCCATCCGCCATCTTCTTGCGGGGCGGCCTCGGGGAGGACGGCAACCGCGCATGCGCGGGTGACTTAATTTACGCGATGCCAGCCGCGTCATTTACTCAACACCGCTTTTTACGCGGGGCTAAGGCCCAGCGCGCGTAAAATACGCAACACCGCTCCTAGCCCCCCAGGGGCGGGAGAATAGGGAGCTGGGAGCGGGCTCCGACGCCGGAGTGAAATACTCCGGTTTTCACTCTGGCGTCGGGACTTTGTCTCCATTTCGGAGAATCGCGCCCTGTGTCTGTGGGGAGGCAGTGGAGTAGTGGTATTTTCACTGGACTAGTTAACCAGAGATCGAGTGTAATGCTCTGGGAACCCAGGTTCAAATCCTGCCACTGCAGTTGGTGAAACTTGAATCCAATAAAAATCTGGAATTAAAAGACAAATGTTGACCATGAAACCATTGTCGATTGTCGTAAAAATGCATCTGACTCACTAATGTAATTTAGGGAAGGAAAATCTGCTCTCCTTAGATGGTCTAGCTGACATGTGACTCCAGACCCACAGCAATGTGGTTGACTCTTAACTGCTCCTCAGGGCAATTAAGGATGGGCAATAACTTACGTCCAATGAATGAATTAAAAAAAAGGTAAAGAGCGCTTCCTGAGGGTCGGTTCAGACTTGGTGGGCTGAATGTCCTCTTTCTGCATTGTTGGGTGGACACTGTTGTGTTAGAACATACAGTGCAGAAGGAGGCCATGCGGCCCATCGAGTCTGCACTGACCCACTCAGCCCTTTTTGCCACAGGGGGACACAGCTGATGGCTTGCCAATGCAGAGGCTGTATGAAGCTCGGGAAAGAATTACACATTTACCTTTCTGTTTCACAGTACTGCTAGCTAAGGACGTGGGCTGAAAATTAGAAGCAAACAGACACAAGCAACACTGTGTTGAGACAAATTGCTGGTGTGCACATGGGAGAGGATACAGCCCCTGAAGTTTTTAAAGCAGAAATGCCGTCCTCGTATCAAGGTCAACCATACTATCTACCCAGATAAAAACAAACAGATCCATAATTCTATTGAACAGAAAATCTTCGCATTCCCAGTGCAAAAGCGAAATGGAATATATTTCAATACACTATCTACAATACCATGCTCTCAACATATGGGAAGCAAGAGCATAAAAGCACTGACTGGTTCAAGGTAGTAACTTTCCCCCCATGTCTCCTTAAGCCAATGCGTGGTCACAGTTTCATGAGCGTAACAGCCCTGCAGTCCCTCACCAATCTAAATCTGTTTTTCCAGGGTCGTCATGATCAGTATTCATTTTGGATTAACGTTTGATATAACATCAAATGTAAAGCTGATGACTGAAGTGGAAGGGGACACTCGCTTCAAGTAACTTATCAGTTTTAGTGGAATACCAAAATAAATTAATCTAGTGTCCGGATGTTGGATGAAGAATCTTCCGAATCTGCACTTTCATGTCTCTCTCCCTTTCAGTGCCCCTGGATGATGTCCATTAACTCTGGTATATCGAACTACCCCACTAATTCCCTTTAGAGTTTTGTCTTTGGGTAAACAGCTCACTATTTGTTAATCTTTTGTTGGTCAGTACCAAATGCCACTTGCTCTCTTGCCCTTTCTACTCACTACTGTTCAGTCATCCCTTCTGCTGTTTTAATCAATCTATCAATCAATCCAGGGGCTGGCTTAGCTCACTGAGCTAAATCGCTGGCTTTTGAAGCAGACCAAGGCAGGCCAGCAGCACGGTTCGATTCCCGTACCAGCCTCCCCGGACAGGCGCCGGAACGTGGCGACTAGGGGCTTTTCACAGTAACTTCATTGAAGCCTACTCGTGACAATAAGCAATTTTCATTTTCATTTCATTTCATTTGCAACCATTTTATCTTCTCCTTCCCGCTCGATCCACTTCCTTGCAGTTTAACCCTTAGACTATCAGATGGTGACTTCCGGTTGCGGCTATGACCAGCTAAGTCGCACGTTTGGCTGCTCCTGCTACAAAGGTGTTTTCGGGCCGATTGGAGGGCCCCAACGGCGCTGTAAGGACAAATCCCGGTGGGGGAAGGCTCCCTGAAGAGAACCAGACCAACTTTATGGTCGGTACCCGGAGTGGGGTGGTAAAGAAAGCAACAGCAGCTCCCCAAAAAAAGCGGGGGAAGAAGACCAAAATGGCGGCCGGTGGCGCACCCGAGGAATGGAGGAAATGGGCGGAGGAGCAGCAGGCCGCTCTCCTGCGCTTCTTTACGGAGCTGAAAATGGAGCTCTTGGAGTCAATGAATGCGACGACCACCAGGCTGATGGGAGCCCAGGCGACCCAAGAGGCGTCGATTCGGGAGCTGCAGCAGGAGATGACTGCGAGGGAGGAGGAGGCCACGGTCCTCGTGGGAAAGGTAGAGGTGCACGAGGCACTCCACCTGAAATGGCAGAGCCGTTTTGAGGAGCTGGATACCCGAATGAGGCGGAAGAACCTGAGGATCTTGGGCCTGGCAGAAGGCCTGGAGGGGTCAGACCTCCCGGGATACATAGCAGAAATGCTGAGCTCCCTGATGGGGGCAGGGGCCGTCCCTTCGCCCCTGGAGCTGGAAGAGGCCTACAGGGTCATGGCTAGGATGCCAAGAGCAAATGAGCCCCCGAGGGCGGTGCTGGTGCGGTTCCAGCGACTCAGCGACCGTGAGAGAGTGCTGGAGTGGGCCAAGAGGGAAAGGAGCAGCAAGTGGGAGAATTCGACGGTGAGGGTCTACCAGGACTGGAGTGCGGAGGTTGCAAAGCGGCGGGCCCGGTACAACCGGACGAAGGCGGTGCTACATGCAAAACGGATCAGGTTCGGAATGCTGCAGCCAGCGCGCTTGTGGGTCACCTACAGGAACCAACACCACTATTTTGAGTCCCCAGAGGAGGCGTGGGCCTTTGTACAGGAAGAGAAACTGGACTCGAATTAGACCCAGGGGATACTTGGCGGCCGTAGCCGCTCGGGTACTTTCAGCTGAATTCTTTGTTTGGATCTTGAACTCTTGCTGTGGGTTTTTCTTCTGATGTTTTTCCCCCCTTTGCCAACTTCCCTTAGTTATTGTTATTGTGGTTATTCATGGTTATTTATGGTTATTTATGCTGTTTGGGGGGCAGCACGGTGGCGCAGTGAGTAGCACTGCTGCCTCACGGCGCCGAGGTCCCAGGTTCGATCCCGGCTCTGGGTCACTGTCCGTGTGGAGTTTGCACATTCTCCCCGTGTTTGCGTGGGTTTCGCCCCCACAACCCAAAAAGGTGCAAGCTAGGTGGATTGGCCACTCTAAATCGCCCCTTAATTGGAAAAATGATTGGGTAATCTAAATTTATAAAAAAAAAAATAAAAAAAAAATTTATGCTGTTTGGTAGAGGGCGAATGTTAAGTACATTGTTATTTGTTATCTATCTGTTATTTATAATGTTAAGTTGGGGAGGCGGGACGGGGGGGAGAGCAGATCGGGGATATGGGCTCCTAGGGGGGGTTCTTTACAGGCATGGACGGGGACGGGGGTGGAACTGAAGATGGCGGGGTGGGGTGTGGCAGGGCGAAAGCGCGGGCTTTCCTCTGTTTTCCCGCGCGCGGGGCAGAGGAGGGGGGAGGGGAGGAGTGCGGGGCGTGGCGAGCAATGGCGACCTTTCCCGCGCTGGAGCGGGGCCAGGGAGGAGTGGCAAGGGGGGGAGGCCCCCCCCCGAGCCGGGGGGAGTCGGAGTGTGGCAGGAGCAGCCGGGTCAGCGTGAACCAGCTGACTTACGGGAGTACGATGGAGGGTACATCGCGGCTAGGAGGGGTCCTAGCCGGGGGGGGGGGGGGGGGGGGGGGGGGGTTAGGGAGGGACACCGGGTTGCTGCTGAAAAGACCAGAAACGGGAAGTGGAGGACTGGAGAGGTGGGGGGAGGGGGACATCACCATGGGGAGCGGGTCAGAAGGGGAGGGTCGACCCGGGGCGAGCAGGGAACAGGACATGGCTAATCGGCAGGGGAAGGGGGCGGGTCGTCCCGCGACCCGGCTGATCACTTGGAACGTGAGGGGGCTGAATGGGCCGGTCAAGAGATCAAGGGTATTCTCACACCTGAAGGGACTGAAGGCTGATGTAGCAATGTTACAGGAGACCCATTTGAAGGTAGTGGATGAGGTTCACCTGAGAAGGGGGTGGGTGGGACAGGTGTTCCACTCTGGATTGGACGCAAAGAACCGGGGGGTGGCGATTCTGGTGGGAAAGAGGGTGTCGTTCGTGGCGGAGGAGGTGGTGGCGGATAAGGAGGGTAGGTATGTGATGGTGAAGGGTAAGCTGCAGGGGGAGAAAGTGGTGATGGTCAACGTATATGCCCCGAACTGGGATGACGCGGGTTTTATGAGGCGCCTATTGGGCCTCATTCCGGGACTGGAGGCAGGGGGCTTGATCATGGCGGGGGACTTTAACACAGTGCTGGACCCCGGGCTAGACAGATCGAGCTCAAGGACCAATAGGAGGCCGGCAGCGGCAGAAGTGCTGAGGGGGTACATGGAGCAGATGGGAGGAGTAGACCCATGGAGGTTTGGTAGGCCGAGGGCGAGGGAGTATTCCTTTTTCTCCCACGTCCATAGAGTGTACTCCAGAATCGATTTCTTCGTGTTGAGCAGGGGGCTGATCCCGAGGGTACGGGAAGCTGAGTACTCGGCCATTGCGATCTCTGATCATGCACCACATTGGGTGGATGTGGAAATGGGGGAGGCGCGGGACCAGCGCCCGCTGTGGCGGCTGGATGTGGGGCTGTTAGCGGACGACGAGGTGTGTAAAAGGGCCCGGAAGAGCATTGAGAGCTATCTGGACTTGAATGACACGGGTGAGGTGCAGGTGGGGATGGTCTGGGAGGCCCTGAAGGCAGTGATCAGGGGAGAGCTGATCTCTATAAGGGCACACAGAGAAAGAAAGGAGAGGCAGGAGAGGGAGAGGCTGGTGGGGGAGCTATTGGAAGTGGATAGGAGATATGCGGAGGCACCAGAGGAGGGGCTGCTGGGAGAACGGCGCAGCCTGCAGGTCAAGTTCGACCTGCTGACCACCAGGAAGGCAGAGACGCAGTGGAGAAGGGCACAGGGCGCGGTCTATGAGTATGGGGAAAAGGCGAGCAGGATGCTGGCACACCAGCTTCGCAAACGAGATGCGGCTAGGGAGATTGGGGGAGTGAAGGAGAGGGGTGGGAAGGTAGTGCAGAAGGGGCAAGAAGTGAATGGGGTCTTCAGGGATTTTTACAAGGAGTTGTATCGGTCTGAGCCGCCGACGAGGAGAGGGGGAATGGAGGACTTCCTAAACAAATTGAGGTTCCCAAGGGTCCAGGAGGGGCTGGTAGAAGGGCTGGGGGCGCCAATAGGGCTAGAGGAGCTAGTCAAGGGAATAGGTCAGATGCAAGCGGGGAAGGCGCCGGGGCCAGATGGGTTCCCGGTGGAATTCTACAAGAAAAATGTGGACTTGGTGGGACCGGTACTGGTACGAGCCTTTAATGAGGTGCGAGAGGGGGGGGTTCTGCCCCCGACAATGTCGCAGGCTCTGATCTCCCTGATATTGAAGCGGGATAAAGACCCCGCGCAATGCGGGTCCTACAGGCCTATCTCGCTTCTGAACGTGGATGCCAAGTTGCTGGCAAAGATCCTGGCAGCTAGAATAGAGGATTGTGTGCCAGGGGTAATCCATGAGGACCAGACAGGGTTCGTGAAGGGGCGGCAGCTCAACACGAACGTGCGGAGATTGCTGAATGTACTTATGATGCCGGCAGTGGAGGGGGAGGCTGAGATAGTGGTAGCGCTGGACGCGGAGAAGGCATTCGATAGGGTGGAGTGGGAGTACCTGTGGGAGACGTTGGAACGGTTTGGGTTTGGGGAAGGGTTTATTAAGTGGGTGAAGTTGCTCTACTCGGCCCCGACGGCGAGTGTAGTGACAAACGGGAGGAGGTCGGAGTATTTCGGGCTCCACCGAGGGACCAGGCAGGGATGTCCCCTATCCCCCCTACTTTTCGCACTGGCGATTGAACCGTTGGCGATGGCACTGAGGGGTTCAGGGGGGTGGAGAGGACTGACTAGGGGAGGGGAGGAACATCGAGTATCGCTGTATGCGGATGATCTACTGCTGTACGTGGCAGACCCAGAAGGGGGAATGCCGGAGATAATGGAACTATTAGCAGAGTTTGGGGACTTTTCGGGGTACAAACTAAATTTGGGCAAAAGCGAGGTTTTTGTGATACACCCGGGGGATCAGGGAGAGGGTATTGGGAGACTCCCCTTCAAGCGAGCAGGAAAGAGCTTTAGGTACTTAGGGGTGCAGGTGGCAAGGAACTGGGGGACCCTCCACAAGTTGAACTTTTCCAGGCTGGTGGAACAGATGGAGGAGGAATTTAAGAGGTGGGACATGGTACTGTTGTCGCTGGCGGGGAGGGTGCAGTCAATCAAAATGACGGTCCTCCCAAGGTTCTTGTTTTTATTTCAGTGCTTGCCCATCTTCCTCCCTAGGGCCTTCTTCAAAAAGGTGACGAGTAGCATCATGAGCTACGTGTGGGCGCATGGCACCCCAAGGGTGAGGAGGGTCTTTTTGGAGCGGAGTAGGGACAGTGGAGGGCTGGCACTACCCAATCTCTCGGGGTATTACTGGGCGGCAAATGTGTCAATGGTGCGCAAGTGGATGATGGAAGGGGAGGGGGCAGCTTGGAAACGAATGGAGAGGGCGTCCTGTGGCAACACAAGCCTGGGGGCCCTAGTAATGGCACCATGGCCGCTCCTCCCCACGAGGTACACCACGAGCCCGGTGGTGGCGGCCACCCTCAAGATATGGGGGCAGTGGAGGCGACACAGGGGGGAAATGGGAGGTCTGATGGCGGCGCCAATAAGAGGGAACCATAGATTCATCCCGGGAAACATCGACGGGGGATTTCAGAGCTGGTACAGGGTGGGCATACGGCAGCTGAAGGACCTGTTTATAGAGGGGAGGTTTGCGAGCCTGGGAGGGCTGGAGGAGAAGTTTGAGCTCCCCCCGGGAAACATGTTCAGATATTTACAAGTGAAGGCATTTGCTAGGCGGCAGGTGGAGGGGTTCCCCCTGCTCCCCAGTAAGGGGGCGAGTGATAGGGTGCTCTCGGGGGTCTGGGTCGGAGGGGGGAAGATATCAGACATCTACAAGATAATGCAGGAGGCGGAAGAAGCATCAGGGGAGGAGCTGAAAGCCAAGTGGGAAGTGGAGCTGGGAGAGCAGATAGAAGACGGGACGTGGGCGGATGCACTGGAGAAGGTCAATTCTTCCTCCTCGTGTGCGAGGCTGAGCCTCATTCAATTTAAGGTGCTGCATAGAGCTCACATGACGGGGACAAGGATGAGCCGGTTCTTTGGGGGTGAGGACAGGTGTGTCAGATGTCTGGGAAGCCCAGCGAACCATGTGCATATGTTCTGGGCATGTCCGGTGCTGGAAGGGTTCTGGAAGGGGGTGGCAAGGACGGTGTCGAAGGTGGTGGGGTCCAGGGTCAAACCAGGATGGGGGCTCGCGATCTTTGGGGTCGGGGTAGAACCAGGGGTACAGGAGGCTAGGGAGGCCGGAATACTGGCCTTTGCGTCCCTAGTGGCTCGACGAAGGATATTAATTCAATGGAAGGACGCGAGGCCTCCAAGCGTTGAAACTTGGATTAACGATATGGCTAGCTATATTCAGCTAGAAAGGATCAAATTTGCCCTGAGAGGGTCGGTACAGGGATTATCCAGGTGGTGGCAACCTTTCCTTGACTTTTTAGATCAGAGATAGGCGTACGGGGTCGTGGCAGCAGCAACCCGGGGGGGGGGGGGGGGTGGGGGGGAGAGGGGGGGGAGGGGGGGGGAGGGGGGGGCAGCAATGGTCGTGGGGGGACATGCACGACTGTAACGCGGGCAAGTCTGCTCGCTGCTCATGTCCGATACTGTAGGCTGCCTTGTTTGTTAAGTTGTTGCTTGGGGGGTGGGGGGGGGGGGGGGGGGGGGAGGACTGGTGCGCGCGAGAGGGCGGGCGAGGGAGGGATATTTGCCTAGAGGGATTGTGTTGTAAATAATTTAAAAATTAGTAGGGGTAAATGTCTGTATGGAAAAACTCTTTCAATAAAAATTATTTTAAAAAAAAGACTATCAGATGGTCTGGGTGATTCCTGAGCTAGCTGTTTTCAAGTCACACAGTGCACCATGGAAACAAACTGCAATAACTCAGATGCCAAGAGTAGCTTTAAGGCTGCAAAAGTTTTTTAAAATAAATTTAGAGTACCCAATTCTTTTTTATCCATTTAAGGGGCAATTTAGCATGGCCAATCCACCTAACCTACACATCTTTGGGTTGTGGGGGCGAAACCCACGCAAACACGGGGAGAATGTGCAAACTCCACACGTACGGTAACCCAGAGCCGGGATCGAACCCAAGTTCTCGGCACCATGATAGTGCTGCAAAAGTAATACAAAATACTGTACAAAACTAAATAATTAGTGCAGTATTTGACGGGCAAGATGTTTTACTGGGGACAAGGGTATCAGAGATGGGGTGAGCTTGCTACAGAGCAGATCAGTTGCTGCAGTAATATGGGTGAATTTTGGACTCAGTTCCCAGTGTAAAATTGAAAATACCATTGTCAGTGACTTGGGAAGAGCTGTTTTCCAGACAAGAAAAGAGGAGCATTGGAACAGGACAGGGGGTTGTGGATGCTGACGGATACAAGGAAGTGAGAAAAGATGGCCTTGCCTGTGATTGAGTCAATGTGAATAGAGAGGCCTGATGGGCAGGTCGAGAGCATGACCAGGAACATGAGTTAGAGTTTATGTGGAGGCGAAGGTTAAAGCTGGACAGCAGGGCAGTGAACTCAATGGATACAGGATACGGTGATTTGAGATGGAAAGTAAAATTAGTGAGAGGTGGCTTGGTGCAGAGGCTGAGGGGGGAAAACATTGAGTTTATCTTGGGTCGGAAACCTGAATTGGGGCTTGGATGAATGGTAGAGAATGAGGATTTTAAGGAACAGTGATGATACAAAGTGAAGTGCTCAAAACAGAAGATGATGCCAGAGGAGTTAAGGGACAGATCGAGATGACATTTGGTGATAATGGCTGCAGCATCACTCCGACGATTTGGGTAAGGCAGGTGGTGGAAGGTATTACCAGGTGGGGGATGCTTCACTAAAGGGCATAGTGTAATCACCCATGAATCAAATTTCTGTTAAGGTCTATTATTGATACAATCAACCACAATAAGATAAGAGATAACAAGGGTATTGTTCCCAAGTGAATGGATATTCTGGTTGGAAATGTAGAGAACAATGGCAGAGTCCACAGGATCAGTATTGGGAGGGGTGAATGTAACTGACAAGAATTTGGCAGGGTTTCAAAGTGGAAGGGTTGGTGAGGAAGTAAAGTTGGGGTTTCCGCTTGTAAGGACGCCTTTAAAGGCCCCTCGGAGAATGCCAGGACAGGCCGTAAGGGAAGCTGTGGGATTATCGAAGAGGGAGTAATGACAGATGGGCAGAAGAATAGGAAGCAATGCTCCACAGCATTAAAGATGTGCGCAGGCCAGACATAAATTGGACCAGAAGTGGCCATGTGAGAAGACAAGGTCCTATAAGGGAGACGCAAGCAGAGCTCATAACACGGGACAGCATGGCGGGGCAGCAGGGCCGTGGGGAGACGACATAGTGGCCGACGGATCAGCTGGTGAAGTTTTCCGAGGATTGCTTCGCCAAGCTGAAGAAGGACATGCTGGACCTGATTAAGGCTTCGATTGATCAAGTGGTTCAGAATCAGGAAACCCATGGGAGAGTGATCCAGGAG
Source organism: Scyliorhinus canicula (assembly GCF_902713615.1). Lineage (NCBI taxonomy): Eukaryota > Metazoa > Chordata > Chondrichthyes > Carcharhiniformes > Scyliorhinidae > Scyliorhinus > Scyliorhinus canicula. The sequence goes on from NC_052152.1 coordinate 30,577,039, forward strand.
GTGGAACAAAAGTTGTCCGAGCACAAGGAGTATATAACCGTGCTGGAAAGCAACGTGGGGATTATGAACGACCGCCAGAAAAGAATGTTGGAGAAGCTGGAGGACCTGGAGAATAGGTCCAGGAGGCAGAATCTCAGAATTGTTGGTCTCCCTGAAGGTAGTGAGGGATCGGCTGCGACAGACATGTGACAGACATGCTGGAGAAGTTGATGGGGGCTGAGGCGTTCCCTCGGCCCCTGGAAGTGGATAGAGCGTACAGAGCCCTCGCAAACAAGCCCCGAGCAAACGAGCCGCCTCGGAACATGGTGGTATGTTTTCACCGTTTCATGGACAAGGAACATGTTTTGCAGCAGGCCAAGAAAGAACGGAGCAGCAAGTGGGAGAACTGTGAGTTGCGCATCTATCAGGACCTGGGAGCAGATTTGGCCAAGAGACGAGCTGGGTTCAATTGGACAAAAACGACCCTCTTTAAGAAGGGGTGAAGTTCGGGATGTTGTACCCAGCCCGTCTGTGGGTCACACATGAGGAACAGGACTTCTACTTTGAAAGGCCAGACGAAGTATGGACTTTTATTAAAGAAAAGAGGCAGGAAGCGAATTAAAAGACTCTGAAGCCTTGGAGAAGTACTGTGGCGGCGATTTGTAGTGCTGGGTTGTATAAATTTAAGTAGCTCTATGTGAAATAATGGGCCGTGTGGATGGTTAAAGGTTGCTTTCTATTGCAGGGACCTTGTTGGGGCGGGATGGGCTTTGAATTTGGTTCTACTTTTTGGGTGACTATTTTTCCAAAGTGACTGTTTCTTCACTGATTTTTCTGATGTTTGTTCACTGAGGAATGTGATGCTTTCAAAATGTTTATTCATGTGGGGGAAGAGAGGAGAGAACAAGAGGGAGACTGCTTGGTGCCAGGGGCAGGAGCTACCAAGTCAGCATGGGTCAGCTGACGCTTGGAAGCGCAATGGGGGGTGAGCAGATGTTAAGCTGGAGCTTGACTTGGGGGATTGGGCTTCTAGTGTTGTTGTTGGCGGGGGAGGGAGGGGGTGGGGGGGGAGCTGCTTTACTGACAGGGGAGGAACTGTTATGAGCGGACAAATGGGAAGTCGGGAACGGCGACTGTCCGAATGGGACTCATGGAAGCAGAGGGCGCGAGCTCGAGGCTGGCCTAAAAGTGGTGATGGCTAGTCGGCAGGAGGGGGGGGGGTTCGAAGCTCCCATCCAGGCTGATCACATGGAACGTGAGAGGACTGAATGGGCAGGTCAAGAGGGCTCGCGTGTTCGCGCATTTGAGGGAGCTGAAGGCGGACATGGCAATGCTACAAGAGACACACCTAAAGGTTACAGACCAGACGAGATTGAGGACTGGGTGGGTCAGCCAAGTGTTCCACTCAGGACTGGACTCAAAGACTGGGGGGTAGCGATCTTGATCAGCAAACGAGTGGCATTCGACACAGGGAGAGTCGTGTCAGACAAGGGAGGGTAGGTACATAATGGTGAGTGGGAAGCTGGAGGGGATGCGGGTGGTACTCGTGAATGTATATGCTCCAAATTGGGACGATGTGGAATTTATGAGGCGGGTGTTAGGTAAGATCCCAGACTTAGAGTCACATTACCTGATCATGGGAGGGGACTTCAATACAGTCATTGATCCGGAATTGGACCGGTCAAAACCCAGGACAGGGAGGAGGCCGGCTGCGGCAAAGGAATTGAACGGATTTTATGGAACAGATGAGGGGGAGTAGACTAATGGAGATTTACATGGCCAAGGGCGAAGGAGTTTTTCTTTTTTCACATGTGCACAAGGTTTACTCTTGCATCGACATTTTTGTTCTGAGCAGGGTGCTAAAACTGAAGTTGGTGGGTACTGAGTACTCGGCAATTGCAATGTCGGATCATGCCCCGCACTGGGTGGATCTACGGTTTAGTGTAGAGAGAGGGCAACGCCCACTCTGGAGACTGGATGTGAGGTTGCTAGCGGATGAAGCAATCTGTGGGCAGGTTGACAAGTCCATCCAGAACTACCTGGAAACAAATGTTACGGGGGAGGTCTCAACAGCGACGGTTTGGGAATTAATCTCGATACAGGCCCACAGAGGAAAGGCTGAACGGGCTGAGAGAGACAGGTTAGTTGAGGAGATATTCCAGGTGGACAGGAGATACTCGGAGGCCCCGGACGCGGGTCTACTAAGGGAGTGGCGGAGGTTACAGGCGGAGTTTGGGCTGTTGACCACAGGGAAAGCAGTGAACAGTTGAGGAAGGCAAGGGCGGGCGATCTATGAGTACAGGGAAAAGGCAAGCAGAATGTTAGCGCACCAGTTTAGGAAAAGAGAGGCGGCCAGGGAGATAAGTAAAGTAAAGAGTAGAGACGGTAATACTATCCTGGACCCAATGGAGGTGAACGAGGTGTTTAAGGACTTTTATAGTAAATTATATGAGTCAGAACCCCCGGCTGGGGTGGAGGGGATGAGGCAGTTTCTGGATCAGTTGTGGTCCCCAAGGGTGGAGGAGGACCTGGTGGAGGGGCTGGGAGCCCCAATTGAGATTGCGGAAATAATCAAGGGGCTGGAGGGCATGCAGTCGGGCAAGGCCCCGGGGCCTGACGGGCTACCCGGTGGAATTCTATAAGACGTTTTCAGAGATATTGAGCCCACTGCTGCTGAGGGCATTTAACGAAGCAACAATGTAGCAGGCCTCGATTTAATTGATCCTGAAATGGGAGAAGGATCCAGAGCAATGCGGGGCATACAGGCCAATTTCTCTACTGAATGTGGATGCTAAACTGCTGGCTAAGATACTGGCCACAAGGATAGAGGGCTATGTCCCGGGGGTGATAGGGGAAGACCAGACAGGATTTAAGGGCAGGCAACCCAAGGCCAATGTTCACAGGCTTCTAAATGTTATTATGATGCCCTCAGAAGGCGAGGAGGCGCAGGTGGTGGTAGCGATGGATGCGGAGAAGGCTTTCGATCGGGTGAAGTGGAATTACCTGTGGGAGGCGCTGGGAAGGTTTGGGTTTGGTGAGGGCTTTATTGACTGGATGCGCTTGCTCTATCAGGCACCAGTAGTGAGTGTGCGTACGAACCAGCTGAGGTCGGGGTATTTTAAACTACACCGAGGGATGAAGCAAGGGTGCCTGCTCTCCCTGTTACTGTTTGCTCTGGCCATAGAGCCATTGACCATGGCGTTAAGAGCCTCTAGGAACTGGAAAGGGCTGGTTCCCGGGGGAGGGGGGGGGGGGGGGGGGGGGGTTGTGGAGCACCAGGTCTTGCTCCACGCAGATGACCTGCTCTTGTACATTTCGGACGCGTTGGAGGGGATGGGAGATGTAATGTGAATCTTGGGGGGATTTGGCAATTTTCCGGGGTATAAATTGAACATGGGGAAAAGCGAGATGTTTGCGATCCAGGCAAGAGGACAGGAGAAGAGACTGGGAGAGCTGCCGCTTAGAATGGTAGGGAAGAGCTTTCGATATCTGGGAATCCACGTGGCCTGGGAATGGGAGGCACTGCACAAGTTAAACCTATCCGGGTTGGTAGAACAAATGGTAAAGGGACTTTAAGAGATGGGACGTGCTCCCGCTATCACTGGCGGGGAGGGTACAGACCGTGAAAATGATGGTCGTCCCCAGATTTCTGTTTGTCTTTCAGTGCCTCCCTATCTTCATCCCGAGGGCCTTTTTCAAGCGGGTGAATAAGGTTATTTCGGACTTTGTGTGGGCGAGTAAAACCCCGCTGGTGAAGAAAGTATTGCTGGAGCGCAATCGGGGGGGAGGGTGGGTTGGCGCTGCCAAACTTCTGCAATTACTACTGGGCAGCTAAACTAGGAAGTGGGTAGTAGGGGAGGGGCCGGTATGGGAGTGGATGGAGGCGGGGTCATGTAGAGACACCAGTTTGGAAGCATTGGTAATGGCACCTCTGCCGTTCTCGCCGGTCTGATACTCCACAAGTCCGGTGGTAGTGGCAGCTCTGAGGATCTGGGGGCAATGGAGGAGATATAAGAGAGGGGAGGGAGCATCGATTTGGACCCCGATTTGTAATAACCACAGGTTTGTACCGGGTAGGCTGGATGGCCGGTTCCGGAGTTGGCAGAAGGCAGGAATTAGAAGGATGGGGATCTATTTATAGAGGGGAGCTTTCCCAGCTTGAAAGCTTTGGAGGATAAATTTAAATGGTTTTAAGGATTTGCAGGTGCGAGACTTCCTGAGAAAACAGGTGCCGGCCTTTCCGCTGCTGCCGCCACGGGGGTACAGGATAGAGTAGTCTCCAGTACCTGGGTGGGAAAGGGGAAGGTATTGGATATTTGCCAGGAGCTTTCGGAGGCGGAGGAAACCCCGGTGGAGGAGCTTACGGGCAAGTGGGAGGAGGAGCTAGGAGGAGAGATAGAAGCGGGTCTATGGGTGGATGCCCTAAGCAGGGTTAATACTTCCTCATCATGTGCCAGGCTTAGCCTGATACAATTTAAGGTAGTCCACTGGGCACACATGACAGCGGCTAGGATGAGTAAGGTCTTCGGGGTTGAGGATAGGTATGCGAGGTGCGCGGGAAGCCCAGCAAATCATGTCCACATGTTTTGGGCATGCCTGAAGCTTGGAGGGTTTTGGCAGGATTTTTCTAAGGCAATGCCCACGTGCTAAAAACACGGGTGGTGCTGAGTCCGGAGGTAGCGATCTTTGGAATGTCGGAAAATCTGGGAGTTCAGGGGGCAAAAGAGGCCGACGTCTTGGCCTCTGCCTCCCTGGTAGCCCAAAGATGGATCTTGTTAATGTGGAGGGACTCGAAGCCCCCGATTGTCGAGACCTGGGTTAGTGACATGGCTGGGTTTCTCAGTCTCGAGAAAATAAAGCCTTAAGAGGGTCAATGTTAGGGTTCACCCGGAGGTGGCAGACGTCCGCCGACTTTTTCGGGGAAAATAAAAATGTCAGCAGATGCAGTATTCCAAGGGGGGTGGATGGGGGGGGGGGGGGGGGGGGGGGGGGGGGGCGGGGGGGGGGGGGGGGGGGGGCAGGGGCGGCTTGTTGTATGGTTGAGGTGCGTGACGATTGGGCGGGGGGGGGGGGGGAAATGTTTATTTTACCATGTTGATGTCATTGGTTATGTTACTGTTATAAAACATTTTCAAATACCTCAATAAAATATTATTAAAAAAAAGGAAGATAGAAGAATAGCGAAGGATGGGGTAGGAAAAGTACTCAGAATGTGAGGAAAAAAAATTCATAATTAGTAAAGCTAGACTAGTAAGGCAGCACGGTAGCACAGTGGTTAGCACTGTTGCTTCACACCGCCAGGCTCCCAGGTTCGATTACCAGCTTGGGTCACTGTCAGTGCGGAGTCTGCACGTTCTCCCCGTATCTGCGTGGGTTTCCTTCAGGTGCTCCTGTTTCCTCCCACAAGTCCCGAAAGACGTGCTTGTTAGATGAATTGGACATTCTGAATTCTCCCCTGTGTACCCGAACAGGCGCCGGAGTGTGGCGACTAGGGGTTTTTCAAGGTAACTTCATTGCAGTGTTAATGTGAACCTACTTGTGGCACTAATAAAGATTATTATTAATACCGGACAGAGCACAACCTTTTGGGCACATTCATTGGCCAAATCAATCAAACCGAGTCCTCACTGATGCCAGCCAGTCCGCAATCAGCAATATTAACCAGGACAGCCTTCCGGATTCTTCTGTTTGAAATAAAGGTACAGGCTTCTTGCAGGTGACAGGTCTATTAGTCATCCATAGATCAAAGTGCAACAACAAAAGAAAAGAAAGGGGATATAAAGGAACAAACAAGACGAACCCTTGGCAGAGGCCCTCTTTCCGATTGGTTACATGGAATATAAAAAGGGTTAAATGGACCAGTTAAAAGCTTCCGGGTTTCTGCCTATTTGAAAAGTTTGAGGGCTGATGTGGTCTTTCTGAGAATTAGGGATCCGACAAGGCTGTGGAAGGGATGGATGAGGCAAGTGTTTCACTCTAGCTTTGATGCCAAGGCATTGGGACTGTCGTTGAGTTCAGCCATAATAGCCTCTTTGAGAATCCGGAACCGATTTAGGCAGCATTTTAAATTAAGCATCATGCCGTTGTTGCCGCTGGTCTGTAGGAATCATAGGTTTGTTCCTTCTGGTCTACACTCAAGGTTAGGGCATGGGAGAGGGACGGGTTAGAGAGGTTTAGAGACTTGGAGGGTTGGTTTGCAGGGTTAGAAGAGATTTCAGAGAAGTTCCAGATTCCAAGAGAGAATGTATTGAGAAAACTGCAGATGCGACACTTTGTGCGTAAGGAGCTTCCTTCATTTCCCTGGTGCCAGTGCCTTCCCACTTGGATAGGGTCCTGTCCTTGGATAAGCTTGGGGAGGGAAGTATCTCAGACATTTATGGGCAGATGTTGGCGATGGAACATGCTTCTTTGGAAGAAGTAAAGGGGAAGTAAGGGGAGGAGGTAGGGTTGGTCTTGCGGGGGGAGGTGTGGAGCAAAGATCTGCATAGGGTCCACCTCTTCTTGTGTGAGGTTAAGCCTGATACTGTCTAAGGTGGTGCATAGGTCACACTCGACTAGGGCGCATATGAGTGGGTTCTTCCCGGGGATGGAGGATAGGCATGAAAGATGTTCTAGGTGGCCGGTAAAGCATACGCATATGATTTGGCCTTGCCCCAGGCTGACTGATTTTTGGGTTTCTTTTTTCGATACAGTAAATGGGATTCTAGGGGATAAGGTGGAGCAGTGCTCCCTGGTGGCCACCTTTGGAGTTTCGCTCTTGCCTGAGCTGCAGGAGGGTAAGAAGGCAGATGTGGCCTTCGCTTCTTTAATAGCCCGGAGGTGAGACTTGCTCAGTTGGAGGTCCCTGATGTTGCCTCAGGCTTCGACATGGTTAGGGGACTTGGTGGATTGTCTGCACCGGGAGAAGATAAAGTACACTAATGAGGGGATCGGTGGAGGAGTTTTTCTCAAGGTGGTGGCCGTTCATCACCTTTTTTAAGGAGCTGGTTACCATCAGCTGTCAGGGGAAATTGGCGGGGTCTGTTTGGTAGGACTTTCTTTGTGGCGGGATGGGGGGGGAGGGGGGGGGGGGGGGGTTGGGATGGGTTAGTCTTAATACGGGGCTACGTTCGGGAGGACAGGGTGGTGTTGGAGATATTTTGTTTTTGTAATGTTAAATTTGTTGGAATTGTTTGAATAGTTCATATGTTATAAACAAGAAACCTTTAATAAAATATTTTAAAAAGTGAAGTAAAGATCAGCTGCCAGAGTAAAGAGGGAAACCTGCAGAGCTCAGTTCAAAAAAAGAAAAGGCCTGCAGAGTTTAAAAGAAAGGGAAGCCTTTTCAGTTGGGCCATTGGTTGCAGTTTTAAAAGTTCCTGCAAGTTTAAAAGTTCCTGCAAAGTAAAAAAAAGTTAAAGAAAGGCAGGCGGAGCAAGGGAAAAAATGCAGAGTCAGGAGCTAGCTGCTGCATAAAAAAGAAAGTTACTTGAATAAAAAACAAAGGGCAGGCAGTGCAGAGGAGAAAGTGCTGCAGAGTTAAAAGCTTGTAACTTCAAAAAAAAATGGACACCTGCTGAAACTCTCAAAGTGCGGGATGTTCAAAAAAAGGCCCTGCAGGGGTTAAATAAAAAAAAGCGAGGATCACATAAGCAAGAATTGCAGCTGTTTAAACGTTTTAGATGTTTAAATGCTTCCAAATAACAAAAGTCCCACGATTGCTGGAGAGCCTGGAAAAATTGGGAAAGTGTTGGAAAATTACAGAAACAACAGGCCACAGACTGCCTGAATGAAAAAGGGTTCCTTCCCTGGTCGTCTTAAAGGGGCAATAAAATTTAAAGCAGTAACTGCACAAAATAAAGCAGCCATGGACAGAAAATTAATAGAGACTCCAGAGAGAGGGCAACTCCCAGAAAAGCCTCAAGGACAAGAGACCCCAGAGCGAGGGCGACAAAAGACTCTAGAGAGAGCTTGACAAAATACACCCGAGCAGGGGCAACAAATGGCCCGAGAGCAAGGGAGACAACATGCAAGATGGTTCCCGACCATGTCAGCGCAATGAAATTCATGAGCCGAAGAAAGAAAGGGTTGGGAAGCATCTGAAAGGCTTAAAAGTTGAGTTTCTTGAAAATGCTGATACAGTACCGAAACGCAACAGCAGATGGCAGTGCGGAGTGAGCAGACAGCTGTAAGTGAAAGAAAGCTATCTCAGATAACTGAAACAAAAAGGTAAAATGTACAGAAAGTAAATGAAACTGCCTTACAGGAATTGTTCACATCAGAGCTGAACTGAAAGATTTGAAATGCAAGATTGAAGCTGAGTATATACCTTTGGAAATGCACGATAAACTGAAGTCTTCACTGAACCAAGCTATTTGAGATCTGAATGAACAAATGTCATAGATGGCACCAAGGTATTAGAAGGAAATAATGACCCTCAGTTCCACAGTTGGCAAATCAAACCAGGAGTTGGGGAAAGGCTCCTCAAAGCCATGGAAAAACATAAGGAGCTAAAAAGGATATTTCAGAAATAGCTGCGTTGGAACAATTAGTAACAATAGAATAATGCACTGTAGCCAAAGTGGGTTGGCAAGAGGTCAAGAAGAAAATAAACAGTTGAAAGAACAGCTGATTATCCTTCAAGATCAAACACAAGAGGAAGGCTCAACCATTCAGCAGCAAGAAGAAATAAAGGCTGTCTTAAATAACAAGAATGGAAGAACAAGAAAAGAAACTTGAGGAGACTTGGCTGAATTACAGGAAATTACAGGAAAAACAATGTTGGGGGTTTACTACAGGCCTCCCAACAGCCAGCGGGAGATAGAGGAGCAGATAGGTAGACAGACTTTGGAAATGAGTAAAAACAACAGGGTTGTTGTAATGGGAGACTTCAACTTCCCCAATATTGACTGGGACTCACTTAGTGCTAGGGGGCTGGACGGGGCATAGTTTGTAAGGAGCATCCAGGTGGGCTTCTTAAAACAATATGTAGACAGTCCAACTAGGGAAGGGGCTGTACTGGACCTGGTATTGGGGAATGAGCCCGGCCAGGTGGTAGAAGTTTCAGTTGGGGAGCATTTTGGGAACAGTGACCACAATTCAGTAAGTTTTAAAGTGCCGGTGGACAAGGATAAGAGTGGTCCTAGAGTGAATGTGCTAAATTGGGGGAAGGCTAATTATAACAATATTAGGCGTGAACTGAAGAACCTAGATTGGGGGAGGATGTTTGAGGGTAAATCAACATCTGACATGTGGGAGGCTTTCAAATGTCAGTTGAAAGGAATTCAGGACCGGCATGTTCCTGTGTGGAAGAAGGATAAATACGGAAAATTTCGGGAACCTTGGATAACGAGAGATATTGTAGGCCTCATCAAAAAGAAAAAGGAGGTATTTGTCAGGGCTAGAAGGCTGGGAACAGACGAAGCCTGTGTGGAATATAAGGAAAGTAGGAAGGAACTTAAGCAAGGAGCCAGGAGGGCTAGAAGAGGTCACGAAAAGTCATTGGCAAATAGGGTTAAGGAAAATCCCAAGGCTTTTTACATGTACATAAAAAGCAAGAGGGTAGCCAGGGAAAGGGTTGGCCCACTGAAGGAAAGGCGAGGGAATCTATGTATGGAGCCAGAGGAAATGGGTGAGGTACTAAATGAATACTTTGCATCAGCATTCACCAAAGAGAAGGAATTGGTGGATGTTGAGTCTGGAGAAGGGTGTGTAGATAGCCTGGGTCACATTGAGATCCAAATAGACGAGGTGTTGGGTGTCTTGAAAATTATTAAGGGAGATAAGTCCCCAGGGCCGGATGGGATCTACCCCAGAATACTGAAGGAGGCTAGAGAGGAAATTGCTGAGGCCTTGACAGAAATCTTTGGATCCTCATTGTCTTCAGGTGATGTCCCGGAGAATAGCCAATGTTGTTCCTTTGTTTAAGAAGGGTAGCAAGGATAATGCAGGGAACTACAGGCCAGTGAGCCTTACGTCAGTGGTAGGGAAATTACTGGAGAGAATTCTTCGAGACAGGATCTATTCCCATTTGGAAGCAAATGGACGTATTAGTGAGAGGCAGCATGGTTTTGTGAAGGGGAGGTCGTGTCTCACGAACTTGATAGAGTTTTTCCGAGGAGGTTACAAAGATGATTGATGCAGGTAGGGCAGTGGATGTTGTCTATATGGACTTCAGTAAGGCCTTTAACAAGGTCCCTCATGGTAGACTGGTACAAAAGGTGAAGTCACACGGGATCAGTGGTGAGCTGGCAAGGTGGATACAGAATTGGTTAGGTCATAGAAGGCAGAGAGTAGCAATGGAAGGGTGCTTTTCTAATTGGAGGGCTGTGACTAGTGGTGTTCCCTAGGGATCAGTGCTGGGACCTTTGCTGTTCATAGTATATATAAATGATTTGGAGGAAATGTAACTGGTCTGATTAGTAAGTTTGCAGACGACACAAAGGTAGGTGGAATTGCGGATAGCGATGAGGACTGTCAGAGGATACAGCAGGATTTAGATTGTTTGGAGACTTGGGTGGAGAGATAGCAGATGGAGTTTAATCCGGACAAATGTGAGGTAATGCATTTTGGAAGGTCGAATGCAGGTAGGGAATATATAGTGAATGGTAGAACCCTCAAGTGTATTGACAGTCAGAGAGATCTAGGTGTACAGGCCCACAGGTCACTGAAAGGGGCAACACAGGTGGAGAAGGTAGTGTTCAATTCTGGTTGCCACACTACCAGAAGGATGTGGGGGCTTTAGAGAGGATGCAGAAGAGATTTACCAGGATGTTGCCTGGTATGGAGGGCATTAGCTATGAGGAGCAGTTGAATAAACTCGGTTTGTTCTCACTGGAACGACAGAGGTTGAGGGGCGACCTGATAGAGGATTACAAAATTATGAGGGGCATAGACAGTGGATAGTCAGAGGCTTTTCCCCAGGGTAGAGGGGTTAATTACTAGGGGACATAGGTTTAAGATGCGAGGGGCAAGGTTTAGAGGAGATGTATGAGGCAAGTTTTTTACACAGAGGGTAGTGGGTGCCTGGAACTCGCTGCCGGAGGAGGTGGTGGAAGCAGGGACGATAGTGACGTTTAAGGGGCATCTTGACAAATACATGAATAGGATGGGAATACAGACCCAGGAAGTGTAGAAAATTTTAGATTAGACGGGCAGCATGGTCGGCATGAGCCCGGAGGGCCGAAGGGCCTGTTCCTGTGCTGTACTTTTCTTTGTTCTTTGTTGAAATCTCAAGATGAAGCCAGTAAGCTTCACAAAGAAAAAGAAAACTTGTTGACAGACCTTCACACACTACAAGAATCCCCCAGGACAAAGTTTGTTTCACTGGAACATTATGAAGAGAAGCGAAAAGAATTTAAGATCACTCTGAATAAACTGATGCACCAGTTGGCAGAGAAGACTCAACAATTTTCATTATTCCAGAAGAAAGCCAAAAGCTGCAAGAAGAAAACTGAAGAATGAATGAAACAAGGGCAAAGTTGTGGTGCTGACGGAGAAAGCACAGACAGAAATAAGATTGTAAAATGTAACTCTGACACTGAAGTACAGAGAACCGGAAGAGATTCATAAGATTGCAAAACGGTTTGAAATGAGAAAAGAAACAAATGCTTGGCTGAAACTGTGAAACAACTGGAAATGTAGGTTCCATTGGTGATCATCTCCATCCAGCAAGAACATGGGGGATACCACAAGAAAAAAAATTCAAGTTCACTCTAGGCATGAATGGAGTGCACGTTCTGTTCAGAAGGAATGGGACAGGGCAGCACGGCAGCACAGTCATTAGCACTGTGACTTCATAGCGCCAGGGTCCCAGGTTCAATTCCCAGCTTGGGTCACTGACTGTGTGGAGTCTGCACGTTCTCCCCGTTTTCGTGGGTTTCCTCCGGGTGCTCCGGTTTCCTCCCACTAGTCCCGAAAGACATGCTTGTTAGGTAATTTGGACATTCTGAATTCTCCCTCTGTGTACACGAACAGGCGCCGGAATGCGGCGACTAGGTGCTTTTCACAGTAACTTCATTGCAATGTAAGCCTACTTGTGACAATAAAGATTATTGTTATTAAATTCACATTGTCGACATAAAAAGAAGACACACTGTTGACAAAGAGAAACGCAACTCAAAGGAGTGCAAAGAGTAAAATAAATGGATATTTTCAAGTATCAGGAACCTAGAAATTCCTTCGAATGGGACAGACTAGTGGAAGTACTGTCAACTCTCAAGACTGTCTGAATTTATAAAGTCAGAGACTTGAGGTGGGGGAGAAGATATAGCAAGTAAATCTGTATTGCCAATAGTTATATCCATTGGAAGGGAGGAACATGTTTGATTTCGAAGAAAGGGGTTGCTGACTTCCGGTGGCGGCTACGAGGGAGTAAGTCACACATTTGGTGGCTCCCGCTCGGGTCGGACTTTTGGACCTTTTCCCCCCTATTTTCTACCGGACTTGAACTGTAAAACTGAAGTGGCAATTGTGTACTGAATTCCCACATCGGTGCATGGAGAGAAGGACTAGAAGTGCTCGTAAAGGCAGAAACAGAAAGACAGAGAAGGCTTGGGCTGAAGCTGCAGTGGGAGACAGCATGGCGGAGGACCGGATCTCTGGTTTGTCGACCCAGCGGTCAACGGAGCAGCTGATGCAAGTTAAGGAGCGCATTCTACGGTGAGCCAAGCAGACACGGAGCTGTAAGTGGGACAATAGTATCCTGCGGGTCTACCAAGACCTGAGTGTGGAGGTGGCCAGGAGAAGAGCCGGCTTCAACCAGATTAGATCGATCCTTTTAAAGAAAAAGGTGAAGTTCGGACTGTTGTATCCGGCCCGTCTCTGGGTCACGTACGAGGAACAGCACTTTTATTTTGAGTCGCCTGAGGATGCACTGAATTTCGTGAAAAGGAAAGGACTGGTCGTAGACTGAGAACTTTTGAACTTTGCTGAAGCGTTCATGTTTTTTTTTCCTTTAGTTTCTCTGTTCTTTAAAAGAAAGTTTCTCGTTTTTCGTTTTGTGGACGCTGTTTGTAATGCCTTCTGGGACCAGTGGCAGAGCTGAGTGAGTTAAGGTTTTCATTTGCACTGTTGGGGGATGGAGGTGTACTTGTTTAGATTTTGGTGTTTTTCTGTCGGACAATTGTGTGGAGATTGTTTGATGTTGGAGTATGTTTGTATGAGCGGGGGAGGGGGGGGGGAGGGAATAATAGGTGGGAGACTATCCGGCGCCAGGGATGGGGGCCACCAGGCTAGCTGGGTGGGCTAGCTCACGGAAGCGCAGTGGGGGGTGTGCATATGTTCGGTTTATCAAAGAGGTTGGGTTACAGGGTGTTGTTACTGGGGGGGAGGGGGAAAAATGTTCTGCTGATGAGGGAGGGACTTGGGTCAAGGGACAGAGAGGAGGTTGGGGGCGGAGGCTGTCTGAGGGGCAGGCCGGTGGAGGCGCGGAGCATAGGCTGGAGGCGGGCCCAAAAAAGGGGATGGCTGATCGGCGAAAGGAATCACCTGGAATGTTCGAGGGTTAAATGGGCCGGTCAAGAGGGCACGTGTGTTCGCGCATCTTAGAAGGCCAGCAGAATGCTAGCACAGCAGCTTAGAAAGAGGGAGGTAGCCAGGGAAATAGGGAAAGTAAATGACGGAGATGGGAACCTGGTTGGAGATTCAGTCGGGGTGAATAAGGCGTTTAGGGATTTCTACAGTCGGCTGTACAGGTCGGAACCCCCTCCGGGGCCAGAGGGGATGAGGCACTTCTTGAGGGGGCTGGATTTCCCAAAGGTGGACGGGGAGCTGGTAGAAGGGCTGGGGACCCTGATTGGATCAGGGCAGCAGGGTAGCATGGTGGTTAGCATAAATGCTTCACAGCTCCAGGGTCCCAGGTTTGATTCCCGGCTGGGTCACTGTCTGTGTGGAGTCTGCACGTCCTCCCCCTGTGTGCGTGGGTTTCCTCCGGGTGCTCCGGTTTCCTCCCACAGTCCAAAGATGTGCGGGTTAGGTGGATTGGCCGTGATAAATTGCCCGTAGTGTCCTAATAAAAGTAAGGTTAAGGGGGGGGGGGGTTGTTGGGTTACGGGTATAGGGTGGATACGTGGGTTTGAGTAGGGTGATCATGGCTCGGCACAACATTGAGGGCCGAAGGGCCTGTTCTGTGCTGTACTGTTCTATGTTCTATGGATTGGAAGAGATAGTGGAGGGTCTGAAGGCCATGCAGTCGGGTAAAGCCCCGGGGCCGGATGGGTACCCAGTGGCGTTTTATAAAGTTTCTCTAGGGTATTGGGGCCGGTGTTGATGAGGATGTTCAATGAGGCAAGGGAAAGAGGGGTGCTGCCCCCGTCGATGTCACAGGCCATGATTTTGCTGATTCTGAAGCGGGACAAGAACCCGGAGCTGTGTGGGTCCTACAGGCCGATATCCCTGTTGAATGTGGGCGCCAAACTGCTGGCCAAAATTTTGTCCTCCAGGATTGAGGATTGTGTTCCAGATGTTATTGGGGAGGACCAATTAAGGGTAGGCAGTTGATGGCCAATGTAAGAAGGCTGTTAAATGTGATCATGATGCCCCCGGAAGGTAGGGAGGTGGAGATAGTGATCGCAATGGATGCAGAAAAGGCTTTTGATCGGGTAGAATAGGGTTATCTATGGGAGTTACTGGGGTGGTTCGGATATGGGCGGGCTTTATCGATTTTCGGGGTCAAAGCTAAATATGGGGAAAAGTGAGATGTTTGCAGTCCAGGCGAGGGGACAGGAGAGGCGATTGGCGGAGCTGCTGTTTAGATTAGTAGGGGGAAGCTTTAGGTACCTAAGCATTCAAGTGGCACGGGAATGGGACCGGCTGCATAAATTAAATCTGGCCCGGCGAGTAGACCAAATGAAGGACAATTTTCGGAGATGGAACGTGCTCCCATTGTCATTAGCTGGGTGGGTGCAGATGGTGAAGATGACGGTCCTCCCGAGATTCCTGTTCGTGTTTCAATGTCTCCCCATCTTTATTCCGCGGTCCTTTTTTTAAACGGGTCAACAAAGTGATCTCTGGCTTTGTTTGGGCGGGCAAGACCGCGCGGGTAAGGAGGGTAATGCTTGAGTGGAGTCGGGGAGAGGGCGGGCTGGCGCTGCCAAATTTTGGTATTACTGGACGGCGACTACAGCCATGATCAGGAAGTGGGTGGAGGGGGAGGGATCGGCATGGGAGCATATGGAGGCGGCTTCATGCAAGGGCATCAGTTTGGGGGCATTGGTAACTGTGCCTCTGCCGTTCCCGCTGCCTCGGAACTCTACCGAGGGCAGCCCTGAGAGTCTGGGCGCAATGGAGGAGACATGTGGGAGCAGAGGGAGCATCGGCCTGGTCCCCAATCTGTAATAATCACCGGTTTGCCCCGGGAAGTATGGATGGGGTTTTCCAGATATGGCGGAGAGCAGGGATTGAGAGGATGGGGGATATGTTTATAGAGGGGAGCTTTCCGAGTATGAGGGTGCTGGAGGAGAAGTTTGGGTTGGCGAGGGGAAACAAATTCAGTGATCTGCAGATGCGGGACTTCCTACGTAAACAGGTGTCAACCTTCCCGCTCCTACCGCTAAGGGGGATTCAGGACAGGGTAGTTTCCAGAGGGTGGGTAGGAGAAGGGAGCGTTTCTGACATTTGCAAGGAACTTATGGGGTCAGAGGAGACGCTGACCGAGGAGCTGAAGCGCACGAGGGAGAGGGAGCTTGGAGGAGCGATAGTGGATGGTCTATGGGCGGACGCGTTGAGGAGAGTCAACGCGTTCGCAACATGTGCCAGGCTCAGCTTGATACAATTTAAGGTCGTTCACCGGGCTCACATGACAGTGGCCCGGATGAGCAGGTTCTTTGGGGTGGAAGACAGGTGTGCAAAATATGCAGGACGACCAGCGAACCATGTCCACATGTTCTGGGCATTGATGTGTTGGGTGCTCTGGATCCGTGAAACACATACAGGCCACCAACACTTAAAATAGTACAACACTATTTTATTAAACTATAAACTGTTGAACATACTCTTACTGTGGGTTACACGATGTTAGATTAACTAAAGACCTGTGCCTGTCCTAACCAGTCTGATCACTCAGCACATGGTGAGGATCTGTGCTGTAACTGATAATCTCTGTACTTCTGAAAGGCTGCATCCCGAATGAGCGGGAAAACTGATGCCCTCTGTCTTTATAGTGAGTGTGTTCTAACTGGTGATTGGCTGCAGTGTTATGCATGTTGATTGGTCTTATTGTATGTTCATCAGTGTGTGTGTCTGCACCATGATATATTGGTGTATATCATGACATCCCCCCCTTTATAAAAAAAATTTGTATGTATATGTCAATAAAAAGTGTGTGTGTGGATAATGCTCCTAACTATATGTATGGTGCGAAGACATATTTACAGGACTATGTACAGGAAAACTAAGCTATATACAAGGGAAGGTGCCTGGTGCAGAGAACTAGTATGCAACCAACGAGAACAATACTATATACAAACCAAGAAAACGATCAAACAAGGCAGGGAAACAACTCAGAGAGTCCATAAATTTGTAAAGTTCATAAATTCAGTCTCTGAGATAGGCGACGAATTCTGGTTGACCGCCTCAAGGGTGGGTCGAGAGCTGCCAGTTCAGGAGCGGGCTGGACTGCATCATGTCAGGGGGAGGCAGAGTGACCGGAAGCTCTGCACAGTCTGTGGCAGGGTCAGCAGGGGAGCGATGCAACTCCGGAGGATCACGTGGCGATTGTGGAACGAGGCAAAGGGCGCGTCGATTGCAGCGCAGAATGGAGCCATCTGATAGCCGAACCAGGAACAAGCGGGGGGCCACCTGCCTGAGGACAACAGCAGTTGCAGACCAGCCACCATCCGGGAGATGGACGCGAACATTGTCATCTGGAGTGAGAGCGGGGAGATCAGCAGCACGGGAGTCATGAATAGCCTTGTGCTGCGCACGAGACATCTGCATTTTGCGAAGAACTGGAACATGGTCGAGATTTGGTACATGGATAGACGGCACCGTCGTCCTCAGGGTGCGATTCATTAATAACTGTGCGGGCGATAGACCAGTGGACAGCGGGGCGGAGCGATAGGCCAGCAAGGCAGATAGAAGTCAGATCCGGCATCGGCAGCCTTGCAGAGGAGCCACTTGACTATGTGAACCCCCTTCTCTGCTTTGCCGGTGGACTGGGGGTACAGGGGACTTGATGTCACATGGGCGATATTGCACCGCCGGGCGAAGCTGGCCCATTCCTGGCTGGTGAAGCAGGGACCATTGTCCGACATCACCGTGAGCGGGAAGCCGTGCCGAGCAAATGTTTCTTTGCACGCCCGAATGACTGCGGATGGAGTGAGGTCGTGCAATCTTATCACCTCCGGGTAGTTTGAAAAGTAGTCGACAATCAGGACATAGTCCCTGCCCAATGCGTGAAACAGGTCGATGCCCACCTTGGTCCAAGGCGACGTGACCAACTCATGGGACTGCAGAGTCTCGCGTGTTTGGGCTGGCTGAAAGCGCTGGCAGGTGGAGCAGTTGAGTACTGCGTTGGCAATGTCGTTATTGATACCGGGCCAGTACACAGCCTCTCGGGCCCATCGGCGATACTTCTCCACGCCCAGATGGCCCTCGTGTAACTGTTCCGGGACAAGCTGGCGCATGCTATGCGGGATGACAATGTGGTCCAGTTTCAGGAGAACCCCATCAACGATTGCCAGATCGTCTCTTACGTTATAGAACTGAGAGCATTGGCCCTTGAGCCACTCGTCCGTCATGTATCGCATGACACGCTGTAGCAGGGGGTCAGCCGCCGTTTCGCGGTGAATTTGGACCAGCCGTTCATCTGATGCAGGTAGATTGGAGGCTGTGAATTCTACCTGGGCGTCGACCTGGCAGACGAACCCCTCTGGGTCATACGAAGTGTTGACTGACCTGGAGAGGGCGTCCGTAACAATGAGGTCCTTGCCTGGGGTGTACACCAGCTGGAAATCATATCGCCGGAGCTTGAGCAGAATGCGCTGGAGGCGAAGCGTCATGTCCGTCAAGTCCTTCTGTATTATATTGACGAGCGGGCGATGGTCGGTCACGACAGTGAATTGGGGAAGCCCATAGACATAGTCGTGAAACTTCACAACACCGGTCATAAGGCCCAGGCGCTCCTTTTCTATCTGCGCGTAGCGCTGCTCCGTGGGGGTCATTGCCCATGACGCATACGCAACGGGGGCCCATGATGAGGCCTCGTCACGTTGCAAAAGCACGGCTCCAATGCCAGATTGACTGGCATCCGTAGAGATCTTTGTCTCCTTTGCCAGATCAAAGAAGGCCAGAGCTGGGGCCATGGTTAGTTTAGCCTCGAGTCCCCTCTATTCTCGCTCGTGGACAGGGAGCCACTGGAAGTCTGTCGTCTTCCTGACCAGGTTCCTGAGAGCCGTGGTATGAGAGGCGAGGTTAGGGATGAACTTCCCTAAAAAGTTTACCATCCCCAAGAACCGGAGGACCGCTTCCTTGTCTTCTGTCGTTCTCATAGCTGTGATGGCAGCTACCTTGTCCGCATCCGGCCGCACACCCAGATGGGAGATGTGGTCCCCTAGGAACTTGATATCTGTCTGACCGAAAGAGCATTTGGCTCTGTTGAGGCGGAGGCCATGTTCGTGTATGTGTCTGAAAACGCGCTGGAGGCGATTAATGTGCTCCTGCGGGGTAGTGGACCAGATGATTATGTCATCGACATAGATGCGAACACCTTCAATCCCTTCCATCATTTGTTCCATGATCCTATGAAACACCTCGGACACCAAGCTGATCCCAAACGGCATTCTGTTGCAGCAATATCTTCCAAAGGGGGTGTTGAACGTGCAGAGTTTCCTGCTAGATTCATCAAGCTGGATTTGCCAGAATCCTTTTGAGGCGTCGAGCTTGGTAAAGAGCTTGGCGTGTGCCATTTCACATGTGAGCTCTTCGCGCTTGGGAATTGGATAGTGCTCCCTCATGATATTGCGATTAAGATCCTTGGGATCGATACAAATTCTCAATTCGCCAGAAGGCTTCTTTACACATACCATGGAACTGACAGTCGGTTGGTTCCGTGACCCTGGAGATCACTCCTTGGCCCTGGAGGTCTTGGAGCTGTTGCTTGAGGCGGTCCTTAAGGGGCGCTGGGACCCTGCGAGGTGCGTGTACCACAGACGTGGCATTCGGCTTTAATAGAATCTTGTAGATATACGGGAGCGTGCCCATGCCCTCGAAGACGTTGTGGTACTGGTTGATAATGGCGTTGAGTTGCGCCCTGCAGTCGGTGTCTGGAAAGGCAGACGCATCAACAGGAGAGAGCGTGAACCCTCTGCACTAGGTTCAACAGCTTGTATGCCTGAGCGACAAGCAGGGAGGCTTTCTAAGAACCTACGATTTCAAACGGCAAGATGGCTTTGTGTGAACGATGCGTCACTTCCAGTTGGCATGAGCCGCTGGCAGCAATGGCATTTCCATTGTAATCTAGTAATTGACATGCAGATGGCAGGATGGCTGGTTTCACACGAAGGCTTTGAAGGTCAGATCGCGCAATGAGATTGGCGGAGGCACCTGTGTCCAGGTGGAATCGTATTTTGGACCGGTTGACCGTAAGGGTGGCACACCACTCATCATCCCGATCGATGCTGTGTATCGGAATGGGCTTGGTGCTGTGCTTTGGAGACATCCTGTTCTTTGTGATGATGCCGACTTGAAAAGGCGGCTTCGGGTCATCGCTGTCAAAATCAGGTAGCAGGTCTGGATCGGGCTCGGTGACTGTGGGTTGAATGGCCCGGACATCCCTGCGAGGCTGGCTGGAGCGACGAAAGCTAGCAGGTTGAGTTGATCTGCATAAAGCAGCATAGTGGCCAAGTTTGCCACATTACAGGCATCGTTGGGATTTGGCAGGACACTGCCGCTTTAAATGGGCGGAGCCACAGTTGCCGCACGCTGTTGCGTCAGTGCGTTCGTTGAGCCACCGCACATGCGTGGTGCGATCAGGCGTGGTGCTCTCCTGCGCATTATGTTCGTCGATGTCGCCGTCCCCTCGTTCGGTGCGCCCAAGCGCGGGAGCCCGCGAAAAGTGCACGAAATGGCCGCCCTCATCCAGGCTGAGGCCCTGGAGCGATTTGATGACTTGGACCCGTTCTGCCTCGTGAGGAGCTTGCCGCGCTGTTTCAGCCGCCTGGATGTGGGAATACCGACTGGAGGCGTGTTCGTGGAGTACGCAGGTCTCAATGGCAATCGCTAGGGTGAGCTGCTTGATCTTAAGAAGCTGCTGGCGAAGGGGGTCTGACTGAACACCGAAAACGATCTGGTCGCGTATCATGGAGTCGGTGGCGGACCTGTAGTTACAGGACTGCGCAAGGATACAGAGGTGGGTGATGAAGGACTGGAAAGGTTCGTCCTTACCCTGTAAGCGCTGCTGGAAGATATAGCGCTCAAAGCTTTTGTTCACCTCGCCGTTGCAGTGGCTGTCAAACTTTAGGAGGACCATCTTGAATTTAGATTTATCTTCACCATCGGTGAAGGTGAGAGAATTGAAGATGTGGATGGCGTGGTCCCCGGCTGTGGAGAGGAAGAGAGCAATCTTGCTGGAAGCAGCTTCCAGGTCTGTGGCCTCAAGGTAGAGCTGGAAGCGATGTTTGAAGATCTTCCAGTTGGACCCCAGATTGCCGGTGATGCGGAGCGGCGACGGCGGGCGGACGCTGTCCATGTTGCAGGATGGCTGTAGATTGGTGGAAGGCAGATCACTGGCAGCTAGGTCTAAGAAGTTCTAACATCCCTCAACTACTGGTACCATGATGTGTTGGGTGCTCTGGATCCGTGAAACACATACAGGCCACCAATACTTAAAATAGTACAACACTATTTTATTAAACTATAACCTGTTGAACATACTCTTACTGTGGGTCGACACTATGTTAGATTAAACTAAAGACATGTGCCTGTCCTAACCAGTCTGATCACTCAGCACATGGTGAGGATCTGTGCTGTAAGCTGTAAGCTCTGTACTTCTGAAAGGCTGCATCCCGAATGAGTGGGAAAACTGATGCCCTCTGTCTTTATAGTGAGTGTGCTCTAACTGGTGATTGGCTGTGGTGTTATGCATGTTGATTGGTCCTATTGTATGTCCATCAGTGTGTGTGTCTGCACCATGATATACTGGTGTATATTATGACAGGCATGTCCGAAGCTTCAGGGATTTTGGCAGGGATTTGCAAATGTCATGTACATGGTGTTAAAAACAAGGGTGGCGCTGAGTACAGAGGTGCGATTTTCAGGATGTCGGAAGACCCGGGAATCCACAAGGAGAAAGAGGCAGATGTTCTGGCCTTTGCCTCCCTGGTAGCCCGGAGACGGGTACTATTCGCTTGGAGGGACTCAAAGCCCCGAAGTCGGAGACCTGGCTATCGGGCATGGCTAGCTTTCTCTGTTTGGAGAAAATCAAGTTCGCCTTGAGAGGGTCATTGTTAGGGTTCGCCCGGAGGTGGCAACCATTCGTCGACTTCTTCGCGGAAAATTAATTATCAACAGAAGGGGAGGGGGGGCTAGTTTAGCTTAGAGTAGGGGGTTAATAAAGGTGGGACTTGTAAGGGAGGGAGACGGCTTTTGGACTGTGTTTTTAGTTTCATGTACATTGTTTATTGTGTCGTTGTTATAATACCAAAAATACCTCAATAAAATGTTTATTAAAAAAAAGAGAAAGGGGGTGCTGTATTATGTGCCTCCAAGCCATTATAATGAACAGGTGGATGGCAAAGCAAAGGTTAACGTGGGACTGGGGAATAGCGCTGCCAATGATATGATGCATAGAGTCACGTGGTAATAGACTCAGAGAACAATCTGGAAGGAGATTGCATGGAAACAGTGATATGATAATATCTGGGATATGATAATATCTGGGATCTGTAAATAGTTAAGATACAAGTCTCAAAATCCCTTCATCGAGACATCAAGCGAACCCACAACACCACAATAACTAGGGTGGAGTCAACTTGGGGAACTGAAGCTGTGTCTTGGTGGAGAATCACGATGGACTGTTGGAAGTGAAAAATAGATAGCCATGGAGGTGTGCAGAATCAACCATGACACATCATAGAATGATCCAAAAGGAGACCAGATCCAAAATGGATGAGAATTAGCAGAAAATGGGTCAGAGTATCAAATTTATGATGCATTTCAAACTTGTAGTCTCACTTTAGAAATACTAAGTGTATATCTGAAACCTACTTTATCATGAAAATAACGGCATTGAATGATGGAATGGTTACACACAAAAGGAGACCACGGGCAGCATGGTAGCACAAGTGGATAGCACTGTGGCTTCATAGCGCCAGGGTCCTAGGTTCGATTCCCTGCTGGGTCACTGTCTGTGCAGCGTCTGCACATTCTCTGCGTGGGTTTCCTCCGGGTGCTCCGGTTTCCTCCCACAGTTCAAAGACATGCAGGTTAGGTGGATTGGCCATGATAAATTGCCCTTAGTGACCAAGAAAAAAGGTTAGGTGGGGTTATTGGGTTATGGAGATCGGGTGGAAGTGAGGGCTTAAGTGGGTCGGTGCAGACTCGATGGGCCAAATGGCCTCCTTCTGCACTGTATGTTTTATGTTCTAATAAGACCAATTGTGTTTGAATGTTATTTTGTCTTCAGGTGTTTATCCAATTCTCTTCAGAAGACCTTGATGGAATCGGCCGAGACCACACTCAGGCAGTTTATTCCAGACCCTAACCACTTGCTGTGTAAAAATGTTTTTTCCTCATTTCACTGTTGGATCTTCTGTCATTCATGTTGTATCAATACCCTCTGATTCGTGACACTTCTGCCACTGGAATCTGTCTCTCTTTTATACTCTGCTTAACCCCCTCATGATTTTGAACACCTCTATCAAAACTCTTCTTAATCTCCTCTTCTCCAAGGAAAACAACCCCAGATTCGCCATCCTATCCATATCACTGAAGTTCCCTCATTCCTTGTAAACATTTTTTGCACTCTCCCTAAAGCCTTTATATAATTCCTGAAGGATCAGGATTTTGACTGGAAATTCCCACCCAAAGTCTTTTGGCTGCTCTCCAAATTAACTGGTCTGGCTTACGCCGATAACCCTCACCGATGGAATCAGAAAATCCCAGAGCCGTGATGCCCAGAATTGGACACAATACTCTAATGAAGATTCCCCATAACCTCCTTGCTTTCGAACTCTATGCCTTTATTCAGAAAGCCCAAGGACTTGTATGTCTTAATAAGCATTTTCTCAACCTGGTGTGCCACCTTCAACACTTGGTGCACATGTACCCTCAGGTTTCTCTGTTCCTGCATCCCCTTTAGAATTGTAGTCTTTATTTTAGATTGCCTTGTTCTTTCTACCCAAATGTATAATTTAGATATAAGCCAAAGTTAAAACATAATTCTGGCATGTTTTAAATTATTCTGGCAAACAGATTAGTTAGAAAGAGCCACGATGACTGGACATTTTCACGATCACTGGCATTTTGTATGGGAGGGTTGACCATCCAGAAATGGGTCTTTAGAGGATAGTTACAGCTGCAATTTTCATTTTAGCTCTGTTCCATAATAACTTCATAAAATTTATCTTTAACCCTAGGAAGCACAAATTAGTTTCACTGTTGTATTATAAAAACATACATCCTGGACAGAAGGGTTCAGCCGAATAAGTAACAGAATGTGTACATCACCAACTAAATACATATGGATCTGTGTCTCCAGAGTTCTTGTCAGTCAATCTAGCCTACCTCAAAGAAGCATGTAGTTAGCCATTTTGGTTATGCACGTTTGAAGCTAACAAATACCACACCGCACTGTGCAAATCCAGGATGAAAAGTTAGTTCCACACACCTGCACCTCCCCAGACCAGAATGTCCCTTTGCTGTGAAACCCGCTGGTAGGGGAGAATTGAATCCTGACCAATGATTTTCAACTCTACTACTCCATAAGGTAACACATTCCATATCCTCACCACAGAATTTCCTCTGGATTTATTAATGTTTGGCATTGCTATGATTTTCAATGGCGAACGCCTTGGCTGTAATGCTTCACGCAATCCTTTACTCATCTTGCCTTTCGCACCACGTTGGATAGGAAATGCTTCTGTATGCAAATTATTGGGTAGATTCACATCAGTTAAAATGAGTTGACTACAACGAATCATCAACTGTGAGAGCATAATGGTGAATCATTTCTTATCAGGTCAGACCAGATCAGATTTCCTCCACAATACTTAATTCACCCACTAAATGTTGCTCGATGCCACATCCCACATTGCCCCTTCACCTTAACAGTTACACCAATTTGGCACCTGCCCACTGTCTTGCTAATGTGACGCCCCTATTAAAAAGGGAAAGAGGGAAAAAGTATGAAACTACAGACTGGTTAGCTTGACCTCTGTGGTGGGGTAGTTGCTGGAATCAATCATTAAGGAGGAGATGACTGAACGTTTGGAAATACAAAGCTCAATCCATCATTGTCAGCATGGTGTTATAAAGGGTAAGTCATGTTTGAAAAACTTGCTTGAGTTCCATGAAGATGTAACCAGCAAGGTGGATAATGGGGAACCTGTGGATGTCGTATATCTAGACTTGCAAAGGTGTTTGATAAGGTGCCACATAAAAGACTGATCCAGAAGGTGAGATCGTAGGTGAGTACTAGATTGGATTGAGGGTTGGCTGACTGACAGAAAGCAGAGGATCGGGATAAATAGGTCCTTCTTTGGTTGGCAAACTGTAACTAGCGGGGTGTCGCAGGGGTCTGTCCTCAGACGTCAATTGTTTACAATTGATATAAATAATCTGCAAGCAGGAACAGAGTGTAACAGAGCAAAATTTGTGGATGATATGAAAATAGGTGGGAAAGTAGGCAGTGAAGAGGAGATAAAGGTTTTACAGACGGATATAGATAGGCCAGGAGATTGGGCCAAAATTTGACAGTTGGAGTTTAATGTAGATAAGTGTGAGGACATCCATTTTGACTGAAAAAGTAGAAAGGCAAATTATCATCTGAATGGAAAGCAGATTCAAAATGCATCTGGGCAGAGGGATCTGGCTGTCTTTGTTCATGGATCGCAGTAAGTCGGTATGCAGGTACAGCATGTAATTAAAAAGGCAAATGGAATGTTAGCGTCTATTGCAAAAGGACTGGAGTATAAAAGTGGAGAATTGTTATTGCAATTGTATAGGGTGTTGGTGAGACAACATCTGGAGTATTGTGTCCAGTTTTGGTCTCCTTACTTGAGGAAGGATGTGGTGACATTCGAGGCAGTTCAGAGGAGGTTCACCAGATTGATTCCAAGGAAGAAAGGGTTGACATGTGAGGAGAGATTAAAGAGTTTGGGTTTATACTCGCTGGAGTTTAGAAAGATGAGAGGGGATCTGATCTAGGTGTATAAAATACTAAATGGGATTGATAAAGTAAACATAGACCAAATGTTTCCCTTGTGGGGCAGACTAGAATGAGAGGTCACGGATACAGGTTGACCACTGCTCGTACAGCATTCAGGCAATTAGGGGGGATAGGGGGGTGTTGGTAGTGGAGCTGCAATGGATCAGAACTTTATAAATGTTCTGGGCATCTGGGGCTGGGATGGGGAGGGATTGTTGATAGGCTATGGAGGGAGGGCAACGTGGGAGGCCACCACCACATCGCGTAGAGAAATCTGCCGGCCGTGCTGCCCACATGAGAGCCTCAATTGACCCACTGGTGGGCAGGGTGCCCACCGCAATCTCCACCGCTAGTATAATTGCAGTAATGACAAGGGCAGGTGGGTAGTGGCGGGCAGACTGCCCACTGGATTTAACATGTCCCTTTGCTGTGAAACTCGCTGGTAGGGGAGAATTGAATCCTGACCAATGATTTTCAACTCTACTACTCCATAAGGTAACACATTCCATATCCTCACCACAGAATTTCCTCTGGATTTATTAATGTTTGGCATAGCTATGATTATCAATGGCAAATGCCTTGGCTGTAATGCTTCACACAATCCTTTACTCATCTTGCCTTTTGCACCACGTTGGATAGGAAATGCTTCTGTATGCAAATTATTGGGTAGATTCACATCAGTTAAAATGAGTTGACTACAACGAATCATCAACTGTGAGAGCATAATGGTGAATCATTTCTTATCAGTGTTGCTCTGCAGCTTGTTAATGGAAGTTACATAAAAACAAGATTAGGAAATTATCCCATTTTATGCACATATGACTGATACACTGTTGAGGAAGAGAACTTTCCATATGTGAAATTGTGAGGATTGGATTGGATTGGATTGGATTTGTTTATTGTCACGTGTACCGAGGCACAGTGAAAAGTATTTTTCCACGAGCAGTTCAACAGATCATTAAGTACATGAAAAGAAAAGAAAATACATAATAGGGCAACACATGGCACACAATGTAACCACATAAACACCGGCATCGGGTGAAGCACACAGGGGTGTAGTGTTAATCATATCAGTCCATAAGAGGGTCATTTAGGAGTCCGGTAATAGGAGGGAAGAAGCTGTTTTTGAGTCTGGTCGTGCATGTTCTCAGACTTTTGTATCTCCTGCCCGATGGAAGAAGTTGGAGGAGTGAGTAAGCCGCTGGGAGGGGTCTTTGATTATGCTGCCCGCTTTCCCCAGGCAGCGGGAGGTGTAGACAGAGTCAGTGGACGGGAGGCAGGTTCGTGTGATGGACACAATGTGATTTTGTATCACAGAGCTCTTCTACTGGGATTGAAAATATACTCTGTCCGCGGGGAGTGTATATCAGGAATTCTAGTTTGGGCCCAATGACATTCTGTCCATTAAAAAGAATGGACAGAAAACTGTGTGTGATACCTCACCGATATTTCCAATAGGTAATCCTGGAAAGAGTATCTCCATACTGGAAGTGAGAATCTCTGTTAGAAATTAGGCATCGATGGGCGGCACGGTGGCGTAATGGGTAGCAGTGCTGCCTCACGGTGCCGAGGACCTGGGTTCCATCCAGTCACTGTCCGTGTGGAGTTTGCACATTCTCCCTGTGTCTGCGTGGGTCTCACACCCACAACAAAAAATTATGTGCAGGTTAGGTGGATTGGCTATGCTAAATTGCCCCTTAATTGAAAACAAAAATTGGGTACTCTAAATTTTAAAAAAAATAAATAAGGCATCATATAATAAGAGCATAAATTTTAGAAGTCACGCTGTTATAGCCCCAACGAGGACCCCAGCAAAACCATTGTTGATCTCCCCGTAGGTCTTGTGGAGTACGAGCTTCCAGATAGGGGCTTGAGGCCACCCAGCTGGAGCTCGTTACAAACAAAGATAAAAGCCGGCCCAAAGCGGGGCCTGGTGTGGTGAGTTCTTCCAGCAAGGACTGGAGTGGGAGCCAGTACAGAATATTGTAAATAGTTAAAGAAACCTCTGTTCTCTTACCGCTGGCTTCCTCAAGTTACTAAAGTGGGGACGAGGGAAAAGAGAAACTGCGGACTCGCTTGTGGAACTGCCTAGCCGCCTGGTAAATTGCTCTCCCGGAGCGTAGGGACATAACAGTTCAGGATTCCGCTATTCGGGACGTTTGAAGCCTTTGATGCAGGCCTGTAAGATTGAAACCAGTATGCAGGGAATTTCTTCCAGGCGAGGAAGATTTTGGGGGAAGACCGTCAGAAAGTCATCCTCCTGACCACCTGCTGGGCCCCGGGTTTTGGGATCATAAAAGGTCTGACTTACCCGGATGCACCAGATTCCAAATCATTTGCTGAGCTGGTCGCTTTGGCTTCTGAACAGTATGACCCCAAGCTTTCCATCGTTATGCAGCAGTATCATTTTAATATGGAAATGCGGTCTCCGGTGTTTCTGTCATTGACCTCTTGAGCTACCTCTGACATCCAGCTGAGCCTTGCGAGTTCAGGCCATCCCTCTCTGAAATGTTGAGGGATAGACTAATGTGCAGCATAAACAACACGGTTGGAAGCGCCCACCTGGGATTTGAAATGGGCCATTAAGCTTTCACTGTCCCAACAGCACGTGGAGAAAGGAGTGCAGGGGCTGCAGAGGTCCATGAACTATGGCATCCATAGTTTGGCCTGCTCTTTGTTTTGAACTCCCATTGCATTATGTGACAGTGCCGGTCTGACCAGACCTTCCCCTAAAGGGCAGCCCCAAAGGCAATTCCACAGCCGGGTCTGGATTTTGGGAACTATCGCTGATCAGTGGGATACCTCCCCTGAGGATGAAGGAGAGAGCCGGCCACATTGCCAAATGTATGGTCAGAGGACTCGGGATCGTCTGAGCTGCAGAGAACACCTTCTACGACAGCCACCAAGATCACCGCAAACTAGGGACGGAATTCTCCGACCCCCCGGAGGGGTCGGAGAATCGCCCGGGGCTGGAGTCAATCCCGCCCCCGCCGTGTACCGAATTCTCCGCCTCCCCCCCCCCCCCCAAGATTCGGCGGGGGTGGGAATCGCGCCACGCCGGTCGGCGGCCCCCCCGCAGTGATTCTCCAGGCCGTGATGGGCCGAAGTCCCGCCGCTGACAGGCCTCTCCCGTTGGCGTGGTCTAAACCACCTCTGGTACCGGCGGGATTGGTGGCGTGGGCGGGCTGCGCGGCCCTGGGGGGGGGGGGGGGCATGGGGCGATCTGACCCCGGAGGGTGCCCCCAGGGTGGCCTGGCCCGCGATCGGGGCCCACCGATCGGCGGGCGGGCCTGTGCAGTGGGGGCACTCTTTTTCTTCCGCCTTCACCAGGGTCTTCACCATGGCAGAGGCAGAAGAGACCCCCTCCCCTGCACATGCGTCGGTATGACATCAGCAGCCGCTGACGCTCCGGACATCGGCCGGCGAAGTCCTTTCAGCCCCGGCTGGCATGGCGGCAAAGGCCGTTCACGCCGGTCAGTGGAGTGGGAACCACTCCGGCGTGGGCCTCGTCCCTCAATGTGAGGGCTTGGCCCCTAAAGGTGTGAAGAATTCCGCACCTTTGGGGTGGCCCAATGCCGGAGTGGTTCACGCCACTCCATCCCGCCGGGACCCCCCCACCCCGCTGGGTAGGGGAGAATCCCGGCCCAGGTCCTTACACCTGGCCCTCGCAGATCAGTACGACTGTTTAATGCAGCTGAACTGCTTCACAGCCCTGAAGGTGGCACTGATCCGGATCACGTTACAGGTCAATGGCCACCCGTGATAATGGAAATGCACACTGGACCTGTCGCCTCCATCGTGGACCCATAAACATTTTGGCGACACTGCCCAGGGATCAAGTTGCTGACATTTTGCGTCACCAAGGCGAGGTTGACGCCCGATACCGGTGAGCCTTTGAATATCGTGGGGACCACTGTGACTCCAGTAACACAAGGGCAGCAGTCTGACTTCCCTTGGTTGTGGTGCAGGAACTGTGACCCAATTTGTTGGGACGAGACTGATTGCTAGTCCTCCATTTAATAATAGTAATAATCTTTATTAGTGTCACAAGTAGGCTTACATTAACACTGCAATGAAGTTACTGTGAAAATCCCCTATTCGCCACACTCCAGCAGCTGTTCGGGTACACAAAGGGAGAATTCAGAAAGTCCAATTCACCTAACAAGCACATGTTGGGATTTGTGGGAGGAAACAGGTGCACTTGAAGGAAACCCACGCAGATATGGGGAGAATGTGCAGACTCTGCACAGACAGTGACCAAAGCGGGAATTGAACCCAGGTCCCTGGAGCTTCACTGGCAACAGGTTTTTTGGATGGGCACTAGAACTCTGTACGACCTGCTGGACAAGTACCCCAAAGCATACCAGGAGGGTCTGGGCAGGGGGCCCACGCCCATATCGAAGTGGATCCTGAGGCTCAGCCCCGGTATTTTAGAGCGAGGGCTGCCCCTTACGCATTGCTTGCCAAATTTGATGTGGGGCTTCGGCGCTTGCAGGATCTGGGAGTCATATGCCTGGTGCAGTTTGAGGAATGGGCCACATCTATGGTGCCGGTAATGAAGTCCAACAAATCTCTCCAAATCAGTGGAGATTCTAAGCTCAGGGTAAACAGAGCTTCACGCCTGGACCAGTATCTGATGCCTAGGGTGGAGGATTTGTATGCAAAACTGGCTGGAGGATGTTCCTTCATGTGGCTTGACATGAATCATGCTTATTTACAGGTGAACTAGACCCAGAGTTCAGGAAATTTACAAACATAAACACCCATTGGGGGTTATTTGAATACACCCGCCTCTTGTTTGGGGGTTCATCGGCCCCGGCAGTTTTCCAGCGGGTAACGGAGAATATCTTGCAGGGCCTGTAGAAGGTGGCCATCTAACTGGATGATGTGCTCATCATGAGTACCATGGAGAAGGAGCATATGGACAACCTGCAGGAAGTGCTTGGCGGTTTTACCAAGTAGGTGCCCGACTAAAGAGGAGGAAGTGTGTGTTCTGTTCTAGAGCGGAGACTTACTTAGGTTAAAGAGTGTGTAATGTTCTTATCGGATGGCCTGATTTACATCACAAGAATACTTGTAGCTAAACCTCTAAACGATTTATTAACATTAACTGTTGGTCAAATATATACAAACAATGAATGAATAATAGTATGAACAAGTGCAATCAACTTCTCTCCTAGCTCCCTAGTCAGTCTGAGGTCACTGGACTCTAACATTTGCTTATATACCAATGAGGCCCCTAGTGGTTAGTCAGTGAATTACAACTCAACCATGATATCACTGCATCCCTTTGCAGGAATAAATTAATAAAAATAATAATAATAATCTTTATTGTCACAAGTAGGCTTACATTGCAATGAAGTTACTGTGCAAAGCCCTTAATCGCCACATCCATCATGTTGTTGTGAAAGTCTTCACTAGGTTTCCAGAGCGCATGATGATTTCTTCTTCAAACCAACCCTTGCTCTGTCTGTACATTGTCGGAACGAGATGCTACTTCTTCAACTACAATGGCTTTTCTCGAACAATTGCCTGAATCTTCTATTCTCACAATGTCATCACTACTCAGAGGTGGTAAGGTTCCACACACTCTATCATAGAACTGCTTTTGTTTTGCTTTATTGTTTTGCATTTCCTGCACTACCACTGCATTCTTCTCTTTCTTTTCCAAATATGGAAATGTGGATGCAATCTTCCATTCATGAGTAACTCTGCTGATGTGACACCATGTGACAGTGGTGATGCTTTGTAATGTGATTTCACGAGATATAGAACATAGAACATAGAACATAGAACAGTACAGCACAGAACAGGCCGTTCGGCCCTCGATGTTGTGCCGAACAATGATCACCCTACTTAAACCCACGTAACCCGTATACCCATAACTCAACAATCCCCCCATTAACCTTACACTACGGGCAATTTAGCATGGCCAATCCACCTAACCCGCACATCTTTGGACTGTGGGAGGAAACCGGAGCACCCGGAGGAAACCCACGCACACACGGGGAGGACGTGCAGACTCCACACAGACAGTGACCCAGCCGGGAATCGAACCTGGGACCCTGGAGCTGTGAAGCATTGATGCTAACCACCATGCTACCATGAGGCCCCTAATGGAGCATATTGGCTGTCCATTGCTTTTTGTAATGATTGTTTTACAATATGTACACTTTTTCATTAAGATGTTTGGGATCCATGGCTATACAAGCTTTACAAGCCTCACCATTGTTTGCTTCACACATACCATGGAATTTATCCCATTGGTAGGTTCTTCTATCTTCTTGATAACTTGTGGTTTCGTATCTGATGCACATGGTAGGGTAGAAATGAGATTGCCATGCAGATCTACATCTTCAGCAATTTCACTACTAATAGTTTGTATTGGTGCTTTAGACATTGCATCTTCTTTAAATTGTATCTTGTTGGCAAATGGTAGTGCATTAAAATTGCTGAATTTGCTGAGAATGTTCTCAGAATCGTTGGAGTGTTGATCCAATCATTTGTGAATGCTATATACCATCTGCACTAGACCTTCTGCAGCCCCCCCTGCTTACTCAATACTACCTGTCCCTCTGCATATAAAGAACAAAGAACAATACAGCACAGGAACAGGAACTTTGTCCCTCCAAGCCTGTACGGTCATGATACCAACCTTGGCCAAAACAATCAGCAGTTCCTTGTGCCGTGTCCTTCAATACCCATTCTATCCATGTATCTTTGTATCATCTGCAAACTTAGACCCCTTTATCCCCACTTTCTGCCTTCTGCCAGTCAACCAATCCTCCATTCATGCCAGTATCTTACCCTTAACAGCAATTGTAGGCCAGTTAATCCTACGTCAGTGGTGGGAAAATTAGCAGGGTAGCATGGTGGTTAGCATAAATGCTTCACAGCTCCAGGGTCCCAGGTTCGATTCCCGGCTGGGTCACTGTCTGTGTGGAGTCTGCACGTCCTCCCCCTGTGTGCGTGGGTTTCCTCCGGGTGCTCCGGTTTCCTCCCACAGTCCAAAGATGTGCGGGTTAGGTGGATTGGCCATGCTAAATTGCCCGTAGTGTCCTAATAAATGTAAGGTTAGGGGGGGGGGGGTTGTTGGGTTACGGGTATAGGGTGGATATGTGGGTTTGGGTAGGGTGATCATTGCTCGGCACAACATTGAGGGCCGAAGGGCCTGTTCTGTGCTGTACTGTTCTATGTTCTATGTTCTAATCAATCCTGAGGGATAGGTTTAACTGTTACTTTGTAAGGCATGGGATAGTCAGCATGGATTTGTTAAAGGAAGGTCTTGCTTCACAGATTTCATTGAATTCTTTGAAGATGTGACATGAAGGGTTGATGAAGGTAGTTCAGTGGATGTGGTGTGTATGGATTTTAGCAAGGCATTTGACAACGTTCCACATGGCAGATTGGTCAAGAAAGTGAAAGCCCATAGGATGCAGGGTAATGTGGCAAACTGGATAAAAAGTTGGCTTTTTAGGAAACAAAGGGTAAAGGTCGATGGTTGCCCTTGCAATTGGAAAGTTGGTTCAAGTGGTGTTCCACAGGGCTCAGTGTTAGGACCCTTACTGTTTATGTTGTATGTTAATGATTTGGACGTGAACGTGGGGCGCATGATTGGGAAATTTGCAGATGAAACAAAGATTGGTGAGTGGTGGAAAATGTAGAGGACAGCAATAATCTCCAAAATAATACAGATGGATTGGTGGAGTGGGCGATAAAGTGGCAGATGGAATTTACCACAGAGAAGTGTGAGGTCAAACATTTAGAGAGGTCAAAAAGTTACAGGGAGTACATAATAAATGGATTGGATTTAGATTTGTTTATTGTCACATGTACCGAGGTACAGTGAAAAGTATATTTCTACAAGCAGCTCAAACAGAAGCTGTTCGTCTGTAGTTATGTCTGGTGGTCCGGCATCCATGGGGACATTGGGCGAATCGTGCGCAGCTGCCCGGCATGCCTGGAGTATCAGAAGCTCGTACCGGTAGCCTCCCTTCAACCCTGGAATGACCAGGACGTCTGTAGGTACATCTACATGTGGATTTCACAGGACCATTCATGGGGTCCATGTTCCTCATCATCATGGACGCCCACTCAAAGTGGCTAGAGATGTACAGGATGGCCTCAACAACATCCAGGGCCATGATAGAAAATCTCCGGACTCGTTTTTAAAACATAAATTAAAGTACCCAATTATTTTTTTCCAAGTAAGAGGCAATTTAGTGTGGCCAATCCACTTTTTTGGATTCTGGGGGTGAGACCCATGCAGACATGGGGAGAATGTGCAAACTCCACACAAACAATGACCAGGGGCCAGGATTCGAACCTTTATTCCCATCCTATTCATGTATTTGTCAAGATGCCCTTTAAACGTCACTATCGTCCCTGCTTCCAACACCTTCTCCGGCAGCAAGTTCCAGGCACCCACTACCCTCTGTGTAAAAAACTTGCCTCGTACATCTCCTCTAAACCTTGCCCCTCACACCTTAAACCTATGCCCCCTAGTAACTGACCCCTCCACCCTGGGGAAAAGTCTCTGACTATCCGCTCTATCTATGCCCCTCATAATTTTGTAGACCTCTATCAGGTCGCCCCTCAACCTCCTTCATTCCAGTGAAAAAAAAACAAGTTTATTTAACCTCTCCGCATAACTAAAATCATATAACTGTCAATATTATCCTGTCTTTCAGTACAGTGCTTAATACAAGATGGGATATGGTGTAGAAAAGCGCTGAATGTCTCACAATTCTGATACATTAATAAACAGATCAGGTAGAGATCTGAGTCATAGCTAACATTAATTGAGACTACCTTACAAAAAAGTCCCCAGACTCCTATCTATTTATATAGTTGAGATTCACAAGCCAGTAAGATAAAATATTAATGTTAAACACTGAACTTGGAACCATATTTGAATTCCAGTTTTGCTGGATGCTTTCCTAGATGGGAATTATTGTGCTTAATCTTGGACAAGCAATTGATGGAGGACAGGAGGCAAGACAGAGAGGGCACTAACATTCTTTAAGCTGGCTTATTAAGTGGATGAATGGAGTTTGTGGGGATGAATCATCCAGCCTGCGAACAGCACGAAGGTGGAAAGAAAGGAAGGGATAAGCAAACTGCAACATAAATTAAGTAAAGGTGATTGTCTCATTATGGATTTTGATCACTCTTACTGGACGGAATAGGCTTTGGGAATCAAGATACTCAAATAAAAGCAACCAAATGAAATGTGAAAATGGGCTGGTGAAGCATTTCTTCGACAGAAAGAGACAGAGGCAGTGAAAGCAGTTCTTTAAGCAAACAAAAGCCTGGTGATTTAAGAACCAAAGAATGGTTCCGCTCAACACAATATAAAAACCAAACACTATCGCAAAGACATCGTGAAAAAAAAGGGTCCCAGCTTTAGATCCTGAAAAGGATGAAAAAACAATCAAATTCTACGATCGTTTCTGGATCTGAAACTGGACAGGTAGGGTGCACTGTGAAATTGGTCAGGTTAAATCCAACCCTGATTCACACAGACAAAAAAATCCAATGTGTCGATTATAAGCCAAAGAGCGAGAGGGAAACATTGAATAAGGTGTTGATGAAAGTATCACTCAGAGGAATCTTTGCAGGGAAATGCCAACTCATTTAAGCTATTAATCATGACTTGTTATCAGACCAAGATGGAATCACCATGAGACAAGTGACAGAAGGGATAATATTTATAAAGTTATGGTGCTGGAAATGCATTTTGGAAACTCAGGCACACGCTATCTACAATTTTCAAGCTCCAATATGAGTTGCTGCAGGCAAGGTTCCTTCCTGGCAGTGCAGATTAATTAAATGACCTTTAGCAAATAATAGGGAGAGACTGAAAGGCAAACAGGTATCTGAGCGAGTGAAAGCAGAGTGGCTGAGAGAATGTATTTGGGTCACCGTGACTTTTCATTTGTATTTTTAGTTAGATCATTACCTCATGGAATACCAGAAATATTTAACGTGTTAACCTCGCTATTAAAGTGATGGACAGAAAGATTTGTTTCTTTATTCTTTCCTGAGATGTAGGCGTGCCTGGTAAGGTCAGCATTCATTGCCATTCATCCCTAATTGTCCTTGAACCGAGTGACTTGCTGGACCATTTCAAACAGCAGTTGAGAGTCAATCACATCGCTGTGGGTCTGGATTCACATGTAGGCCAGACCAGGTAAGGACGGCAGATTTCCTTTCCTAAGGAACACCAGTGAACCAGATGGGTTTTTACCACAATCAATGATAGGTTCATGGCCAGTGCTATTGAGATAAGCTTCCAATTCCAGATTTATCAATTGAGTTTTGAATTCCACCAGCCACCAAGGTGGGATTCCAGATAACTACATTAAATGTCCAAACACTAATATTGCCCTGAAATATTTCATATACGATAAAATTAGAAAAGCAAAATGCTGCAGATGTTGGATATCTGAAATAAAAACCAAAAAAATGATGGAAATACTTAGCCAGGTCAGACAGCATCTGTGGTGAAATATAATTAATGGGTGTGATTTAATGCCCCCCACCCAGGTGAGTTCAAGGGCAGGTGGTGTATTGTGATCAGGTTTGAGGGTGAGGGATGGAGATGCTGCTGCCTTCCTGTCTCCCTCTGATCAAGTATGGGGGTGGGTGGGAGGCTTGTGGGCAGCCTTCATGCTCAGAGGCTGCTCAGTGGCAGGCAGGGGACTCTTCATCCGGCGAGATGTGGTCCCCTTGTTCAAGAAGGGGAGTAGAGATAACCCCGGTAACTATAGGCCGGTGAGCCTCACGTCTGTTGTGGGTAAAGTCTTGGAGAGGATTATAAGAGATACGATTTACAATCACCTAGATAGGAATAATATGATTAGGGATAGTCAGCATGGTTTTGTGAAGGGTAGGTCATGCCTCACAAACCTTATCGAGTTCTTTGAGAAGGTGACTGAACAGGTAGACGAGGGTAGAGCAGTTGATGTGGTGTATATGGATTTCAGTAAAGCGTTTGATAAGGTTCCCCACGGTCGTCTATTGCAGAAAATACGGAGGCTGGGGATTGAGGGTGATTTAGAGATGTGGATCAGAAATTGGCTAGTTGAAAGAAGACAGAGGGTGGTGGTTGATGGCAAATGTTCAGAATGGAGTTCAGTTACGAGTGGCATACCACAAGGATCTGTTCTGGGGCCGTTGCTGTTGTCATTTTTATAAATGACCTAGAGGAGGGCACAGAAGGTTGGGTGAGTAAATTTGCAGACGACACTAAAGTCGGTGGAGCTGTAGACAGTGTGGAAGGATGTTGCAGGTTACAGAGGGACATAGATAAGCTGCAGAGCTGGGCTGAGAGGTGGCAAATGGAGTTTAATGTAGAAGTGTGAGGTGATTCACTTTGGAAAGAATAACAGGAATGCGGAATATTTGGCTAATGGTAAAATTCTTAGCAGTGTCGATGAGCAGAGGGATCTCGGTGTCCATGTACATAGATCCCTGAAAGTTGCCACCCAGGTTGATAGGGTTGTGAAGAAGGCTTATGGTGTGTTGGCCTTTATTGGTAGAGGGATTGAGTTCCGGAGCCATGAGGTCATGTTGCAGCTGTACAAAACTCTGGTACGGCCGTATTTGGAGTATTGCGTACAGTTCTGGTCGCCTCATTATAGGAAGGACGTGGAAGCTTTGGAAAGGGTGCAGAGGAGATTTACCAGGATGTTGCCTGGTATGGAGGGAAAATCTTATGAGGAAAGGCTGATGGACTTGAGGTTGTTTTCGTTAGAGAGAAGAAGGTTAAGAGGTGACTTAATAGAGGCATACAAAATGATCAGAGGGTTAGATAGGGTGGACAGTGAGAGCCTTCTCCCGCGGATGGAGGTGGCTAGCACGAGGGGACATAGCCTTAAATTGAGGGGTAATAGATATAGGACAGACGTCAGAGGTAGGTTTTTTACGCAAAGAGTGGTGAGGCCGTGGAATGCCCTACCTGCAACAGTAGTGAACTCGCCAACATTGAGAGCATTTAAAAGTTTATTGGATAAGCATATGGATGATAATGGCATAGTGTAGGTTAGATGGCCTTTAGTTTTTGACTTCCCATGTCGGTGCAACATCGTGGGCCGAAGGGCCTGTACTGCGCTGTATCGTTCTATGTTCTATGTTCTATGAGACTGCCTGGAAAACCTTATTGGATTTGCCAGCAGCCAATCAAGGGGGCATCTTTCTACATGGGCACTCTGTGGCCCATTGAGAGACCAGGCACCGGGAAGAGGGGGGCTCACATGAAGCCACCCACCTATCCTTGCTTTGACCCCCCATCCTCTCACACCACGGCAGCCACTCCCCCCGCCCCGTCTCATCCACACAGATCGCTCTCCAGAGATCCCCTGTAGTACCAGATGTAACCACTGCTTCCTGTGGCACTGCTGGTACTGGGGAGCTGCCAGCCTCTGATTGGCCAGCAATTCCTGTGGACAGAATTTCTACCCCATGGGGTCTTAAATGGGCGGGAGGTCACAGGCTGCCCAGATAAGTGCCTGATTAGAATGTTATAGAGCTGGTTTTTACTGGAGCAAAGTGATGTGGGGCTCAAACAGTCCTCCAATTGGTGGGTGAGACCCCTGTCATTCACATTAAATCCCAGCCAAGGTTTCAGTTTGAGATGACCCTTCGTTAGAATGATAAAATTATCTCTGAAAATAAAAATGACATACTTTGTTCCAAAATTCAATCCTTAATTTTGTCCATTTGCTGGGCTTCTGCATTGGCTATATAACAATAATTTACAATGTTCAGCTGTTGAAAGCTTTTAGCACACCCCACCAAGTATATCACATCAAGAAAAGTACCTGGAACTTTCCCAGATAATATGACTCACATGATGTATTCAACGATTGAGCCACTGGGGCTTGCTCTTAAACAATTTTCATATCCAAGATTCTACTATTAATTGTAACCATTTATAATTCACCACTCTACCTAATCCAACAAGTAACCTTGTGACAAGTGGGTCTTTTTCATTGTTGAGACTGAACCAGTTCACCAAATCAAAGTATATTTCTGAACCTTTAGGCTAAAGGCAAGCCAGTATGTGTTCAGTAAAATATACTGTTGGTTGGAAGATAAGTGTAGATTGGTGTATGGCCAGGATTTGACAAACAGACTGGGAGCTGTGTTGACTTACAAGAAAACTGTCTCCTACACTGGAAGCCATGAAATCCAGAGGGAAAACTTACAATCAAACCATGATGCTGAATTTAAACATTAAAAAACATAATTTGGACTATGAGAGTGTAACAAGCTCTCCCAGTATGAAGCTTTGTCTGAACTGCAAAGCAGCTACAGACTTGGTACATTCTACCCATCATCTCCTACGGTAATTTTAATAGGTGGACTTGTCACAAAGCAAGTTTAAGAAAAACTTATTTTAAGCAGATCTCACTTTTTTCATTCACATTGTATTGTGTCGTCAAATGTCGGTTGTTAGCTTAAGGCCTTTATGATGTAAGGGAAGAGCTGGTATCAGAGGTTGTGCAAGTAACCGGCCAACTGTATTTGGGAGTTGATGCAAGATAGCTCAAATTGATAACATTGGAAAAGTTAATACCATTGTACAAAGCGTGTGGGCAGTTTAGATAGAGCAGACAAAACTTTCTCATGAAATTGTGTAATGAAGATAGCTGATGAGTTATACTTTATATATCAAAGCTCAATTATAACATTCTCACGCCAGGATTCTGAAGGTTTGAAGTCCCACTCTCGAGCTTGTGCGCTTATTCCAGGCTGAAACGTCCCGTACAGTACTAGGGGTGTGTTGTACTGTCAGAAGTATTCTCTGTTGGGCTATTTCAAAGAGAGTGAGGAGTTCTGGCCAACATTTATTCCTTCCAAACAATACCTAAACCAGATTATCTTGTCATTCACTTTGTACAGTTGTCGGACCTTTCTATGCCATGTTCCCCACATGATGTCATTGACTACACCACCATAGTACTTTAGTGGCTGTAATGGGAATGGTAGCAGAGTATTTACATTTGTGACATGAGGGCAAATCCCACCATGGCAGCTGTGGAGTTTAAATTTAATTAGCTAAATAAATCTGGAATTAAAAAGTTGATATCAATAGTGGTGACCATGGAACTACTGGATTATCATTGAAGACTCATCTGATTTATTCTTGTCCTGTAGGGAAGGAAATCTGCTGCTTACCTGGATTGGCCTGTGCAGCACGGTGGCACTGTGGTTAGCACTGCTGCCTTGCAGCGCCAAGCACCTGGATTAAATTCCGGTCTTCGGTGACTGTCTGTGTGGGGTTTTCTCTCCATGTCTACGTGAGTTTCCTCCGAGTGCTCTGATTTCCTCTCACAGCGCAAGGATGTGCAGGTTCGGTGGATTGACCATGCCAAGAAATTGTTCCTTAGTGTCCAAAGATGTGTAGGTTAGATTGGGTTATGGAGATGGGCGGGGAAATGGGATTAGGTAAAGTGCACTTTCAGAAGGTCGGTGTATACTCGATGGGCCAAATAGCCCCCTTCTGCACCGTAGTGATTCTATGATTCTAAGATATGTGGCTCCCGACCCACAGCAAAGTGTCCTCTGAAATGGCTTGGCAAGCTACTCCATTACCAAAAGGTGGCTCACCAACACTTTCTCAAGAGGAATGAGAGGTGGGCAATAAATACTGGCCTTTCCAACACATCGCATGAAAGAGTCAAACATAAAGTGCTTTGGGACATGACGTCATAAAAGTTGCTATATAAATGAAATACTTGGCCAGGGAGATTGGGAAAGTAAGGCACAGAGATGGGAACCTGGTCGGAGATTCAGCGAAGGTCAATAAGGCATTCGAGGAATTCTACGGCAGGCTGTATGAGTCGGAACCCCCAGCTGGGCCGGAGGGGATGAAGCAATTCTGAGGGGGGCTGAAGTTCCCGAAGTTGATGAAGACTTGGTAGAAGGGCTGGGGACCCTGATCGGGTTGGAAGAGATAGCAGAAGGGCTGAAGGCCATGCAGTCGGGTAAAGCCCCGGGACCGGATGGGTACCCCGTGGAGTTTTACAGAATGTTCTCTGGAATGCTGGGGTCACTGCTGATGAGGACATTTAATGAGGCAAGGGAGAGAGGGGGAACTTCCCCTGACGATGTCACAGGCCACTATCTCATTGATCCTGAAGTGGGATAAGGACCTGGAGTTGTGCAGGTCCTACAGACCGATCTCCCTAGTAAATGTAGACGCCAAACTGTTGGCTAAGATCTGGTCCTCAAGGATTGAGGACTGCGTCCCGGACGTGATTGGGGAGGACCAGACGGGATTTGTTATGGGTAGGCAGTTGGTGGCCAACGTAAGAAGGCTATTGAATGTTATCATGATGCC
Source organism: Scyliorhinus canicula (assembly GCF_902713615.1). NCBI lineage: Eukaryota > Metazoa > Chordata > Chondrichthyes > Carcharhiniformes > Scyliorhinidae > Scyliorhinus > Scyliorhinus canicula. Next base: position 30,617,709 of record NC_052152.1, read on the forward strand.
TCCAGAGGGTAGGGACGCACAGGTAGTGGTCGCAATGGACGCAGAGTAGGCATTTGATTGGGAGGAATGGGATTATCTGTGGGAGGTATTGGGGTGGTTTGGCTTCATTAACTGGGTCAGGCTACTATATCAGGTGCCCATGACGAGTGTTCGGACGAACAGGCTGACAGGGTTGGAAGACAGAATCTCGCTATACACAGATGATCTGCTCTTATATGTGTCGGACCCATTGGAAGGGATGGAAGAAATTATGGGGATTCTGGGGGATTTTGGCCGGTTTCCGAGTTATAACTTGAACATGGGGAAAGCGAGATGTTCGCGATCCATTCAAAGGGGCAGGAGAGGCGGTTGAGGGAGTTGCCATTTGAGGGAGTTGTAGGGGGAAGCTTTCGGTACCTAGGCATGCAGGTGGTGTGGGAATGGGAACGGCTGCACAAGCTTAATCTGGCCCGACTAGTAGACCAAATGAAGGAGGATTTTTGGAGTTGGGACGAGCTTCCACTGTCACTGGCTGGGAGGGTACAGACAGTGAAAATGACGGTTCTCCTGAGATTTCTGTTTGTATTTCAGTGTCTCCCCATCTTTATTCCTCGGTCCTTTTTTAAACGGGTCAACAAGGTGATCTTGGGCTTTGTACGGGTGGGTAAGACCCCGCAAGTTAAAAAGGGAATGTTGGGAGGAGGGTGTGCTGGCACTCCGAGATCTTTAGTAATTATTACTGGATGGCGAAGATAGCCATGATTAGGAAGATGGTTGTGGGGGGCGGGGGGGGGGGGGGGGAGCGAGTAGAGTAAGGGCACTAGTTTGGGGGCATTGGTAACGGTGCCTTTGCTATTCCCACCAGCACGCTACTGCACCAGCCCCATGGCGGTCACGGCCCTGAGTGTCTGGGGGCAATGGAGGAGACACGTGGGAGCAGCTTCCCCCCCTCCCTCAGCTTCCCCCCTCCCCTCCCTCACGTGCCAACCAGAAATCAACAGTGGTTGCTGCAATAACAATCTCAGTTAATCAGAAAGAGATTCACAGGAAGGCGAAATGTGATTGTAGCCCTCCATGCTCAGCCAGTAAAAACTGCAACGGGTAACATTCATATTTATTAATGATCTAGACCTTGGTATGCAGGGGATAGTTTCAAAGTTTTCGAATGGTACATAACTTGGAAGCATTATAAACTGTGAGGAGGAGAGTGCAGAACCTCAAAAGACATAGGCAAGTTGCTGGAGTGGGCAGGTAGGTGGCAAATGAAGTTCAATGTGGAGAAGTGTGAGGTGATACATTTTTGTCGGAAGAACATGGATTGACAATATAAAATAAGGTGTACAATTCTTAAAGGGGTGCAGGAAGGTGGCAAATGAAGTTCAATGTGGAGAAGTGTGAGGTGATACATTTTTGTCGGAATAACATGGAATGACAATATAAAATAAGGTGTACAATTCTTAAAGGGGGGCAGGAGCAAAGGGACTTGGGTGTATATTTGCATAGATCATTGAAGGTGGCAGGACAGTTGGAGAGAGCAGTTAATAAAGCATTTAATATTCTGAGCTTTATTAACAGGGCAGAGAGTACAGGAGCAAGGAGGTTATGCTGACCTTATAGAGGACATTATTTTGAATTCAGCTGGAATGTTGTGTACAGTTCTGGGCATCACATTAGAGGAAGGATGTGAAAGCATTGGAGAAAGTGCAGAAGAGGTTTACAAGAAAGTTCCAGGGATGAGAAACTTTCCACACCTCCACCGACCCCCTTAACCCAGTAATCCCACCTAACTTTTTTTTGACACTAAGGCCAATTTAGCATGGCCAATCCACCTAACCTGCACATCTTTGGACTGCGGGAGGAAACCAGAACACCCAGAGGAAACCCACGCAGACACGGGGAGAACGTACAGACAGTGACCCAAGCCGAGAATCAAACCCGGGACCGTGGTGCTGTGAAGCAACAGTGCAAACCACTGTGTTACCATGCCGCCAGTGCTGCCAAAAGAAGAAAATGCGATGCGAACAAAACTTTTTCACACAGAGTGGTCCCGGTCTTGAATGCTTTGTCTGGGAGGAGGGTGGAGTCAGGTTCAGTGGAGGCATAAAAGAGGGCATTAGATGATTACTTGAACAGAAACAATGTACAGAAAAGGCAGGGGAATGGGCGCTAAGTCTTAAGGCCTCATTTGGAGAGCTGGTGCAGACACGATGGGCCAAATGGCCTCCTTCTGCACCATAAGGATTCCGTGATTCTGCTGTGCAACATCTGAATTGGATAGGGTCGGAGGTATGTCGTTTATTCACTTTAAAAAATGAAGACTAGGGGATCATTTCATGGCGTTTGTGACAGTAGATTATTGCTGTCAGTTAAACGGTGCCCAGCAGAGGGAGTTGCTATGACACTCTCTGCAAGGTAGAGTGATGAGGGGGAATTGCTGGTGGAGTGGGTGCTTCACAGCGGGGCTCTCTCGCTGCACGCTGTCTCTGACCAGCGCTCTGTGTAGGGTCTCCGAGCAAGGCTGGATAATCGGGATGACTGAGATTAAAGCTCTGAGTGGCCTCAAAAACTCTTCGGAAGAACAGTTGCTGAGCAGTTATCAGATTTCCGAAAGCGAATATGAATATTACGAATTGGATATTTCTTTCGACGGGCTCAAAGCGAACAAGTGTAAGTGTTTCCATTCAGTATTTCATCCCGTTACCCCAGCGGGGATTTTCCCAAAAATAAAACACCGGGCAGTAAAATCTATGGCATTGGCCGCTGGCTGATCTGCCATGTCAATGTCTACTGACTGAGGTTCCTGCTTGATTCTTTTCATATTAACAAGATGCAAGACCACTATTCTCTGAGTGAGCTTCACTTTGGAAAACAATCTGATTCCCCCCCACCCCGCCTTATTTTCTGCCTAAATCTTTGTTTTCAGTGTTGGGAGATGCGAACATGTTGCAAGGGACAGAGTGTGGGTCATGGTTTTGTTCAGATCTGACACATCCACCCCCCCCCCCCCCCCCACCCCATGAGCCCTCTCTCAGCCTCTCCCTCACTCCCTCAGCTTCTCCCTCCTTCAGCCTCTCCCTCTCCCTCCCTCAGCCTCTCCCTCCCTCCCTCAGCCTCTCCCTCCCTCAGCCTCTCCCTCTCCCTCCCTCAGCCTCTCCCTCCCTCAGCCCCTCCCTCAGCCTCTCCCTCTCCCTCCCTCAGCCTCTCCCTCTCCCTCCCTCAGCCTCTCCCTCTCCCTCCCTCAGCCTCTCCCACTCCCTCTCCCTCCCTCGGCCTCTCCCTCTCCCTCCCTCGGCCTCTCCCTCTCCCTCCCTCAGCCTCTCCCTCCCTCAGCCTCTCCCTCTCCCTCCTTCAGCCTCTCCCTCTCCCTCCCTCAGCTTCTCCCTCTCCCTCCCTCAGCTTCTCCCTCTCCCTCCCTCAGCTTCTCCTCTCCCTCCCTCAGCTTCTCCCTCTCCCTCCCTCAGCTTCTCCCTCTCCCTCCCTCAGCTTCTCCCTCTCCCTCCCTCCCTCAGCCACTCCCTCTCCCTCCCTCAACTTCTCCCTCTCCCTCCCTCAGCCTCTCCCTCTCCCTCCCTCAGCCTCTCCCTCCCTCAGCCTCTCCCTCCCTCAGCCTCTCCCTCCCTCAGCCACTCCCTCCCTCAGCCTCTCCCTCCCACAGCATCTCCCTCCCCCTCCCACAGCCTCTCCTCTCCCCTCCCCAACCTCTCCCTCTCCCTCCCTCAGCCACTCCCTCTCCCTCCCTCAGCTTCTCCCTCTCCCTCCCTCAACCTCTCCCTCTCCCTCCCTCAGCTTCTCCCTCTCCCCCCCTCAGCTTCTCCCTCTCCCTCCCTCAGCTTCTCCCTCTCCCTCCCTCAGCTTCTAGCTCTCCCTCCCTCAGCTTCTCCCTCTCCCTTCCTCAGCTTCTCCCTCTCCCTCCCTCAGCTTCTCCCTCTCCCTCCCTCAGCTTCTCCCTCTCCCTCCCTCAGCCTCTCCCACTCACTCCATCAGCCTCTCCCTCCCTCAGCCTCTCCCTCAGCCTCTCCCTCTCCCTGCCTCTCTCTCAGCTTCCCCTCCCCTCCCTCAGCTTCCCCTCCCCTCCACTCCCTCAGCTTCCCCCTCCCCTCCCTCAGCTTCCCCCTCCCCTCCCTCAGCTTCCCCCTCCCCTCCCTCAGCTTCCCCTCCCCTCCCTCAGATTCCCCCTCCCCTCCCTCAGATTCCCCCTCCCCTCCCTCAGCTTCCCCTCCCCTTCCCTCCCCTCCCTCAGCTTCCCCCCTCCCCTCCCCTCCCTCAGCTTCCCCCCTCCCCTCCCCTCCCTCAGCTTCCCCCCTCCCCTCCCCTCCCTCAGCTTCCCCCCTCCCCTCCCCTCCCTCAGCTGCCCCCCTCCCCCTCCCCTCCCTCAGCTTCCCCCCTCCCCTCCCTCAGCTTCCCCCCTCCCCTCCCCTCCCTCAGCTTCCCCCTCCCCTCCCCTCCCTCAGCTTCCCCCCTCCCCTCCCTTCCCTCAGCTTCCCCCTCCCCTCCCCTCCCTCAGCTCCCCCCTCCCCTCCCCTTCCTCAGCTCCCCCCTCCCCTCCCCTTCCTCAGCTCCCCCCCTCCCCTCCCCTTCCTCAGCTCCCACCCTCCCCTCCCCTTCCTCAGCTCCCACCCTCCCCTCCCCTTCCTCAGCTCCCCCCCTCCCCTCCCCTTCCTCAGCTCCCACCCTCCCTCCCCTTCCTCAGCTCCCACCCTCCCCTCCCCTTCCTCCAGCCTCCCTCCCCTTCCCAGCTCCCCTCCCCTTCCTCAGCTTCCCCCTCCCCCTCCCTCAGCTTCCCCCTCCCCTCCCTCAGCTCCCCTCCCCTCCTCAGCTTCCCCCTCCCCTTCCTCCCCTCCCTCCCTCAGCTTCCCCCTCCCCTCCCCTCCCTCAGCTTCCCCCTCCCCTCCCCTCCCTCAGCTTCCCCCTCCCCCTCCCCTCCCTCAGCTTCCCCCCTCCCTCCCTCAGCTTCCCCCCTCCCCTCCCTTCCCTCAGCTCCCCCCCTCCCTCAGCTTCCCCCCTCCCTCAGCTTCCCCCCTCCCCTCCCTCAGCTTCCCCCCTCCCTCCCTCAGCTTCCCCCCCTCCCCTCCCTCCCTCAGCTTCCCCCCTCCCCTCCCCTCCCTCAGCTTCCCCCTCCCCTCCCTCCTCAGCTCCCCCCTCCCCTCCCCTCCCTCAGCTCCCCCCTCCCCTCCCCTTCCTCAGCTCCCCCCTCCCCTCCCCTTCCTCAGCTCCCACCCTCCCCTCCCCTTCCTCAGCTCCCACCCTCCCCTCCCCTTCCTCAGCTCCCACCCTCCCCTCCCCTCCCTCAGCTTCCCCCCTCCCTCCCTCCCTCAGCTTCCCCTTCCCTCCCTCCCTCAGCTTCCCCCTCCCCTCCCTCAGCTTCCCCCTCCCCTCCCTCAGCTTCCCCCTCCCCTTCCCTCCCCTCCCTCAGCTTCCCCCTCCCCTCCCCTCCCTCAGCTTCCCCCTCCCCTCCCTCCCTCAGCTTCCCCTCCCCTCCCCTCCCTCAGCTTCCCCCTCCCCTCCCCCCTCAGCTTCCCCCCTCCCCTCCCCTCCCTCAGCTTCCCCCCTCCCCTCCCTTCCCTCAGCTTCCCCCCTCCCCTCCCCTCCCTCAGCTCCCCCCCTCCCCTCCCCTCCCTCAGCTCCCCCCCCTCCCCTCCCCTCCCTCAGCTCCCCCCTCCCCTCCCCTCCCTCAGCTCCCCCCTCCCCTCCCCTCCCTCAGCTCCCCCCTCCCCTCCCCTCCCTCAGCTCCCACCCTCCCCTCCCCTTCCTCAGCTCCCACCCTCCCCTCCCCTTCCTCAGCTTCCCCCTTCCCCTCCCCTTCCTCAGCTTCCCCCTCCCCTCCCTCAGTCTTCCCCTCCCCTCCCTCAGCTTTCCCCCTCCCCTACCCTCCCTCAGGTTCCCCCCCCCTCCCCTCCCCCCTCTCCTCCCCTCCCCAGCTTCCGCCTCCCCTCCCTCAACTTCCCCGCCCCTCCCTCAGCTTCCCCCTCCCCTCCCTCAGCTTCCCCCTCCTCCCCTCCCTCAGCTTCCCCCCTCCCCTCCCTCAGCTTCCCCCCTCCCCTCCCTCAGCTTCCCCCCCCCCTCCCTCAGCTTCCCCCCTCCCCTCCCTCAGCTTCCCCCTCCCCTCCCTCAGCTTCCCCCCCTCCCCTCCCTCAGCTCCCCCCTCCCCTCCCTCAGCTCCCCCCCCCCCCCTCCCCCCCTCCCCCCCCCCCCACTCTCCCCTCCCTCAGCTTCCCTCCCCTCCACTCCCTCATCTTCCCCCTC